>NW_006408696.1:402294-540513 GCF_000296735.1 Chrysochloris asiatica | reverse complement strand
TATCATTGGCTCTTGATCATATGCTACCTCTTGAAATGGTTGAACATCAACCATTTCCTTTTGGTACAGTGACTCTGCGTATTCCTTCCATCTTCTTTTGATGCTTTCTGCATCCTTCAATAATTTGCCCAGAGAATCCTTCAATAATGAGAGTCGAGGTTTGAATTTTTTCTTCAGTTTTCCCAGCTTGAGAAAGGCTGAGTGTGTTCTTCTCTTTTGGTTTTCTGACTCCAGATCTCCAGCGGAGCGGCTGGTAAATTCAAACTGCTCACTTGTTGGTTAGCAGCCCAATGCATCTATGCTGCCAGGATTGCTAGTAGTCAGTCAATATGTGATTGGGTTTTGTCCGTGTTCTCTAATGATGCTCGAACAGAAATACCACAAGTGGATGATTCTAACAACCAGAAGTTTATTCTCTTACCATTTGTTGATGTTGTTATTGTTAGTGCTTTAGAGTCAGCTCTGACTTATAGCCATCCTGTGTAGGCTTTCCAAGGAACAGCTGGTGGGTTTGAACTGCCAACCTTGCAGGTACCTGTCCAGTGCTGATCCTACAGCGCCACACCAGGACTCACATTTTGTTGTTGTTGTTGTTAAGTGTTGTCGAGTTGGTTCCAACTCATAGCGACTCTGTATAGGATAGAGTTTCCAAGGAGTGGTTGATGAATTTGAACCGCCAACTTTGCAGTTTAAATCGACCTTATGGTCCAGTGCTTATCCTGCAGTGCCACACCAGGACTCACACAATTTATGAGTCTAGAATTCCAAATTCAGAACCCCGGCTCTGGAGAAAGGTCTTCTTTCAGCATGTCTAGGCCCCGTATTCCTCAGAGTTCTCGGTGTGTATTGGCATCAGTCTTCCTCAGGCTCTAGAAGCTTCACATTGCAGGGACCCCAGGCCCAAAGGATGCACTCCACTTCCAGATCTTCTTATCTTGGTTGTAACAGGCCCCTCTGTCTCTGCTCAGGGCTCTCTCCTTTGATCTCCTATAAGATAAAAGGTGCTGCATGCTGTACCCTTGAGAATCTCTCATAAATTGGATTTGTGTGGTGGTGGAATTAAGGATAGTGTATCTCATCCTTAATCCTCTTATTGGTTTATCACATCCAATCACATCATGAGAAATTGCTGCATCTCAACTACCAAACCACTGAGAATGCTGGCCCAGTCAGCTTGACACGAATCCTTAACTATCACAGGGCTGTACATGATTTTGGACTGTTATGAAAATGAGATTTTGAACATCACTGGGACTAGAATTAAAGATAGCCAGTTTATTAAGGAACATTAGTATTGCCGAAAAGTCTGGCAATTATTTAAAAACAACCAAAAGGAGTTGCCTTCTGTAGAAATCAAAGGAAATAATTTCACAGATTGTATGGGCGGGGCATGGAAGGCTCAAATTTGTCCAAATAAAGTTATGTTGTCGGAAATCACTGAGTCACAGCTAAATGAAATTTCTCAGTTTTCAAGAGATGACTTAATAACCGAATAAGAAAATGCAGAACCTCGGAGGGGGGCACTTTATAGACAAAAGAAGCATGCACAAGAGACTTAATATCTGGGTAGTGGGTTAGACCAAATAAAAGAATTTCCCTTCCCTACTCTTTACACTTTCCAAAGTTTCATCTATTAATAACGAATCTAGTCATGCTACAGATAACATGACACAAATTACACCACTAGGGATGTTTACAAGATTTACTCCACTTGTCTTTTGTCGAATCCTGGAAAATACTGAACATTTCCCCCTGGGCATATTCTGAACCTTCAGGGACTATGTCAGTATGTTGTTATTGTTGTTGTTAAGTGCTGTTGAGTTGGTTCCAACTCAGAGACCTTGTATAGGGTTTCCAAGGAGCAGCTGGTAAGCTTGAGCTGCCAACTTTGCAGTTCAAACGGCTTTCCAGTCTGGCGCATTAACCCACAGCGCCACACCAGGACTCCAGTATAGTAGATGAATTTCATTTTATTGCCCCTGTCTGAAGATTATCAATTTGCTTTAATAACGATTTGCATGTTTTCTCCTAATAGTAAAGCAACTGCCACTTTTATAGCAAAGAAGCTCCAAGGGGTCATAATTCTAAATTGGGGCATTGCTTAGAATTACATAGTGATCAAGGAACACAGTTCATTGGACAAATAATTCAAGAATTATGCTGAGTCATGCCCATTCATGAATGATTTCATTGCCCTTACCATTTTCAGTCTTCTGGGTTGGTAGAAAAACATGGAATTATTAAGAATCATATAGTTAAATTTTTGTACTTCCTCAAAATTTCCTTGCAACTAACATCCTTCCTTTGGTTTTATTGAACTTTAGTTCACTTTCCTTTGGACAACATAAACTCAAACCTTATGAAATTGTTATTAGAAGACCCATGGTTTTGCCTTATGCTAAATTCATAGATTCAAATATAGCTCAACTGTTGTTATTAAGTGCTGTTGAGTCAGTTCTGACTCACAGCGAGCCTGTATTAGATTTTCAAGGTTGTAAATCTCTGTGGAGCAGAAAGGCTCATCTTTCTCTCATGGAGCAGCTGGTGGGCTTGAACCTCAAACCTTGTGGCTCCAAGTCCAGTGCTTATCTACAGAGCCAACATGCTTCCTATAGCTCAATTCAATTTTCTGAAATATTGTAAGTAATTAGTGTACTACACTCAGTTTATAATTCACAGGTTGAAGCAGACTTTGATAGACAAAAAACATTCTTTAGGCCCCCAGGACTCTAAGAACCTGCTGCCTGGAGAATATGTCTATTGGAAAAGACATCAATTGAAAAAATAGCCTAGAATCTCACTGGAAGGGATCCTCTCTTGTCCCAGTTACTAACATTTATGCAGCCAAGGTGTTGTTGTTAAGTGCCATCAAGTCGGTTCCAACTCATAGCAACCCTGTCTACTGTTTCTGAGGCCCTGCTGGTGGATTTGAACCGCCAACCTTGTGGTTAGCAGTCTAGTACTTATCCTACACCACCACACCATGACTCCACAGCCAAGTTGTTGTTGTTATTAAGTGCTGTCAAGTCAGTTTTGCCTCATAGGCACCCTGTATAAGTTTTCTGAGGAGTTGCTGGTGGGTTTGAACTGCTGAGCTTGTGGCTCAAACTGACCTTGCAGTCCAGTGCATTCTCCTGTAGTGCTACAGCAGAACAAGACAGAAGGGCTTAAACCTTGAATCCATGTATCCCGATTAAAGAGCGTTTTATTTTGCCTCTTGGCAAAACAATTTCACTGAGGACTTAAAATGAACTATTTGTCATGTTAAAAATGACAAAGATATATTCTTCCTGTATGCATAGTCTCCTAATTCTACCATTGTTGTTGTTAAGTGTTGTCAAGTCTATGCAGGGTTTCTGAGATGCAGCCGGTGGGTTTGAACTGCCAACGTTGCGGTTCAAACTGACCTTGCAGTCCAGCACATTATCCTGCAGCGCCACACCAGGACTCCTCATCTGTCGTTAAGTTTCTTCATTTCTATTTGTTCATCTACACATGCCTTTTTGGCATTAGGCTTGTGGTTTTAAATGAGCAGATTACTGAATCGATGCTACCCTAACTGCTTCTAGCATGTAGAGACTTCCTTAATAGATAATCTCCCTGCTAGGGGCACACTGGACAGCTTTTGATTTATTAATTCAGGAAATTAAGAAGGAAAAAGGTACCCTAAAGGACCCTACCATAACAAAATTTTCTATTGTTCGCTGGTCTATATACTCATTCATCATCATAGTAGTTCAAACAGAAGAAGAGAATACTGAATGGTTTAAAATTAGGAAAGGTACCGGTGTTGTATTCAATCTGTATGCTGAGCAAATAATCCGAGAAACTGGGTTATATGAAGAAAAACATGGCATCAGAATTGGAGGAAGACTCATTAACAACCTGTAATATGCAGGTAATACAACCTTGCTTGCTGAAAATGAAGAGGACTTAAAATCCTTAACTGATGAAAATTAAAGACCACAGCCTTCAATATGGGTTGCACCTCAATGTAAAGAAAACAAAAATCCTCATCACTGGACCATTAAACAACATCCATATAAATGGAGAAAGGATTGAAGTTGCCAAAGATATCATTTTGCTCAGATCCACCATCAACACTCATGGAAGCAGCAGTCAAGAAATCAAATGATGTATTGCATTAGGCAAATCTGCTGTACAAGACCTCTTTTGAAGTGTTCAAGAGCAAAGATGTCAGTTTGAAAACTAAGTTGTGCCTGACCTAAGCCATGGTCTTTTCAATAACCTCATATGCATGCGAAAGTTGGACAGTGAATAAGGAAAACCATAGAGAAATTGATGCATTTGAGTTATGGTTATGAGAATATTAAAATTACCATGGACTGTCAAAAGAACAAATCAATCTGTGCTGGAAGAAGTACAGCCAGAATGTTCCTTGGAAGCCAGGATGTCCAGATTTTTGTCTCTCATTCTTTGGACATATTATCATGAGGGACCAGTCTCTGGAAAACAATATCATGTTTAGTAAAGTTGAGGGTCAGGAAAAAAGAAGAAGACCCCCAAAGATAGATTGGCACAGTGGCAGCAGCAGTGGGCTCAAATAGGACAGTGATTGTGAAGTTGGCCCAGGACCAGACAGTGTTTCAATCTGTTGTGCATAGGATCACTATGGGTCGGCACTGACTCGATGGCACCTAACAATAACAACAACATGCCTAGGATATCCAATGCCTAGAATATTGATGTTTGTATGTTCCATTTCATTTTTTATATCTTCCAATTTTCTTAGATTCATACTTAGATTAGTGCGTTCCACATTCTGATTATTAATGGACGTTTACAACTGTTTCTCTTCATTTTGAGTTGTGCCCCACCAGCAAATGAAGGTCCCAAAAGCTTTACTCCATTTGTGTCATCACGGTCAACTCTATTGTGAGGAGGTAGCTCTTCCCTAGTCGTATTTTGCGCACCTTCCAACCTGAGGGGCTCATTTTCCAGAGCTGTATCTGACAGAATTCTGGTGCTCTTCATCATGTTTCAATAGTCAAGATTCTGGTGTTATCTAACAGAGTTTCACTGCTTTTCATAAGGTTTTTGGTGACTAGATATTCAGAAGTAGTCCGTCTCTCCTTCTTCCTAGTCTGTCTTTATCTACTTTATCTAGAAGTTCAGCTGAAACCTGTCCACCATGGATGACCCTTCTGATATTGGAAGTACTCGTGGTATAGCTTCCAGAATCACAGCAACATGCCAGCCGCCACCACACAACAAACTGGACCACAGGCATAGACGGTAGGAACTACAACACGTATTTTGGGTGTACACAATTCAGTCCTTAAAAATTGGTATGAATATTTGGCTGCTATTTTTATATCCCAATAAGGTTTAGAAAATATTATGAAACATGTTCAAGTTCTGACCAAGTATACTCAGAATTCCTGAAATGATTCTGCCCGTGGACTCCAAACAATGACTATGATGAGAGAGGTTGTTCTCCAAAACGGAATGTCCCTGGACATCCTTAGCACCATTCAGGAGGGACTTGGGCTATTATTAAAACGAATTTGTATTTATATTCTTGATGGCGTTTGATGATGGTAGTGTGCTGTGGAGTTGGTTCCAACTCATATTGACCCTGTGTAGAGTTTCTGAGGCTGTAAATCTTTATGGGAGCAGGAAGCCTCATCTTTCTCCCATGGAGCGGCTGGTCGGTTCAAACTACTGACCTTGTAGTTAGCAGCCCAACTCATGTTGCTAGGGCTCCTTTATAGTCCTGATAATAGTGCTAACATCACTTGTTCTGTATTTCCCATATGCAAAACAGAGTGCCAAATCTCAACCATTCCGTTCCCTCTTTAGCTGAGATTTTAAGTGATTGGTTTGGTTCCTGGGGTGTACGGTTGAAAAAGATACCAATTTATCATAGCTTGTTCCCATTCATTCACCTTTGTAAGTATCTTTATAAAGGTTTTTTTCTATGGAATGCTATCTACCCAAACCTGCTTGCCCTGCAGATTGTAATCATTTATGTTTTCAACAAGAAAACACATGTTACATTGTGCTTTTCAACATACAGGTATTGGTTAATGTCCTTTGGACTGGCAGAAAACCCCAAACAACCCACTGCCTTCAAGTCAATTCCGACTCATAGCGGTCCTACACAGGACAGGGTGAGACTATTCCAGAGGGTTTCTGAGACTAAATCTTTATGGGAGCAGCCAGCCTCATCTAGCTCCAGAGGAACCCCTGGTGGATTTGAACCACCAACCTTATAGTTAGCAGCCCAGCGCTTAGCCCAAGAATTTCTCAAATGTGACCTAAAACCCTCACTGATAAAATCCCCAAACAAATCAACCTGAAGGTGAAATCTAATAGCGTGACATGGTGAAGAAAATATCACCATGGTTAAGAGATGGTACAACCAACTAAAAGGTAAAAATCTTTGCAGAAGACAGGGAACTCCTTTGTGGGCAATCACTGCCCTCTAGTGGAGGCTTGAACACAAACGGCAAATGTGGAGATTGAAAATAAAGTGTGGAAATGGAGGGTAGCATTTCTGCCAAACCCAGAGAACACGGCAGAAGCCTGAGCTCACAGGACAAAAGTTTTAAGATAATAAGACTTTTAGAGGAAATAGCTAGCTAGTTTCTTTAGACTTACGTGTGATCAACATCCTGCATCTTTAGCCCCTCCATTCCAGACAAACCAATGCCTACGTACAACAGAACAAAACACTGCGCGGTCCTGGGCCATCCTCACATCCTTGCTATGTTTCGGCCTATTGTTGCATAACTGTGTGAGTCCACTTCATTCAAGATCTTCCTCTTTTTCATTGACCTTCTGCTTTACCAAGTATGATGTCCCTCTCCAAGAACTGACCCCTCCTGATAACATGTCAAAAGTACAGGAGATGAAGTCTCACTCCCCTCTCTTCTAAGAAGGTTGTAGTTCCCCAAACCAGATGTATCTGTTGTTCTGGCATCAGTGGTATATTTCATATGCTTCGCCATCCCCATAATTCAAAGATGTTGATTCTTCAATCTTCTGTATTCATTGTCCAGCTTTCCCATGCATATAAGGAGACTGAAAATACCCTGGCCTGGGTCAGGCATATCTTAGACTTCACAGTAACATCTTTGCTTTTTAACACTTTAAAAAGGTCTTTTTGCTGCAGATTTACTCATTGCAATTCATTATTTGATTTCCTGACCGCTGCTATCATCCACCTAAAATGAAATTCTTGACAGCTTCAATCTTTTCTCTATTTATCTTGATGTTACTTATTGGTCCAATTGTATGGATTTTTGTTTTCTTTATGCTGAGTATAATTCATACTGAAAATTATAGTCTTTGATTTTCATCAGTAAATGCTTCAAATCATCTTCATTTTCAGCAAGCAATCTGTATATCGTGCAGCAGGGTGTTAATGACTCTTCCTCCAATCCTGATAACCACATTTTTCTTCCTATAGTCCAGCGTCTTGGATTTTTTTCTCAACATACAGATTGAATAAGCACAGTACAAACAAATACAACTCTGACACACCCCTTTCCTGATTTGAACCATACATTATCCCTTGTTCTGGTTCAATGGTTGCTTCTTAGTCGAAGATGATAGCA
This sequence comes from Chrysochloris asiatica, assembly GCF_000296735.1. Lineage (NCBI taxonomy): Eukaryota > Metazoa > Chordata > Mammalia > Afrosoricida > Chrysochloridae > Chrysochloris > Chrysochloris asiatica. The sequence continues at coordinate 532,930 of NW_006408696.1, read as the reverse complement.
ATATTTTGGTTTTCCTGACTTCCTTCTGAACCTTCATCAGAATTACTTTTGACTTCTACAGTTCTACCAATATCATCTTCAAGTCAATGTAGGCTTTTGCTATTAGGCACCTTAAAACTCTTCCAACCTCTACCCATTACCCCATTCCAAGAACATGCCTACATTTTAGCTTTCTGTTAGAGCAGCATCCCACTCAGCCAGTACCAAATTCTGACTAAGTTATCCAGTGCTGCTAGAATAGAAAATACAAGCGGATGGTTTTAACAAACAGAAATTTATTTTCTCACTGTTTGTTGTTGTTGAGTGCCGTTGAGTAGGTTCCTACTCATAGATAGCAACCCTGTATAGGGTTTTCAAGGATTGGTTGGTGGGTTTGAACTGCCGACTTTGTGATGAGCAGTCCAGGGCTTATCCACACTCTCAATGTTTTGGAGAACAGAAGGCCAAATCCAGGGTACCAGCTCTCTGGGATGGCATTTTCTCTGTGTCAGTGCTTGGAGAATGTCCTTATTCTTGGCTCTTTGGTCCTCTTCATGTGGTATGACATCTATCTTCTTCCATCTCGGCTGTCTAGCTAGCTTCTTTAATCTTTTTATGTCTCAAAAGAGATGAACTCAAGTACACTTTACACTAATCTTGCCTCATGCGTCTAACAAAGACAATTCATTCCCAAGTGGGATTATAACCACAGGAATAGAGGTCAAGATTTACTACACAAATTTTTGAGCACATAATTCATTCCATAACAACAATCTACAGATTGGCAGAAAATTGTGGGGAAACTTGGTGTGATGCATCACTTTTATGTAGCCTTGTCTGTTCTAGTCTTGTGACTCCGACAGAATGACTGGGTGGGACTATGCAAATAATGTGCTTGTGGCCCACCAAGGGGATTGGACAGCCTGCTAAGAATGCAAATAAGGAGACAAAGGGAGAGCTGTAAAATCAGAAATGGCAAGAGACAGCGAGAAGCCGGCGGCAAAGAAACATCAGCTGCAGAGGCAGCAGAATCAGGCGATGGCACAGTGTGCTTCCTGGGCCACAAAATGAGAGCCAAGCACTTTTGGGCAGGAGGCATGCTGGTGAAATGAAATGCCTCTGGGTGCTTGGCAGAGGTACGCTTGCTGACTCATGGAGCAAGAGAATGACTTCAGACAGGAAGCTTGCTGGTGGAGTGAGTTGCTCTGGGCACTTACAGATGGAGCTAAAGACCTTTGTAATGCTTGGCCAAGCAGGACAGGGGCCAGGCTGGCCTAAGAGGCCCAAGGGGATGAGGCCTGCCAGCAGTAAGACTGAAAAGACACTTTCCAGATCAAAGAACTGGATCTTCAGTCTTTCCTGACCCTGTTACTTCCCTTATGAAAGGAGCTCTGGTAGTATAGTGGTTTCGAGTCGGGCTCAAGGTTAGCAGTTTGAAACTACCAGCAGTTCCGTGGGAGAAAGATGAGGCTTTCTGCTCCCATAAAGATTTACAGCCTCGGAAACCCTAGGCAGGGTCGCATCGACTCCACGGCACACTACCTCTGCTTCCCTTATGGAATCTTGGTGTGGCGCTGTAGGATTAGTACAGAACTGCTAACCACAAGGATCACTATGAGTTGGAACTGACTCAATCACAGCAACACTGCCCTAATAAGACCCCTAATTGTCTGTAAGACCAATGTGGTCATTCCAATGAATGACTGAGCTCAGCAGAGAAGTAGAAAGTGCCATGGGGTGGGGAGGGATGCTTGGTATCAGAATTGTTTAACAGGTCTGAGAGAGGAACTCTACCATAGACATACCTAAAAACTTGATGTGGTCCTGCTATGGCGCTATCAGATAAACACTGAACTGCTAACCATAAGATCAGTGATTCAAACCCATCAACCTCTCCTCAGAAACTCTATACAGGGTTGCTATGAGTTAGAACCAAGTCGTCGGCACTTAACAACATTAATATTTATAAGGAACCTTCGTGGCATAAGCATTGGGCTACTAACCACAAGGTCGGCCGTTCAAACCCACCAGCTGCTCCTCTGGAGAAAGATGAGACTTTCAGCCTCGAAAACCTGATGGAGCAGTTCTGTTCTGGCCTGTAGGGTTGCTATGGCGACTCTTCTTTCTGGTTACTTGGTCTAAAAACCTTCGAGTTATCTTTAATTCCTTTCTTTCTCTTCTATCTCATATCCAATCTTTGGGAAATCCCATAGGATTTACCCTGGAAATAGATCCAGAATCTGACCATTTTTCACACCCTCCATCACTGTCGCCACCCTGATTAAAACCACCATCATCTCCTGCACTTGGAGGCATGCTTTACCGCAACAACCTTCTGGCAGGCCTCCCTGTTTCAGTGTTTGCCTCTCTTCAGTTGGTTTCCACACAGCAGCCAGAGTGATTCTTTTAAAATACAGTTAGAGGCTGTCTCTCTTCTACTTCAACCCCTGCAATGGCTCCCCATTTCAGAGTAAAAGCCAAGCATACAAGATCCTATATGATTTGCACACACCACCATTTCACTACTGGGCAGTGTTTTTCATTCAGTTGTGCATAAGATCACTATGAGTTGGTACTGACTTGATGGCACCAAACAACAACAACAACCTCAGAAAGGAATCCTGGTAACACGGTGGTTTATGAGTTGGGCTTCTAACTATAAGGTCAACAGTACAAACTTACAAGTTGCTCCATAGGAGCACCATTTTGAATCAGACAATCATGTGGTTTACTGTTCTGGGAACATCAATTTGAAGAGGAATGGCATCACATTCATTGTCAAAAAAAAAATTTCGAGATCTCTCTTGAAGTACAATGCTATGTGTGATAGGATAATATCCATATGTCTACAAGGAAGACCAGTTAATACAACAATTACTCAAATTTAAACACCAACCACTAAAGTCAGTGATGAAGAAATTGTAGGATTCTACCAGCTTCTTCAGTCTCAAATTGATTAAGCATGCACTCAAGATGCATTGATAATTACTGGTGATTGGAATGTGAAAGTTGGGAACAAAGAAGAAGGAACAGTTGTTGGAAAAGATAACCTTGGAGATAAAAATTATGCTGGAGATTGCAAGACAGAATTTTTCAAGATCAATGATATATTTACTGCAAATACCTTTTTCAACAACATAAGAACATCATACATGAAGAAAGCAAAAAGTCATTAAAAAGATAGGAAAAAAAGAAAAGACCAAAGTGGATGTCAGAAGAAACTCTAAAATTTACTGTTGAGTGTAGAAAAGTTAAATTGACTGGAAGAAATGATGACGTAAAAGAGCTGAACAGAAAATCTCAAAGGGAAGTTTGAAAAGACAAAGTCAATTATAATGAGATGCGCAAAGACCTGGAATTAGAAAACCAAATGGGATGAACATGCTCAGTATTTCTTATGCTGAATGAACTGAAGAAAAATTCAAGCCCCAGGTTGCAATATTGAAGGATTCTATGGGAATCCTGGTGTGGCACTGTAGGAAAAGCACTGGACTTGCTAACCAAAAGGTCAGTGGTTCAAACTCTCCAGCCACTCCTCAGAAACCCCTATACAGGATTGCTATGAGTCAGAACCGACTCGATGGCACTTACCAACAATATGGCCAAAATACTGAATGATGCTGGAAACATCAAAAGAAGATGGAAGAATAGGCACAGTCACTGTACCAAAAAGAACTGGTCAATGTTCAGTCATTTTAAGAGGTAAAATATGATCAAGAAACTATGGTATTGAAAAAAGAAATCCAAAAAGTACTGAAGGCATTGGCAAAAAAACAAACAAACAGGTTCCAGGAATTGCTGGAATACAAACTGAAATCTTTCAACAAACTGATGAAGCACCGGAGGCACTCACTAGTTTTTGTCAAGAAATTTTGAGAACAGGTACCTGGCCAAGTGATTGGAAGAAATTCTTACTGTGCCCATTCCAAAGAAAGGTGACCCAAAGGAATGTGGAAACCATCAAACAGTATCATTAATATCTCATGCAAGTAAAATTTGGCTGACGATAATTAAAAAATGATTCCAGCAGTGAATCTATAGGAATTCAAGCTGGATTCAGAAGAGGATGTGGAACTAGGGAAATTGTTGCTGATGTCAGATGGATCTTGGCTGAAAGCAGAGTATGCTAGAAAGATGTTTGGTGGTGGTGGTGGTGTACCACCGAGTTGGTTCTGACTCATAGTGACCTTGTGTAGGATTTCTGAGGTTGTAAATCTTTACAGGAGCAGAAAGCCTCATCTTTCTCTTGTGGAGCGACTGATAGATTCTAACTACTGACCTTGTGGTTAGTAGTCCAGCTCATACCAGGGCTCCTTAGAAAGATGGTTATTTGTGCTTTATTGACTATGCAAAGGCATTATAGATTGTGTGGATCATAACAAACTATGGATAACATTGTGAAGAATGGATATTCCAGAACACTTAATTGTGCTCATGAGCAACCTGTACATAGACCAAGAGGCAGTTGTTCATACAGAAAAAGGGAAAACAGAATGGTTTAAAATCAGGATAGGTGTGTATCAGGGTTGTATCCTTTCACCATGTTTATTTAATCTATATGTTGAGCAAATAGTCTGAGAAGCTGGATTATATGAAGAACATGGTATCAAGATTGGAAGAAGATTCATTAACATCATGTGATATGCAGATGATACAACCTTGCTTGCTGAAACCGAAGAGGACTTGAAATACTTATTGGTGAAGATCAAAGACTACAGCCTTCAGTATGGATTGCACCTCAACTACTGAAAATGCAGAGCTGCACAACTGGACTAATAAATAGCATCATGATAAATGGAGAAAAGATTGAAACTGGCAAATACTTCAATTGGAAAAAGTGCTGTCAGAATGCTCTTAAGAAGTCAGCATGGCAAGACTTCATCTCTTGAACGTTGGATGTATTATATCAGGAGGGACCAGTCCCTCGAGAAACACAAACATTGATTGTGTTTGGGGAAAATGGGTGGATTGACACAGTGGCAGCAACAGTGGGCTCAAACATAACAACAGTTGTGAGGACTGGGCAGTTGTGCTCTGTTGTTAAGGACCCATAGCAAACATACCACATAAGCTATTGTCTCCCCATATTAGAATATGACCTCCAAAGCAGGGATCTTTGTTCTGCTCCCAAAGCCCAAACACTTAAAATAGGCTCTTAAATAAATGTTAATGAAATTTGTTATGTACCTTTGAGTGGGTTCCAACTCATAGAGACACTGTATAGAATTTCAGAGGCTTTAAATTTTCACAGGAGCAGAAAGCCTCGTCTTTCTCCCTCAGTTAAAGGAATGAACACCTGTAATTCTCACAAGACTATAATAATACGTATTACTACACATAACTAACAACACCGCCAGAATAAACTTGAGGCTGGGGGAACTGAGTTCAAAGGATCCGAGGAGACAGGCACTTACCTTATGCCTGGCTGGCGCAATACGCCCACTATCCTCACACTTCAAATAACAGCAACTACAGTCCTTTCTAAGGAGCTCTGGTAGTGCTTAGAAATACCAGCTGTTCCGCGGGAGAAAGATGAGGCTTTCTTTTCCCACAAAGATTTGCAGCCTCAGAAACCCTGTGCAGGGTCGCTATGAGTCGGTCTGAAAAGTGTGCAATCCCCTCTCACCCACTATATCCAACCCTGGATATAGAGTGGCCTCCCTCTACTTAAAAGCACGGTCACTACCATCAAGGGAGAAGAGCAGTGAGCGGGACCCTACCCAGAGAAGCAGTGATGCCTGAAATGGAGCCAGAGATGAGGCCGTGGAGCGATGGAGCAGCTGGGGACTTTAGATCCAGAGAGGGAGAGCGACTGTGTGCTGAAGACCTGGGGGGTACGGGGGAAGGATTGTAGGGTATATCCTTTGGTTGGTTGATGTGCATGGAGGGGATTGTAACCATGGCAATGAGACTGTATGGTAGAATGAATGTAAAACTAATGTTCTCCCATGTAAACTATCACATAATTCACAATAAAACATTAAAAAAAAAGCCCGGTCACTTCATTTAATGTACTTGGCTCATTCAGCCAACTAATCCAAACCTCTGTCCTCTTTGGCTTTTAAAGGACCTGAGCTTTCAACTGGCCCAAGAGGGACGGGTCATAGCCAATTTGCTTGTTGTTGTTGTTATGTGCCGTGGAGTCGGTTCCGACTCATAGTCTCATCTTTCTCCCGCGGAACAGCTGGTAGTTTCGAACTACTGACCTTGCGGTTAGCAGCCCGATTCGTAACCACTACACTACCAGCGGTTAAGTTGGGGTGGTTGCTTGGGTCACCGGTCACCGCACAGCTTCCGCAGGTAAATAGGGAAGGGGTGGGGGAACGGGCGTCCCGCCCCTAACCACGGCGCGGCTTGTGATTGGTTCACTCACTGCTGCCCGTCACGCCTCCAGCCAGGACGCACGCCCCGCGGGAAGCTGTTAGCTGGAAGCGCCGGGTGGAGACAAGGACTGAGACGCGCGGTTTGCACTTCCCCGTAGCTGCGCCTGCCTACCGACAGGACTGTACTAACGTGGACACCCGAGCCCCTGCCCCGAGTAAGCTCCCTGGCCTGGCGCAAAGAGATGTGCCTCTGTCCCCTAAGGAGCCCTGCGACCTCCATTCTCCCAGCCTCAGGTTTATTCAGGCTGCAATGCAATCCCCGAAGATCAAGGGCCAGCACATTTTGAGAAGCCGCGGACCAGAGCAGTGTCCCCACCGTTAAAAGAAGGATTGAATTCACACATGATCCCCAAGAACCTCTCTCATCTGACAGGCTCGGTGAGCTCCTCTGGGGTTTGGGTTCAAGTGTCAATGAATAGGCAGGCATAGGAAACCTCAAACTGACTTTGGCTCTGGCACTCGCTGTGTGGCTTTGGGCGAATCACATCCTATTTCTGGGCTTGTTTCATTTTATTGTGAAGGAATTGGATTAGGTGTCCGCTACAGTCCGTCTAGTCCTTCATATGAAACGGCCTTGATAACATAGGCAAGGGTTCTTTGTAAACGTGTGACATTTTACACAGCCAAGCAATGCGCATTACTATCTTTTCAGAGAAGGGGAAAGGCTAAAACCATACCTAAAAGTAAAATAGATAATGCCAACAAATTCCTGAAAGACTCATTGCCTACAACTCCAAAAACGAGAGTAGAGTTCAACTCCTCATTTTACAGGAGAAAACTTGGAGAGCTAAATCTTGCTGCCAACTAACTATAGGAAAGGACCAGGTTTCTGACTTAACTCCAAAATCAGCCTTTTTACACACAATGTTGGTTAATAGAAGACATGAATATATAAAAAGGGGGAAGCGCATAATTCATAAAAATAAAGGTGGTTGTTAGGTGCCATCGCGTTGTTTCGACTCATAGTAACCCTGTATAGGGTTTCCAAGGAGTGGCTGGTGAGTTTAACCGCCAACCTCGTGGTTCAAACAGACCGTGTGGTTCAGTACTTATCCTACAGTGCCACAGCAGGACTCCAAAAATAAAGGTAAATAATCTCTGGTAGCGTAGTGGTTACGAATCGGGCTGCGAACCTTAAGGTCAGCGGTTTGAAACTACCAGCTGCTCCGTGGGAGAAAGATGAGGCTTTCTACTCCCGTAAAGATTTACACCCTTGGAAACCCTGTACAGGGTCGCTATGGGTCGGAACCGACTCGACGGCACTTAACAACAACAATAATTTAATTTGCAGTACTTCCCACTTTCATTATCTTGAGGTTTCAATTCTGCCTATACCTGAGGGTGATTTACTAAGCAAAATCATAGTAATAAGAAAATAAAGCACAAGTGAGCTAGTCCTTGTTTCCTTTCTGGAACCCAAGCCCCCTCCCTGCCAGAATAGCTTCTCAACTTCTGACATTCCAAAGCCAACTTGAAAAAAATCTTCAGCGATCACTCACGGTCCTCCCCTCTGCCCCCAAAATAAGATAAAAAAATCCAACTAAAGCCCCAAACAGCAAGCACCATTTATATGAAATGTCCAGAGTAGGCAAATCTGTAGACACAGAAAGTAAATTAATGGTTACTAGGAGGGGGCTCTGGTAGTGTAGTGGTTACAAATCGGAATCGAGCTGTGATGACTTCACAGCACATAACCACCACCAACCAGGAGGCGGCGGGGGTGGGGAGTCCTGGTGTGGCACTGCGGGTTAATGAGCTGAAATGCAAAGTCCCTTGAACCACACCGTCAGCGGTTCAAGCTCACCAGCCACTCCTCAAAAACCCTATACAGAGTCACTATGGATCAGAACCAACTTGACGGCACTTAACAACGGAGGAGGGGGGTCCTGGCGTGGCACTACAGAATAATGCACTGGACCACAAGGTTGGTTTGGACCACAAGGTCAGCAGTTCAAACTCACCAGCCACTGCTCAGAAACCCTATAAGGGACTGGAAAGAAGTTGAGAGAAAACACGAAATGGTTGTTGATTGTGTATAGAGTTTCTGTACATGGCAATGAAAATGTTCTAAAATTGTACTGATGGTTGCTTAACTCTGAATTTACTAAAAATCCCTGATTTTTACACTTTAAATTGGTGAATTGTATGGTATATGAATTATATCTCAGAAAAATTTTTACCAAAAAAGGAGAGAGATCAGAAAGAAAACATACACCAACAACACTAGACGTGTGCTTTTGTTTCTTTCCTAGGTTGTGTGTCTTGACTTCCTGTCAACTGGTGCAGATCTGGGCTGCTGTTCTGGGCCATCTGCTGCAGAAGATGTTCCCTAAGCTCCAAGTATGTTATCCCACAGGGGTGGCCCATTTCCTGCTCTGGTCATCACTTTACACTCACAGCCTGGCCCCATTAAATGAAAGCAGCATTCTAGTTTTCCTGCACCCGTCCTCAGCTGCCGTCTAGTTTTGGGCTACACTGGATAGAGTTGGGATAGAGAAAGCAAGAATATCCTTGGCATAGAATAAAGGTGAGTCTTAATGGGAGACTGGAGAAGTGAGAAACCTTTTGGTCAGAATTGGAAAGAAAAAAGAACAAAAGGGGAATGTTGAGAAGAAAAAGAACGTCAATCTTTTATGCTGTTTGTTTCTCCTGGACTACCTGAAAGGTAGATTCCCTCTTGGTCTAAGTCACCTTCTTCCTGGAGTTCTATCGGATCAATCTCACTGGCCTCCCTGTGGGGAAAAGATGAGGCTTTTTGTTCCTGTTAAGATTCAGTGCATACTGTCGCTATGAGTCGGTACCGATGGCCCCTAACAACAACAACAAAGATTTAGTGTGTGTGTGTGGGGGGGGGGGGATTGTTGTTTGTTTGTTTATTATAACAATGACATAGTGAAATCGGACCTCATCATTTGACTTGAGGAGAGTCAACCTTTTTTACCATTTCTGACACCTGTCATCCCTCCTACCACACCCTATTTCTCTGCCAGGTTTGATAATTCATTGCAGTAGCTACACAGAACTCGCAGTGAGGGGGTTTATTAGGGAAGTGACAGGCTACAACTCAAGGTCAAGATCAGGAATCATGTAGGCAAGTCTAAAGTCTCTCTTGAGTGCATGATAGCTCTTTCAACCATGCAGGTGCTCCCTAAAGACAGGCTTCTGTCAAGCCCATCTGGACAAGTTCCTGTTGGCCCCCTCAGGACAGGCCTTCTCTTTCAGCCCTTGACCTCACTGAGGCCTGGCCTCTGTCCTGTTTGGGCAAGTGTTAGAAGCTCTTTCGTCTTCCAATAAGTGCCTAGTGGCACCCCACTCTACCAGGGAACCCCCATTCCTGAAAGCACTTGGCTCTTTTGCTCCATGGGCCATAACTCTTACCACGTGACTTCACACAGCTGTCTGGATTCTGCTGTGTCTTGCTGTCTCATGCCTTCTCTGATGTTACAGCTCTGTCCGTCTCCCGGGTCCAGGAGGTTCCTAGAGCAGAAACCAGGGCCCAAAAGACATTCACTCCTAGCTCTAGTTTTTGGATGGTAGTGAGGGATTGGCTCTCTTTTTAAGTCCAGCAGGATGGCAAAACAGCCCAATTCCTTCATTGTTGTTGTTGAGTGCCATCGAGTCGATTCCGACCCATAGTGACCCTGTATAGGGAGGGTTTCCAAGGAGCAGCTGGTGAGTTTGAGCCGCCGACCTTGCAGTTCAAACGGCTTTGCAGTCTGGTGCATTAACCCACAGCGCCACACCAGGATCCCTTCATTAAGACCCTTATTTTCACGGTCCTGGTGTGGCGCTGTGGGCTAATGCATCAGACTTACTTTGAGTAGGAATCAACTTGATGACAACCCAAGAACTAACAACATGCTATATATTTTATTTATTTAAGTTTCTCTCTTCCTTAGTAGAATCTATGCTCCTTAAGGGCAGGAATGATTGTTTTGTTCACAATCATATCTGAAGTGCCTATGAAAACTCAGAGTAAGCACTCAATCAAAATTCATTAAATAAATGTATATACCAGGTGCTAGATAGACACTTTAGAAGTAGAGGGCATCTTCCAGAGTATTTTGTAAACCTGAAACATGTGTAGCTAAGAGGCAAGGGAGGAAGGCCTTTTTCTCTTAACTCATGTCGACCCATATAAAAGAACTCTGGGTAAAAGGGACATGGAGTCCAGAATGACTTCATTGGCTAGTGCAATGTAGCCAATTACTTAGTACAGGCTTTCAAGTCATAATCTTTGTAAGTTCCACTAAATAAGTGGGTGGTGCTGTGCAAATGAGGTGCTTGTGGTCCACCAAGGGGATTGGATAGCTTGCTAATAATATAAGTAATGTAGCTTGCTAATCAACATTCTTATCAATGGAGAAAGGATTGAAGTTGTCAAGGACTTCATTCTTCTTGGATCAACTATCAACACTCGCGGAAGTAGCAGTCAAGAGATCAGACGACGTATTGCACTGGGCAAATCTGCTGCACAGGAACTTTTTAAAGTATTGAAGAGCAGAGATGTCAGCTTGAGGACTAGGGTGCGCCTGACCCAGGCCATTGTGTTTTCAATAGCCTCATATGGATGCGAAAGCTGGACAGTGAATAAAGAGGATCGTAGAAGAATTGATGCCTTTGAGTTGTGGTGTTGGAGGAGAATACTGAGGGTGCCATGGACTGCCAAAAGAACCAATAGATCTGTTTTGGAAGAAGTGCAGCCAGAGTGCTCCTTGGAGGCCAGGATGGCTAAGCTTCGTCTCTCCTACTTTGGACATGTAGTCCGGAGGAAACAATCGTTGGAGAAGGATGTCATGCTGGGTAGGGTGGAGGGTCAGAGAAAAAGAGGAAGACCTCCAACGAGATGGATCGGCCAGGTGGCATCATTGATGGACTCGGGGGTGGCAGCGGTGGTGAGGTTGGCCCAGGATCGAACATTGTTTCGTTCTGCTGTGCATGGAGTCGCTATGAGTCGGTTCCGACTCGATGGCACCTGACAACAACAACAACAACAAGCTTGCTAATAATGCAAGGCTCCTGTTAAGTTATCTAGTATAACAAATATCACAAGTGGATCGCTTTAAGAAACAGAAATTTATTCTCTCAGAGTTTAGGAGGTCAGTGGTCCAAATTCAGAGTGCTGACTGGAGGGGAAGACTTTCTTTGTCAGCTCTAGGGAAAGGTCCTTGTCTCTTTTCAGCATCTGTAGGCTCAGCAGACTTCAGAGATCTCCATGTGTCTTGGCATCAAACTTCCCCTGGCTCTAGATCTAGGAGCTTTACAGTGCAGGGACTCCAGGTCCAAAGGACACAATCCTCTCCTGGCTCTTCGTCCTTGGTGGTAATATTGTTGTTAAGTGCTGTCACGTTGGTTCTGACCCATAGCGACCCTGTATAGGTTTCCGAGGAGCGGCTGGTGAGCTTGAGCCACCAACCTTGCAGTTCAAACGGCTTTGCAGTCTGGCGCATTAACCCACAGCGCCACACCAGGACTTCCTTATTGTTGTTAAGTGCCATGAATTGTTTCCTATTCATAGCAACCCTGCACAGGGTTTGAACTGCTGGCTTTATGGTCCATCTTATAGGGCCACACCTATTAAAATGTGTCTCCTTCTCTGCTCACATCTCTCTCCTTTTACCTTTGTAAAATAAAAGCTGTTGCAGGCCACACTGCTGAGGGAACTTCAATTGATTGGCTGCTCATAGCAGATCTCATCACAGAAGTGATTACATCAGATTGTCATTGTTAAGTGCCCTTGAGTTGGTTCCCACTCATAGTGACCCTGTGTAGGGTTTCTGAGGAGTGGCTGGCAGGTTTGAACCATCAACCTCCGATTAACAGTCTAGTGATTATCCTATAGCAACTGTCAAACCTTTGAGAATCCTGGTCCAGTCAAGTTGATACAAAACTTTAACTATCATGGTACCCCTGTGAGGGCAGGACCATGCAAATATGGTGTATGAAGCCCTAATGAGGAGATTAGTCAATTTTGCCACTCTGCTAGGCTTAAAATGAGCCATCCCAAAGATGGACTTCATGACAATCGAGACAGGAGTAGAACCTTTTATTTGGCCCCAGGATTCCTGTGCTGAGAATCTCTTTGACCCAGGAAAGAGATAGAAAACTGTAACACAGAAGACAGTAAGCACTGGCAAGCAGGAGCAGCAGCAGCAGGAAATAGCAGAGGCAGAAGAAGGAGACTGGCAGGAGATGATGCCGTGGGCTGATTGGGCAGGATGCTTGCTGGTGGAGTAGTGTGCCTTTGTGCACTTGATGGGACTAGATTTGTTGACCCACAGAGCTAGAGCTGAGCATCTTCCAGGGCTAAACTTACTGATGGGATGGGGTACCTCTGGGCATTTACCGGCACAGCTAAAAGAGCCTTGATACTTACCACAGTATGAGGCCAGTCTGGGGCAAGGGCCAGAGACCTGCCTGTGGACTTGGCTAAGAAGCTGCTGTCCTGGTCAAAGTATTCTGAGCATTCCTGATCCTGGACTGTAGTCTGTTACTTCCCTAATAAACCTCCTAATTGTGAGTATGTTACGTGAGTTCTGTGTGGCCATTGCAATGAATGATTGAATTTAGCAGAAAAGTTGAGTACCATGGGAGGGACAGCTGGTGGAGGAATTGGTAAAAAGCTTGGGAGGTAGCGATATGTTTGACCTTTATCCTACAGAAGTCAGCTTTGGACTGATGCTGATTCCATCTTCCCCCTTGTGAAGTTAGAGGAGGTCAGATACCTCCACCACACATTTTTACAGACCCATAAGTTGAGTTGCTTTGATTGTAGAGGCCACGTCCCAGAGAGAGACCTAGAGGTGAGAAGGAATGAGAATGATGGATACCTTCTGATCTGAACTTTAACCCTCAGAATCAATTTAACTTTTGGAAGTTATATGCCATTTTAAAGCTTCAATTCTTTTTCTGTAAAAGATAATACTTTCATATTTGGAATCCTGGCATGGCGCTGTAGGATACACACTGGACTGTTAACCATGAGATCAGTGGTTCAAATCTACCAGCTGCTCCTCGAAAACCCTAGACAGGGTCATTATGAATCAGCACTGACTTGATGACACTTACCACCAACAGCCACCTTCATATTTGGAAGGATTCAATGTGATAAAATAGGAAAGCATCTGGAACACAGACATTCAATAATTGTTTATTTCTCTTTCTGTCCTTTCTTTGGAAAGCTGCATCTCCCTCTTGTGAGTTCTCCCTATGAGTCCAGGCTTGTTACTCAGACTTTGAGGCTCCAGGATGTGTCAGAATGATGGAAAAATGTGCATCTTTCTCTTGGGATTTTTTAAGGATTTATCGGCTCTGATGGTGTCTGAATTCTCTAGTACTGCTATAGCAAACACCATAAGTGGATGGTTTTAAGAAACAAAAATTTATTTCTCCCACTTTAGGAGGCTAAAAGTTCAAATTCAGGGTGCTGGCCCTAGGAGAAGGGTTTCTCGGTCAGCTCTGAAAGAAGGTTCTTGTCTCTTCCAAACTGACCTTGCAGTCTAGCGCTTATCATACAGTACCATAGCAGAACTCCAACCACAGGTATAAAGGTTAGAAATTATAACACATACTTTGAGATGGGTGGGGGACATAACTCAGTCCATAACAGAGGGTATTTATTTTAATTCCTTAGATAGGAACTTAGAGGATGTTGTGGAGTTGTGGGGGTTGGCAGACAACCAAGAACCTGACAGCTCAGCCTCTGGGCCTACTGATCATCCCTCTCCAGTGCCCCCATGTTTGGAAGGAACATAGTGCTAAGAGGCCTGCAATCTGTCTATATAGACCTGCAATCCTGACCCCTCTATTCATTACTATAGGATCTTGAGTGCCTAAGGTGCCTCAGACTTCTCATCTGACTCCACAGGATGAGGCTGGAAGAGGCCACAAGTCTGAAGCACTTAGTGAGTGCTTGGCTCAAAGAGTAAATTCCTCAGGACATGTTAAGCATTGTTGTTATTCTAGAACTTGGAATTCAGAATCAGAATCAGGTTGGGTCTTCACCTATAAAGCCAAACAGACACAGCCAGGTCCCAGATGTGGCTTCTCTGAATCCTGATCAGAACCTCCAGGTCGAGTTGGTGAAGTCCCCCAGCTTTCAAGATTGAGTAAGGCCTCTATTTTCTGAGGACTACCTCTCCATCCCTCTGCACTAAGGCTTGGGGGCAGGGAGAGTCAGCTGATGCTGCTTCCAGTAAGAGCAATAACAACTGTTTCTTCAGATGCCACCAAGTTTCTGCTATGTGCCAGGCACTGGAGGAGCTGCTAGAATAGTGCAAAGGTAAGTAAGAATTTGGACCCTGCCCCCAAGACCTTACAAACTGGACTGAAAGATATGTGAGCAACTATGCCATTGACTCAGTTGAATTATTGATTATAACCACCTGTCGTGTGCAAACCATTGTATAGGCACTTCCCCAGAAATCCAGAGTGAGAGAGACGGTGGCATGTTGGCCATCCCAACTCAGTGCCTGGCCTCCAGAATGATGAGATGGATGGATGGAAGGATGGACGGATGGATGGTTGGTTGGATGGCTGATGGTAGGTTTCACAGAGTAGAATTAGTTGGATAATATTTAGTTACTATAAAAGATAGTGCAGAGATATGCTGCTGAGGTTTATTTGTGAGGCTGTGAGGTAATCAATCGAGCTGTATGTGAAGATTCCTGTGAGACATGAGTGGAAAACTTACATTGCTATGGGCTCCTCCTTCAGTCAATGAATTAGGAGATCAGTGTTTACTTTTACTCATTTGTCTTTATCTGTGCATCCCTGTGATCAACCTTTATATGTGCATTTTTTTATTAAGACATAGGTACCCAACTCTTGTGATACAATAGTAAATAATTGTTATCAGGACTGCTTGTGAGGGTTGGAAATGTAAAGGTAGACGTTTTGTAGCAAGGAGGGGAGTGATTAACTTTTCAGTCTAGGAGCGGAGGTCTCCGGGACCATCAAGGGAGAAGAGCAGAGAGTGAGACCCTACCCAGAGAAGCTGTGACACAAGAGATGAAGGCAGAGATGATGATGTGTAGAGATAGAGCAGTTGGGGACTTTAGACACAGAGAGGGAGAGGGGCTGTGTGCTGACGACTGGGGGGCAGGCTTGTAGTGTATACCCTTTAGTTGGTTGATGATGCATGGAGGGGATTGTAACCATGGCAATGAAATGATATACGATAGGATGAATGTAAAACTAATGTTTTCCCATATAAACTATCACATAATTCACAATAAAACATTAAAAAAAAAAAAAAAAAAGACATAGGTACCCAAAACTATTTCTCTAGATGTATTATAAAAACAGCTGATCCTCAGGCTCAGAGACAAGGATGTGTTGATATGGTGAACTAGAGCACACACAGCCCGTAAAGGGGGCAGCTACTACTCTCCAGGTCAAACCAGCTGCTACATGTAAGAACATGGATCAAGGGCTTCCAACTCTTGTGATAGTTCCAACAACAACAAAAAAGCTAGTAGTCTAGATTTTTAAGATGAAGTCTCACAATTTTTAAATATCAATGCAAGTTCAAAAAAGAAACTCTGCCAACCAAATGAACTGCCATCTGCATCTCCCAATATGTAACCTCTAGTTAGAGTACCAAAAAAGAAAGATGGTTGGACCAGGTTGTAAGAGGCCTTGAATGTCATGCCAAGGAGTTCTGCCCATGAGCTGATAAGACAGCAAGTACCCTAAGTGACTGTTTTTGAACAGTGGGTGACTTGATGCAAGGGTGGCATATGAAGTAAGGTAGGGGACATGTTACTGCAGTAACAGGTTTTAGACAATGAATTTGAAAGATGAAGGCAGTGGGGCTGGAAAGGTGAATGGAAGCTAAAGAGGAAGATTGGTAGGCAGACAAGAAGGCAAGGGGAAGAGAGGGTCAGAGAAAGGATAACTAAAGTACCACTTTGACTGAGAAGGAACCCTTTCTTTTGGAGGAAGAAGGGGCACCCCAAAACAAGTCCGTCTGATTTTAGGCCTGCTGAGTTTAGTTAATTGGTAATCTAGCCAACTGCAACTGTGTGTCAAGAGCCGAAACCTCTAAATACTTTGACTCGGTTTTGGCTCCTTACTTGCCAGCTGAGTTATCTTGAACAAGTCCCTTTAAAAGGCTTTATAATGGTCACCGGAGTCTTAATGTGTTGGTGTGGCGCTGTAGGATAAGCACTGGACGGCTAACCGCAAGGTCGGCGATTCAAAACCACCAGCCGCTCCTTAGAAACCCGATACAGGGTTGCTAGAAGTTTCAATCGACTCCGCGGCACACAACCACAACAAATAGACAGGTCGACTCTGAAAGAGATAATTACCACTTATTCATACAGCGGTTGTAACGAGGAGGCGGGCAGGGCTGCACTTGGCGAGGCTGGAGGAATCCATGAGTTTCCTTCCCGGCTCTAGGATGCATCGAAGTCTCTCTCAGGAGGAACCGGTAGAGGGCCCTCTATCTGACCACAGGGGTCCACCCCACGGCCTCGGGGGCCTCCCCAGAGACTAGCCAAAGAACCATTAAGGTACGAGAAGACAAACACCTGCTGGCCAAAGGTTCTCCGAGGCACACACACCTTTCTCCCCTGTCTCCGCACTCCCTTCTGCGCACCACCGTCTGCGTGGGCCCAGCCCCTTTGGACGCTGATGGCTGGCCCTCTCCAGCTGGGATTTCTTACTCTCCTTCCAGGCACTGAGATGACAAGGATGCCTTCCGAGGGGACCCCTTCGCCTCCTTTTGTCCCCTGCACTGACTTCCTTGATAGAACACCTAGATCTCGGAGCGGAAGGGAGAAAGCATGTCGGAATCCCGGACTCCCGGACACAAGCAGGAAGTGCATTTTTCCTCCCGCCCACCAAGCTGAGCCTCTCTAGGAGCCAAAGGTTCTGGCCTCTCAGTGGGAATAACCCCTTCGGTTCCAGCATGCTAAATCAACACTGGTTCATCTACTGAGAAGGGCAGAGTTGTTTCCCCTATTCATTTTGGGAAACATTTAGATCATTCTAGAGCCAATATCAGGAGCGGCAGAGCCTCACTGCCTGAGTTGATATTACAGCTCAGCTTTATGCTTGCTGAGCAACCTCGGGCATGTTACTTAACCTCTCTAAACTTCTGTGTGTGCATGTTTCCTGTGTGTGCATAGCGACCCTATGCACAACAAACCGAAACACTACTTGGTCCTGAGCCATCCTCATAATTGTTACGTTTGACCCATTCCTGCTGCCACTGTGCCAATCCATTTTGTTGGGGTATCTTGCACTTTTTCGCTGACCCTTCACTTTACCAATCATGATGTCCTTCTCCAGGGACTGCTCCCTCCTGATAGTATGTCTGAAGTATGAGAGATGAATTCTCACCATTCTGACTTTTACGGAGTACTCTTATTGTACTTCTTCCAACCCAGACCTGTTTGTTCTGGTGGTACACGGTACCTGCAATATTCTTCTCCAGCACCACAACTCAAATGCATTAATGCTACGGTCTTCCTTATTCATTGTCCAACTTTCACATGCATATGAGGCTATTGAAAATATCATGGCTTGGGTCAGGCGCACCTTATTCCTCAAACTGACATCCGTTCTCTTGAACATTTTAAAGAAATCTTGTGCAGCAGATTCGCCTACTGTAACACGTTATTTGATTTCTTGGCTGCTTCTTGCATGAGTGTTGATTGTGGATCCAAGCAAAATGAAATCTTTGACATCTTCAATCCTTTCTGCATTTATCATGATGTTATATATTGATCCAGTTGTGAGGATTTGTGTTTTCTTTATCCTGGTCTTCATAAGTATTTTAAATCCTCTTCACTTTCAGCAAGCAAGGTTGTATCATCTGCATATTGCAGGTTATTAATGAGTTGATGTTAAGTGCCTTAGAGTTGGTTCAGACTCATAGTGATCTTGTATACGGTTTCTGAGGAGTGGCTGGTGGGTTTGAACCACCAACCTTGAGGCTAGCAGTCCGATGTTGTTAAGTGCCATTGAATCCATTTGAATTCATAATGACCCGGTGTAGGGTTTCCAAGGAGCAGCTGGTGCTTAGCAATCCAGTGTTTATCCTACAGCACCATACCAGGAGTCCATAGCAGTCCAGTGGAAAAGTTGTATGGAGGAAGCATGTGACTGATCTCCTGTGACATCACAAGGCGGAAGGAGAATCAAACTCATCATTAGCTCCAGGCAGATTCCTGTGAAGCTGAGGTCAGAAATGCCTCTAACCTTCTTAACTAATTCTGATCCCAACTGTCCTTCTCAAGGCCCTCTTTACTCTGCTGGACTCAGTAAGTCATTGCAGTGGACACACAGAACTCACAGACCAGACTTCTGATTATGGGGTTTATTACGAAAGTTAACCATCTGCAATTCAGCATCAGAAATGCTCAGAAGATCCTCTCAGCCAGCAGACAGGCCTCTCTCTCAGGTTCTCAGCCTCTCAGTCACACAGCCTTGGCCTCTGTCTTATTAAGGCCAGTGTTGCAAAGTTCCTGTAGTGTTGCTGATACATGCCCAAAAGGCCACAAACCTCAGCATTTGCTCTGTGGGTCAGCAAACCTAATTAAGTATCTAGAGGCACCCTATGCCACCAGCTTGCCTCAGGTCTGAAAGCACTCAACTTCTCTCACTCCGGGGGGCTTCCTGGTTTGTGCTTTTCCTGCCGCTGCCTCTGCTGCCGCGGACCCCCATAAGAATCTCTGCATCCAAAGGATATGCTGTGCTCCTGTCTCTTTCTGGATGGTCATGAGATTTCACCCCCCCACTTCCACTTCTGAGATGACTAATTTAAAACCCAGCAAAGTAGCAAAACTGACCAATCTCTGCAATAGAGTCCCATATACCCTATTTGCATGGTTCCGTGAAGTCATTTGGTGAGAATTATGACTAAGAGTCGTAATTCACTGCACCCACAACCATTTTAGTTTATTTTTTTGCATGGGACTCTCTTACTCCACCACATTGCCTTCCATTTCTTCCTTTTAAAAAACTTGTGTGTGTGTGTGTGTGACTTGGGTGAAAGTTTATAGAGCAAGGTGGTCTTCAGTTGAACAATTCAGACACATTTATTTTGTGACATTGATTGCAATCCCCACGGTGTAACAGCACTTTCCCCACTGTTTCCTTACGTTTTCCGTTTCCATTTGTCTTCTTTCCTATTCCTGCCTGCCTCCTGAGTTTTATCCTTGGGTAAATGCTGCTTTTTTGATCTTGTACAGTTTGTTGTTCTAAGGAGCAAGGAGCGTGTACCTCTCCCTGGTGTGACTACTCATCTTAGAGGACTGTCTATTTATTGTTTGGTTGAAAGTTGAGCTACCTTTTAACCGGTGGTGTTTAGGAGGTTCACAGAGTTGTACATCATGTCTGACAATGTGGGCATGCTCCTTGTTGCTTCTGTTTTCTTATCTGTAAAATCATCATATTTACCTCCAAGGATTGTAAAGATTTAATAAATTAATACATTATTATTATTCTCATTGGACTGTTTTTGAAAGTATTAATAGTGGAGGGTGTGCTTGTGAAAGAGTAAGGAACATGATAAAAATGATAATAAGAGCTATTATTATTATAATCATTGTTATTATTGCTGTTAAGTGCCATCAAGGTGATTCTGACCCACAGCGACCCTATACAGGGTTTCTGAGGAGCAGCTGGTGAGTTTGAACTGCTGACCTTGTGGTTCGCAATGCAATGCTGATCCTTCAGCAGGACACCAGCAGAAATCCCTAATAATTATCTGAGTCCATCAGAGGCACTCAGAAAACACGGTCTACTGCTAAAAATTCAGCCAGTGGAAGCGCAGTTCTGGGGAGAACAGTTCTACTCTAATACTGAATTGGCTCAAGGCAGATGGTTAGACTTGTCCTAAGGTGTGGCACAGTTCAAACCCACCAGCCGCTCCTTGGAAACCCTATATAGGGTTGTTATGAGTCAGAAGGAGCTCTGATAGCGTAATGGTTACGAATCGGGCTGCGAACCACAAGGTCAGTTATTCGAAACGACCAGCCATTCCGTGGGAGAAAGATGAGGCTTTCTGCTCCCGTAAAGATTTACAGCCTCAGAAACCCTGTACAGGGTCGCTATGGGTCGGAACCGACTCCACGGCACATAACCACCAACCAGTGCTTCTTTCCAGAGATAATGTGTGCATATGCAAACATCTACTTTTAGAAGAACACCAAAATGACAACGCATTGCAGATACTGCTTTGTCCCTGGCATTTTTCACAGAAAATATCTTCGAAAATGTTCCACGTCGGTCTGTATGTATCGTTTCTTTTCACAGTTGCAAAAGTTCTCCATTATATGAATATGCCACAATTTATTTAATCACCTTTGCTCTTGATGATGATTCAGGTTATTTTCAGTCTTTTGCTAGAAAACAACATTTCAATGAATGTCACTGTGCCTGCACCTTTATATGCATGTGAGACTATGCTTATGGGATCTAGAAGTAGAACTGCCAAGTCAACGGACGTAGGCCTTTTAAACGTGGATACAGTGCAGCCCATTGCTCTCCAAAGAGGCATTGCTGTTGGGTACTCTTACTAAGAATGTTTGGTAGTTCCTGAGTGTTTCTGTGTACATCCCCTCCCCCAAAACACACACACACACACACACAAAACAGGGACTGGAAGGAAGCAAATACTGTTGAATGATGATGCACAGAGGAGATTGCAATCATTGCAATGAAACAGTGGTATAAACTGATGTTCTCCCATGTAAACTATCACTTACATGGGAGAACGTCACTTACATGTAAAAACTTACAAAAGAAATTTAAAGCCACATACTACATTATTTAATGTGTATTATGTATAAACTAAAATGAAATTGTATTAAATAATGTTTATAGTTTTTAAAAACTGAGAATGTTTGGTAGTGCCTGTGTCCCCACACAGTAAAATAACCAATCAAATTGTTTGCTTTATGAGGTTTGTTTTATGACAAATACTGGCAAGAAGATATTGAAACCTAATTTAGGAAGAGTGAGAAAGCATTGTGCTGCTTTGAATCAATTCCTTTCTCCTGAGCTGACTTGGACAAATGTAATGAGAACATTTGTCAATGATAACTCTACCCTGCCACCAGCTTCCTTAGAGAAGAGATGCCAAAAGAGTGGAGATGGAAAAATGAAGTCCCAATTTTTAAAAAAAGAGGAAAGAGACGAATGCCACAAACCAATGACCATGAAGTTTAATGTTTAACCCTTGTGGAATTGTAAAGCAGATCATGAAGCAAATGATTTGGGAGGAAGATGGCATGGTGTGAGGAAGAGGAAGAGCCTCAGTCACAGAGACTGCAATAAATCCCAGCTCTTATGAGCTAGGCGACTTTGGACAAGGTGCTTCATCTCTCTGAACTTCTATTTCTTCAGCATCAGCCGCCTGCAGAGTTATGACAAAAACTAAAGTAACTGACACTCAATACTTGACACAAAAACTACTAGTTGTGGTAAAAGTAGTAAAATCGAAACTCTCTGGGATTACAGGCCCAAGAACTTTTGGGAAAAGGGAAGGAGGCCAGGCAAGAACAGCTTGAAACCAGCACATCATGGCCACTAAAAGGCAGGTTTGTTCCAGACCTAATGATCACTTGTCCAGCATAAGAAAATAAAAGAAATCATCATCAACAACAACAACAACAATGAAACCTCCAGACACCAAACAAAACCATCTTCTTACCAGTCAGGTATTTCTAGGGCCAACAGGATGCATTTTCTGTGAATGGTCTACAAGGGCATACAATATGTCTACAGAACCTAAGATATATGTTTATTAGCTGGCTTTTCTTAAAGTTTGCCTATGCTAAAAATTGGTTCTGTGGAAAAGCACACACACACACACACACACAAAAAAAAAAAAACCAAAAAAAAACACAGAAAATTGTGCACAGAAAAAAACCATTTCATAAATGGGCACACAAAGAATATGCACATGGAATGCCCACAGGGAAAATTGTCCACAGAGAAAAATGCCCATGCCAAAAATATGCATATGGAAAAATCTCATATTTATATTACAAAGTAATAAATTCTAAATTTTCCTGTGAGCATTTTTCTTGTGTGCATTTATGACAGTGGGGTGTTTTCTGTGTACAATTTTCATTTAGACTTTTATCATGTGTAGCTTTTTCCTAGTTACCCTTTAAACTTGACAGTCTATGGATCCCTTAAAGTCCCTGGTGGCACAAACAGTTGGCACTTGGTTACTAACCTAAAGGTTGGTTCTTTAAACCCATCCAATGGTACCATAGAAAAAAGGCCTGAAAATCTGCTTCCATAAAGATCTCAGCCAAAGGCAGAGACGATGACGTGGAGAGATGGAGCAGCTGGAGACTTCAGACCCAGAGAGGGACAAGGGCTGTGTGCTGATGACCGGGGGCAGGGTTGTAGCGTATACCCTTTGGTTGGTTGATGGTGCATGGAGGAGATTGTAACCGTGGCAATGAAACTATATACGATAGGATGAATGTAAAACTAATGTTCTCCCATGTAAACTATCACATAATTCACAATAAAACATTTTTTAAAAAGATTACAGCCAAGCAAGTCTTATAGAGCAGTTCTACCCATGGGTTGCCATGAGTCAAAACCAGCTCAACAGCAATAACTTTGGTTTGTGTTTTCTGGTTTATTAAGAATTTTTTATGACTGGAATGTGTGGTTCATAGCTGTTTAAAAACCATGACTGGCTAATCTTTGTACAGCCACATTCTCTGTCCTGGATCACTGGGGTTTTGTGTGTCCATCTGTCTCTTTGTTGGACTGGATCCAGAACTCGGGGGTGGGGTTGAAGATGTAGCATCACAAAATGTCATCTTGATGAAGACTCACAAGAGAAGTTTCACCCATATCTCATATGA
This sequence comes from Chrysochloris asiatica, assembly GCF_000296735.1. Classification (NCBI taxonomy): domain Eukaryota; kingdom Metazoa; phylum Chordata; class Mammalia; order Afrosoricida; family Chrysochloridae; genus Chrysochloris; species Chrysochloris asiatica. The sequence goes on along the minus strand of NW_006408696.1, from coordinate 509,721 downwards.
ATTAGATTATCAGTCTTTGCTTGGGTGAGTCTCTAGAAAGCTCAGCAATTTTGTATTAGGAATTATGTAAATCACTTCTCAATGGTTAGCCATTGAAAACCTTATGAATAGCAGTGGAATATTTTCAGATAGAGTTTTGGAAGATGAAAACATTATGAATAATAGCAAAACATGCCAGATAGATAGATAGTGCCAGAAGATGAGCTCCTCATGTTGGGAGGCATTCAAAATACAAACTGAGGAAGACCTGCCTCCTGAAAGTAGAGATGATATAATGACACAATGGGAACCTAGCTTTTGGGACCTTCATTTGCTGATGTAGCACAACTCACAATGAGAAGAAACAGCTACAAACCACCATTAATACTTGGAACATGGAATGAAAGGCGTATGAATCTAGGAATATTGGCAGTTGTTAAAAAATAAATGGAATGCATAAAGATCAATATCATAGGCATTGTTGTTGTTGTTGTTGTCAGGTGCCATCGAGTCGGAACTGACTCATAGCGACCCCATGCACAGCAGAATGAAACAATGTCTGATCCTGGGCCAACCTCACTACCGCTGCCACACTTGAGTCCATCAATGATGCCACCTGGACAATCCATCTCGTTGGGGGTCTTCCCCTTTTTCTCTGACCCTCCACCTTACCCAGCATGACATCCTTCTCCAGCAACTGCTCCCTCCAGATAATATGTCCAAAGTATGAGAGACGAAGCTTAGCCATCCTGGCCTCCAAGGAGCCCTCTTGCTGCACTTCTTCCAAAACAGATCTATTGGTTCTTTTGGCAGTCCATGGCACTTTCAGTATTCTCCTCCAACACCACAACTCAAAGGCATCAATTCTTCTACGATCTTCCTTATTCACTGTCCAGCTTTTGCATCCATATGAGGCTATTGAAAATACCATGGCTTGGGTCAGGCACACCTTAGTCCTCAAGCTGACATCTCTGCTCTTCAATACTTTAAAAAAGTTCCTGTGCAGCAGATTTGCCCAATGCAATATGTTGTCTGATCTCTTGACTGCTGCTTCCATGAGTGTTGATAGTTGATCCAAGAAGAATGAAGTCCTTGACAACTTCAATCTTTTCTCCATTGATAAGAATGTTGATGGATATTTGGCTATTGTGAATATTTACAGCGAACATTTATGCACAAGTGTTTGTTTGAATGTTCATTTTCAATTCTCAGAATTTCAGAGTTATATAGTCATTCTCTTTCACTTTTTCAGGAACCATCAAACTGTCTTTCACAGTGCCTGCACCATTTCTCATTCTCACCAACAATGTATGACGTTCCAGTTTTCCCACATACTTAGGAACACTTGCTAATTTTCATTAAAAAAAGAAAATTCTAGGCATCGTCTTGTTGTTAGGTGCCTGGTCCTATACCATCCTCACAACTGCTGTTAGAGCAGTCACGGTGCCAATCCAGCTCCTTGAGGGTCTTCCTCTTCTACACAGACCCTCTACTTTGCAAAGTGTGATGTCCTTCTCCAGAGACTGGTCCCTCCTAATAAAATGGCTAAAGTATAAGAGAAGTCTCCCTATCCTCCAACTAAAGAGCATTCTGGCTGTATGTCTTCTGAGACATTTGCTCATTCTTCAGGTAGTCCATGGTGTATTCAATCAATTTCTTTGCCACCATGATAATTCAGTTGCATCATTTGGTCTTCCTTATTATTGTCCAGATTTCCCATGCATCGGAAGTGATTGAAACTACCATGACTTGGGTCAGATACACCTTACTCCTCAAAGTGACATCTTCGCTTTTTAACACTTAAAAGTCTTTTCCAGCAGATTTTCCAGATGCAAAGCATTATTTAATTTCTCAACTGCTGTTTCCATGGGTGTTGATTATGGGTCCAAGTAAAATGAAATGCTTGACAACTTCAATCTTTTCTCCATTTATCATGATGTTGCTTATGGGTCCATTTGTGAAGATTCTTGTTTTCTCAATATTAAGGTGTAATCAATCCATACTGAAGGCTGTAGTCTTTTGTCTTCATCAATAAGTATTTCAAGTCCTCTTTGCTTTCAGCAAGCAAGGTTGTGCTATGCAGATGGTTGTTAATGAGCCTTCCTCCAATCCTGATGCTCCATTCTTTATATCATTCAGCTTCATGAATTATAGTCCATTCTTTATATAGTTCAGCTTCTCAAATTATTTGCTCAGCATACAGATTGAATACATATGGTGAAAAGACACAACCCTGACTCACACCTTTCCTGATTTTAAACTATGCAGTGTCAAACTGACATGGAATGACATCACATTCATCATCAAAAAAAAAACATTTCAAGATTTATCCCGAAATGCAATGTTGTTAGTGATAGGATACCATCCATACACCTACAAGGAAAACCAGTTAATACGATAATTTAAATTTACAAACCACTAATGCTAGAGATGAAGAAATTGAAGATTTTTATCAACTTCTGCAGTATGAAATCAATCAAATACGCCATCAAAATGCAGTGATTGGGATATGAAAGCTGGAAACAAAGAAACTACGGCCTTTGTGATAGAAATATTGTAGGTGATCGCAGATAGAATTTTGCAAAACTAATGATGTGGTACTGTGGGTTAATGCACCAGACTGCAAAGCCATTTAAACTGAAAGGTCAGAGGTTCAAGCTCACCAGCTGCTCCTTGGAAACGCTACTCAGGGTCGCTATGGGTCGGAAGCAACTCTATAGCACTTAAAAAAAAACAACAATGATATAATTATTAGAAATATCTAACCATCTTGGTAAGTGTTCAGTGGCATCTCATTGTAGTTTTGATTATCGCTTTCCAATAACTAGCAATGTTGAACATTTTTTTCATGGACTTGGACATTTGTATCTTTAGAGAAATGTCTGTTAAATTCCCTTGCCCATTTAAAAAATTGGATTTATCTTTTTCATTTTGAGTGGTAAGAATTCTTTATATGCTCTGGACATTGATTGTTGTTGTTGGGTATCATCAAGTCGGTACTGATTCATCGTGACCCTATACACAACAGAACAAAACACTGCCCAGTCCTGCGCCAACCTCACAATCATTGCCTGGAAATGCATGCTTGAGCCCATTGCTACTGCCACTGTGCCAAACCATCTAGTTGGGGGCCTTCCTTGTTTTCTCCACTTTACCAAACATGATATCCTTTTCCATGGACTGGCCCCTCATGACAATATGTCCGAAGTATGAGAGACAAAGTCTGGCCATCCTGGCTTTCAAGGAGTACTCTGGCTGTACTTCTTCCAACACAGATTGGTTTGTTCTTTTGGAAGTCCATAGTACTTTTAATATTCCCCTCCAACACCAAAACTCAAATGCATCTGTTCTTCTATGGTCTTCCTTATTCACTCTCCAACTTTCACATGCATATTGAAAATACAATAGCTTGGATCAGGCACATCTAAGTTCTCAAACTGACATCTTTGCTCTTGAACACTTTAAAGAGATCTTGTGCAGCAGATTTGCCTAATACAATACATTAGAATTAGATCTGAGATATATGGTTTTCAAATATTATCTCTCATTCTGTGTGCTGTGTTTTCATTTTCTTAATGCACAAAAGTTTTTAATATTGATGAAGGTCAATTCATTTTGTTTGTTTTGGGCTTGTATTTTTGGTGTCATATTTAAGACCAAATCTGAGGCCATGAAGATTTATTTGTTTTCTTGTAATTTTATTATCATCTGACCCATTTTGAGTTAATTTTTGCCTACGATGTGAGGTAAGGGTCTAACTTTATTCTTTTGTATTATATTTATTTGTATAATTCTAGTTTATGATAAGCGATATTCTATTTATCACACTGATGTTGAGTTTTCTTTTTAGGTATGTTTCTTTCTGTTAAGAAATATGAGTCGAATTGAAGAAAAATATCCAGTAATTAACAGTACAGTGGAAACCCAGATGTGGCGAAGATGGTGAGTAACATTATATAAAGTATGTTGTTGTTTTTAGGTGCCATCGAGTCAGTACCGACCCATAGTGACCTTATGCACAGCAGAACGAAACAGTGCCCGATCCTGGGCCAACCTCACTACTGTTGCCATGCCTGAGTCCATCAATGCTGCCACTTGGCCAATCCATCTCATTGGAGGTCTTCCTCTTTTTCTCTGACCCTCCACCTTACCAAACATGATATCCTTCTCCAGCGACTGGTCCTTCCTGACACTATGTCTAAAGTATGAGAGACGAAATTTGGCCATCCTGGCCTCCAAGGAGCATTCTGGATGCACTTCTTGCAACACAGATCTGTTGGTTCTATGTGCAGCATAAAGCCCTGCATTATATTATTCAGAGTCCTGGTGTGGTGCTGGAGGATGAGCATTGGACTGCTAACTGCAAGGCCGGCAGTTCAAACCCACCAACCACTCTTTGGAAACCCTATATTATGAGTTGGAACCAACTCAACAGCACTTAACAAAACAACAACAAGAAGCTGGAATTTAGCTAGATTTTGAACAAGGGAAGCCCCAAATCTGGAGTCAGGAAATCCCAGCTGCTAAGATGCCCAAGACCCCACTGTTGCTCTGTGACTGGGACTGGGATATGTTATCTGACTATCTGAAGCCTTGTTTCCTCATGAGTAAAAAAAAAAAAGATGAGACAACCTGCCTCTCAGATGCAAAGAGAACCAAATGCCTTAAAATAGATGCAAGTACTTTTCAAATGGTTAAAAAAGGTTAATCAACACTTGTTATTATCAGGTTCTCAAATTAATAGCTAGCATATGAAGGACAGAAGGACAGGCAAGACTTGCCTAAGTAGAAGGGAAAGCATTCTAGAGGAGGTGGAGGGAGGCCCAGCTTGATTAATGTCCTGATCATCCTTACTGTTTGGCTCCATGTGAGTAAGGTTTGTCTAAGATGGCATTGTGCAGGGAAACAGAAAACTTGATGTAGGATGGGGTGAGGACCTCTAAGAGTTTGAACTGCACTGTTTTAGAGATAAAGAACCCTGGTGGTGCAGTGGTTAAGCATTCCTGCGAATCCACCAGGTTCTAACTCACCAGTCACTCTGCAAAGGAAGATGTTGCTTCCGTAAAGATTCCAGACCTTATGGGGCAGGTCTACTCTGTCTACAGGGTCTGTGTGAGTTAGAATCGACTCCACAGCAGTGAGGTTTATTTGTTTTATAGGTGCAAGTCTAGATTCCTTGGAATATGCCAACGGTAAGATCAGGCTTCAAGTGTTTTTGAGAATTTAACTGATTTTTGAAAGTGTTTGGCAATATTATACCCTTCTCCTTCCATGTCCAACCATCTTTTTCATCCTATAGCTGTAGTCAGAGGCATACTAAGTGGTAGCAGGTATTGCATGTACTCGGGGCACCACTGAAGGGGGAGCCACTGAGCAGCTTCTATGAACTATCACAATTTCCATCTCAGCTATGAGAGATTATCCAGCAAGTTCAAACTAACAGTTTCATATTTGAGAGCCTCCATGGGTCAAGGGGAGGAGCTCTGGTAACATAACCTCAGGGTCAGCAGTTAGAAACTACCAGCTGTTCCGTGGGAGAAAGAAGAGGCTTTCTGATCTCGTAAAGATTTACAGCCTCGGAAACGCTGTATAGGGTCGCTGTGAGTCTGAACCAACTCCATGGCACATAACAACAACAATGGGTCAAGGGGAGTCCTGGTGTGGCACTGTAGGGTAAGCACTGGATTGCTAACCACGCGGCTGGCAGGCCAAACTTACCAGTCATTCCTGGGAAACCTTATACAGCAGGGGTGGGGAATCAAAACTTACAATATTATTCGTGGGCCATACAAGATTGTTGTTGTTAAGTGCCGTCGAGTCGATTCTGACCCATAGTGACCCTGTATAGGGTTTCCAAGGAGCAGCTGGTGAGCTTGATCCACCAACCTTGCAGTTCAAATGGCTTTGCAATCTGGTGCATTAACCCATAGCACCACACCAGGCCACCAAGATTAGCAACTTAAAAATTAGCCTGTTCCGGAGGTTGTGGGGGACATGCTTGTAGTGTATACCCTTTGGTTGGTTGATGATACATGGAGGGGATTGTAACCATGGCAATGAGATGATATACGATAGAATGAATGTAAAACTAATGTTCTCGCATGCAAACTATCACATAATTCACAAAAAAACATTAAAAAATAAAAAAACAGAAAAAAAAATTAGCCTGTTATATTTGGTCAAACATTAAATTACCTCACCCCTAATGTGATGGTTAGAGTCCTGGTGTGGCACTGTGGGTTAATATGCAGAACTGCAAGGTTGGTTTGTTTCACAAGGCTGACGGTTCAAGCTCACCAATCACTCTTTGGAAGCCCTATACATGGTCGCTATGAGTCAGAACCGACTCAATGGCACTTAACCACAATGTGATGACTGAAACTGTGGTTGCCTTGGCAGGGCCAGACCAAATGATTTTGAAGGCCTTATATGATCTGCAGGCCAGATGTTCCCCACGGGTGCAATACAGGGTCATAGTGAGTCAGAACTGACAGGCAGCCCTTAACAACAACAGTGGGTCAAGGCAGACAGCAATCTTGCTCTGCTGAGTATAGAAAGTGAAGAAACTGAAGGGAAAGAACTGACTTGGAGCCCATCATAGCCCAATTGTCATGTAGTTGTGGTTTTCATGTAGTGCTGTCATGTGTTAGGTAAAAGATTAAAGAGCTTAACTGATTATATGATCAAGTTATCTAGAAGATGTGCATCAGATATTTGGACATGTGTGTGTGTGTGTGTGTGTGTGATTTTAGTGCTTGCCATAGGCATACTCTTTCCCATAGACAGACTGCTGGTTGAACTGAAAGGAACATTTGCTCCCAGGGGTGACTGGGGGACTCTCCATATATTTGTGTGTCAAATACAGACAGGAAATCAGTCACATTTGTCTTAATATGACTTGGGTTAGGACAAATGTGAAAAGGAAATCAGCATGTGGTTTTAATTCTACAACTTCCAACCGCCACCTTATAATTCAAATATTGACTCTAAAAATATTTTTTAATTGGAAATCATCAAACAAAATACAAGTTCCCCCATCCCCCCACCCCCCACTATCCAAAAGAAAAGCATTCCTGGGAAAAGTTTCAAAAACTGAAATGGCCAAAAGCAAACATGTAATTACCATTCATTGAAACTGGGGGGAAAAAAAATTGAGCACTTCCAGACCCCAAAAATAACCTACCAAGTCACCAAATGACATGAAAAACCTAAAATAACACTAACATATAGTAAGATCAGGAATGATAGGTTAAATCAACGTATATAAAATGCGTATACGTACAGTGTACTTCCCAGGGGGAAGGAGCTTGGTGAAGCCACTCTTGTTGCTTACAGCTCTGGGTGCTGCATCTTCCAAAGATGGCTGCAAAACAAATACTGAACTCTGGCTTTGCTTTTATGCCTTTTTCTGTAAAAATGAAAATCCTCTTAGCATTTCTTTCAGCTAGTAATAGCATTATAAGCCTTTTATAAAAATGAAGTGGTATAAAGCGAACTTTGAAAAACAGGAATGGGTGGGTATGTGACCAAGGAAGGTCTCTGCTTTCCTGGAGGCAGTCCCTCCCTGCCTGTGTTTAAACGGCCATTATTAGACCCTCAGCCCTGGTTCTCAGAAGCAATGATTGTTCTCATGTGCTGTGTATCCTCCCCAAACAGTTATGGAATGTACAAAAATTATTTATAGTTTCATAGAGTCTGGTGGTTGGAAACTGAGGTCCAGAAAGATAAGTGAATGACTAAAGCCACTTAAGGCAAATATTTGATTACAAAATGGTATACATATTTTAAACCATCAACAACAAACCAATTATATATATACTTTTATATGCTGCTGTTGTTGTTGATTGCCGTGGAGTTGGTTTTGACTCATAGAAATCCTGTATAGGGTTTCCACAAAGCGGCTGATGGGTTTGAACTGCCATCCAGTGCTTATCCTATAGCGCCACACCAGGACTGCATGCTTTCCCATTTTCTTATATTGCTTAAATTATTTTGATTAAAAAAAAATTCCGTGATTTCCAAAAAACTAAGAAAAAAGCGAAACTTCCATTGATATTGAGAAGTCCATGGAGGTGTTTTGAAGGTGAGCACAGTCGTGGTTTTTGGAAGCTCCATGGTGCACCAGATGGACGGGGAGTGGTGAAGGAGCCGGAGGCAGGACAACCAGCTAGGAGAGCCATTGCCGTGACACCGAAGTGAGACACTTAGGGCTACAGTGGCATTGGCAGAAGGGAGAGAAGAGGTGGGAGGCTCAGCAGGGGCATGAGGTCGCCATAGGGCTGAGGACCCACTGGCTAAAGGGGTGCAGAGGAGAGCACCCCCCAGGACTTGGGGAGCAGGATGACATAGCATGTATCCTGTAGAGAAATGGGGTTGCTCAATCTGGGATAGCCACCAAGTAGAAAGAACAGATGGAGAGAAAGAACAGGGCCTCAGGGGAAGGGACAAGGCTGGGCAGCTGACAGCTCAGGATTTTGGAAGCAGCCACATTAAGTCGGAATTTTTTTCTTAATTGCAGTAAAAAATATAGACACCAAAATATTCCCTAATACGCTGGCCATTTAATGGCACTGATGACATTTTTCATGTTGTACCACTTTGAACATAAACTGAATACCCCCCAAACAAAAGTTATCACTTTCTCTCCCCCGGCACCCTTAGTAACAACTAATATTTTTTATATTTACTTGTTTCATATAGTAAGATCATACAGTATTTGTCCTGTTGTGTCTGACTTTTGTCACTCCATATGTTTTCAAGATTCATTCATGTTGTGGCATGCATCAGAATGTCATTTCTGTATGACGGACTAGTATTCCATTGTGTGTATATAGCACAGTTTTGCTTATTCATTCATTCGTTGGTGAACATTTCTGTTGTTTTCATTGATGGGCAGATTTCTGTTTGTCTTCCTGCTTTCATTTCTTCTGGGTATACAGTTAGGATTAGGATTGCTGGGTCATAGAGTAGCTCTGGGTTTAACTTTTTGAGGAACTGACAAACGATTTTCCACAATGGCTGCACCATTTTACATTCTCACTGAAAATGGATAAGAGTGCTAGCTTCTCCACAGTCGGCCCAATATCTGTTGTTTTCCATTTTTCAATCATTGCCATTCTAATAGGTGTAGGGTGTTATCTCCTTGTGGGTTTGATTTGCATCTCCCTAGTGGCCAAATGGGACTCCTGGTGTGGTGCTGTAGGATCAGCACTGGACTGCGAACCATAAGGTCAACAGTTCATATCCACCATCTGCTCCTTAGAAATCCTATACAGGGTTGCTATGAGTTGGAACCTACTTGACGGCACTTGACAACAACAATGGTGGTTAATGGGAGTCTTGGTATGGAACTATACATTAGGCACTGGATTGCAAGGTCAGTTTGAACTTGCAGGCTGGCAGTTCAAATCCACCAGTCGCTTCTCAGAAACCCTACACAGGGTCACTATGAGTCGGAATCGACTTTATGGCACTTAACAAACACAAAAGTAGCTAATGATGCTCAACATCTTTTCATGTGCTTGTTGACTGTTTGAATATCCTGTTTAGTGAACTGTCTGTGTATGTCCTTTGCCCATTTTTTGATAGGGTAAGAATAACAAGAGAATTTAAGGAAAAGACTTAGGCCTGAGTCTTAAAATGTGTGGTTAGGAGGTACCAGGAAGATAGGACTTGTCAAGAACCTTTAGGGTTTAGGAGTGTTGATCCTAGAACCCTAACTTCTTAGAGTTGAAAGGGACCTCCCAGGCCTTGGACCTAACTTTTCTCACATTTTAAGACCACATTCCTGAAAAGTAGTTGCCAACATACCCTATGGATGTGAACTTGTCCAAGGAAGGTGGTCCATACTTTCATGGCAACAGCCTCTCCTGCCAGTGTTTGAACAGTCAGTGTTGAGCGATTATGGCGTTGAGCGAGATTGGCCTCTGTTGACCTCATGTTCTTCGTCTTGGTGGGTTGCCCTCTAGAGCCTCCCCTTCATGAAAACCCAGCAGAAGGATGGAGTATATGACCATGGGCCTCCAAGTCAAACTGAGTAAACATCTCCTATGTTGCCTCAAGACATGGCTTTGAGGCTCCTTGCTCTCCTGGCCACCAGGCTAAGGGCCATGAACTCTGATGAGGAAGATGGAGAAAGGTTGAGTTAGAGTTATGATCGCCCCTCCTGTTGTGGTTTGCATGCTCTCATTTAGCGCCCCCTGTCCCACTTTTCAGGGCAAAGAAAGCCACATTTCTAAAAGGTTAAGTAAGTAAGGATGGAGCAGGGTCAGACCTAGGCCTTCCTCCAGGTGGCGAAGACCTGGTGTCAGGGCACAAGGGCCTACAGTGAATAGTGATGTGAAAGGCTGGTGGGCCATGGCCAGAAAGAACATAGATGGGTTGTCCACAAAAGGCATCCTTCATCCTTCCTAGCAGAGGGTCTCCACCATGGCTGTAGGCAACAGGACATTCAATTGTTACCTATACTCAAGAATGCCCACTGCCCCCTGAGAGAGAGCAGGGCACCCAAACTGTCGTCCTTGGAGGGTGATTCTGGCCATATAGCAATGCCCTTCCCTTCCCCTTGTCTCCTGGAGCAAGATGAGGACTGAGAAGCTCACTCTTTGATCCCCACGGATGCTGGAGCTGATTTGAGAAACGCTTGTAGATTAGCAGTCTGGGTTTCAACCCAGCTCTGTCACTTCCTAGCTGTCTGCAAGTGACTTACCTGCTCTGTCTTTGGGATAATAACAATATCGTTGTCAAGATTCAAGGAGTTAGTATGTACAGACACTTGGAAGAGGGCCTGGACCATAGTAAGTACTCAGTAAATACAACTGTCAGAAGACACCATTCTCTTCTTTGTTACTCTGAACCTAGGGGACACAGACTAAAGGCTACAGAATCAATGGTGTTGTTAAGCGCCATCGAGTCGGGTCCAACTCATAGCGACCCTGAATAGGGTTTCCGAGGAGCAGCTGGTGAGCTTGAACCACCGACCTTGAAGTTCAAACCAGCCTTGCAGTCCAGCGCATTGACCCACAGCGCCACCCCAGGTCGCCACAGAATCAATTGTTGTTGTTAGGTGCCATCGAATTGGTACCAACTCATAGTGACTCCATGCACAACAGAACGAAACACTGTCCGATCCTGGGCCAACCTCACAAATGTTGCCACGCCTGAGCCCATTGATGCTGCCACTTTGCAAATCCATCAATATCTACACTTAAATGGGGCTCTCAGCCTCAGGACTGAGGACACCATAGGGGTAACAGACTATAAGAAGCTGGAAAGCCAGTATGCCTCTAAAGAAAGAAAACAGCCAGTCCCTTGTTACGTGAATATCTGGGTCATGTTGCCACATATTCATAGGAAGCAGGAAATTAAAAAAAAGTATGTGGAATTTGTTGACATTTAAATATGACCAGTGAATTAAAACAACAACAATGAAACCTAAGTTCTGTGAGGCTCTAGAGCACAGCTTTCCTGTAGACCTGTAGACCCTTGGCCCAGGGTCAAGCCCAGGGAAGGCCTGCATATCCTTCCGAGGGCAGGAGAGAGTGGTAGGGCCAAAGTATGTCCCCACATTTGTAGCAGATCTGCCCAGTGCAATGCATCATTTGATTTCCTGACTGCTGTTTCCATGGGCGTTGATTGTGGATCCAAATGAAATCCATTCATATAATTCTTCAATACTGTAACTTGTGGCTTGAATTTTTTCTTCAGTTCTTTCAGCTTAAGAAATGCTGAGCATGTTCTTCCCTTTTGATTTTCTAATGCCAGGTCTTTGCATATTTCTTTTTTTGTTTTTTTTTTTCTTTGCATAGGTCATCATAGTATTTTATTGCTTTAGGTAGTCTATCTACATTCAAGAGCAAATTTCAGAGTATTCTGACATCCATTTTGGGGCTTTCTTTCTTTTTTGTCTTTTTAATGACCTTTTGCTTTCTTCACATATGATGTCTTTGATGTCATCCCACAACCCATCTGATCTTCGGTCATTAGTATTCAATGGGTCAAACCTATTATCAAGATGGTCTCTAAACTCAGGTGGGATATACTCAAGGTTGTACTTGACTCTGGTGGACTTGTTTTAATTTTCTTCAGGTTCAGCTTGAACTTGCATATGAACAATGGATGGTGTGTTCCACATTCAATCCCCGACCTTGTTCTGACTGATGATACAGAGCAGCTGGTGGGCTCAAACCGCCAACTTTGTGGTTTGCAGTCCAGTACTTACCCACAAGGTTGGTGGTTTGAGCCCACCACTCACTCCATGGAAGAAAGATGAGGCTTATTCTCCCACGAAGATTTAAAGTCTAGGAGATACTATGTTGTTGTTATTAAGTGCCATTGAGTCGGTTCTGACCGATAGAGACCCTGAACAGAGTTTCCGAGGCTGTAAATCTTTACGGGAGCAGAAAGCCTCATCTTTCTCCCTCGGAGCAGCTGGTAGTTTCGAACCACTGACCTTAAGGTTCGCAGCCCGATTCGTAACCACTATGCTACCAGAGCTCCTTACTGTCAGAACCAATTCAAAGGCACTTAACAACAACAGCTATCATTAATAGATATTTGCAGTTGCTTCTTCTCCTTTTGCACAGTACCACATCAGTAAATTAAGGTCTTGAAAGCTTTATCCATTAAGGTCGAGTCTACCACTGTTCATTTGATAGTTTGTGGCACTGTGGTGGCTTGTATGTTGCTGTGATGCAGGAAGCTATGCCAACAGTATTTAAATACTAGTAGGGTCACCTATGGAGTCCTGGTGTGGTGCTGTGGGCTAATGCGTCAGACTGAGAAGTTGTTTGAACTGCAAGGTGAGTGGTTCAAACTCACCAGCTGCTCCTTGGAAACCCTATACAGGGTCGCTACAGGTCGGAATCGACGCGAAGGCACTTCACAACAACAAAAGGGTCACCTATGGTGGACAGGTTTCAGCTTCCACACTAAGACAGACTAGGGAAAAGGACCTGAAGATCTACTAAGAAAATCAGCCGGTGAATACCTTCTGAATAGCAGTAGGACAGTGTCTAATAGATGCCAGAAGATAAGCCCCTGGAGTTGGGAGGCATTCAAGAGACAACTGAGGAAAAGCTGCCTCCTCAAAATAATATTTGTTGGTTTCGACTCAAAGCGAAACCGTGTGTAGGGTTTCCTAGGAGCGGCTGGTGGTTTTGAACAATCAACCTTGCAGTCAGTAGTCCAGAGCTTATCCTACAGCGCCTCAGAGGAGTCAACTTTAATTATATCGATAGAGTAAAGCTGTCTTGAAAGTAGACAGCTGATTCTTGTTTAGTTCTGAGGCTGTTTGGTACAGTGCCCAGAGATTCATAAGCTTCTGTATACAAATGTGTTTAATTTAAATCAATAACGGACCTAGGAGTCCTGGTATGGTGCTGTAGAATACCTCAAGGTCAGTAATTCAAATCCATTAACTGCTCCTCAGAAACCCTATGGTGGTGGTGGTGTGGTGCCTTCTCTAAACTGTCTCTATGGTGGAGCTGGTTCTAACTCACAGCGGGGACCAGAAAGCCTGATCTGCCTCCCGCTGAGTGGCTGGTAGTTTTAAACTGCTGACCTTGAGGTTAGCAGCCTGACTTGTAACCACTACACTACCAGAGCTCCTTCGGAAACCATCCAGGGTCTTTATGAGTCAGAACTGACTCAAAAGCACTTAACAACAAACAACAAATGTGGTCTTATGCACTTTACTTCACTTCTGATGCCTCAGTTTTCTCACCTGTAAAATGCGGAAAACATACAGTCCCATCTCACTGAATCATGGTGAAGAGGAAATGAGATTAGGGTTGCAAAAACAGAAAGTCCAGATGATCTGGACCTTGAGAGGATGCTGTTGTTGAGAGGACCCGAGTTCTAGATATTTTAAAGGTTTCCTATGGGGTGCTACCTGAGCTGTTGGGACAGGTTCTCTCTCACCTTCCTCCAGGCCCTGTGGCTTCTGTCCTGTCACCTTGCACCTCAATTTCCTCCTCTGGCTTACATTTCCCAGCTTCTCAGTGGACGAGTGCTGGGGGAGCACTTGTCCCTTCAGCCCAAACCCTTGCTGTGAGGATTTATTATTTTGTTGAACCCATTTTTAGCCTATAGCATGTTCCCTTTACTGGGTCGCCCTGCCAGTGCGTGTTCCCAACCCAGAACCTAGGCATTTGAGCCCCATCCTAAGGTCCCAGTCCTAACAAAGGCTAGCCCCAGGGGACCGGTAGCCGCCAAATCTAAGATAAGGTGTTTTGTTTTCTTTTACGGGGCGTGGCCGGCAGAGCCCCTGGGAGGTGCACTGCAGCCAGAAATCCGGAGACCCTCGCTAGCATCTGGAGTCTCCTGAAATGGGGGCTGGCCTATCTTGCCTACACCCCCTTGAGACGCGGAGAGGACGTGATTTCTGCCACCCCCAGGCTTCCCCACCTCCCCGCTCCCCCACCTCCCCTTTTTTTTCCCAGGCTGTGGGAGACAAAGAGTTAAATCCCATAGAGCTGATGCTCTGACTCCAGGCTAGAGGGGCCCGGGAAGCTGGGGTCACTTCCTGCTCCGTCCCAGTCACCCTGAACTGGTCCCCGGGTTCTCAGCCTGGGATCTCCCCTTGAGAAAGACCCCAGAGTCCTCAGCATCTAGCCCGCCCCCCGAGGCAGGGCATTTAAGGGGTTAAGTCCCCTGGGGCTGGATTCTGCCTTCCGGCTTTTCCCAGACCCCAGAGCCGTGAGTTGGGGACGCCTGGGTTCCCGGGGGGTGGCCTGGAGGGCCCGGGACGGCCGCCAGGGAACAATGGGGCCCGGGAGGCGGGGGCCGGGCGCCTGGCCCTGAGCCTCCTTCCCCCCCGCCCCTCGTCCGCCCCGGGGTAGGGGTGGGGGCCCGGGGCAGGGGGCCCGCAAAGGGCTGGAGGATTCTGGGAAGTGCGCGAGGGTCTGGCTGGGGGGAGGGGGAGGGCGTGAGCATTCTGGGAAGAGGGAATTGGGCCTGGCTGGCAGGGCCGGGGGCTGGGACGCTGCGAGCCGCCTTTCTGGAAGGAGCCCGGCGCTGGCGGGAGAGCCAGAACCCTGAGAGCCATGGGGGACGGGGAGAGGGGGGAGGATGCCCAGCCTCTGGATTGAAAGGTGGAAACAGGGTCTCTGCGACCCGGTGGGGCAGAAGTCCAGGACCCGGCCTGGTGCGGTGTCCGGGGGGGTCAGGGGCCAGGATGGCTGCATTCCCGCTGCCTCCATGTCAGGGTCACCCTGGGCCGCTCCCTACACCTCTTGGTGAGGCCGTCTCGTCCCTCGGCTCCCTCCTAACACCGAGGCCGGTGCCCTAGCAGTCCTGGCAGCCAGTGCCTGGCTTAACTCTACTGTTTGCCTCCGTTTTCCCACTTTTATACTCCATGACTGCCTTGCTGTTAACCCTTTCTTTTCTACTCTGGACCGCTGAGTTTGAACTTCTCTAGACAATTAAGGTACATAAGCTCTTCCCTGGTCTCAACAAACACTCGTTCCGGCCTCCTCGGAACAGCCAGGCATGCCCCAGGTTGGCAGAGGTTCCTGCTTCCACCACCCCAAAGACACTTAAAGGGGAGAGATTTTCATAGCCTAGGTAGCTGTAGAAAAATTGATTTCCTTCCTAAAATCCAACTCCCATTTCTCCTGCTATTTGGCTTGCTGTCCTCAGATCTTGCCTTGTCTCTGTACCACTATCTCTATAAGTGTCATGCAAAACCCAGGTCCTCATCAGGATTAAAGGTTGTGGGAAATTCCCCCAGCACTTAACCCCTGTGGCCCTGTCCCCTCATGCTGGAGTCCTAGCACCCTTTTTGGGATGACAGCTGAGTGTGTTTCACTCGGGAGCCACTTGTGACCTCCTATTCTTTTCCTGTTGTCCCCTTGCAGAGATATTGGTCTTTAATGGCACTGAACCCAAACATGTTTTCTAGGAGCAAGGGGCATCCTACTGTCTCATTGATTCAACAAATATTTATTGAGGACATAGTGTGTGCCAGCCACTGTCATAGACATGGGCTACAGCATCAACAGAACTGAAGGGAAAGAGTAGAAAGAGTTCCGGATGGTGTCTGAGGATGAGGCTGACAGTGGAAGGCTTCAATGGGGAATACTGTTCGGAGCTCATAGACAACAGACCATGAGGCCTAGTCACTGAGTCTATAGAAACCTCTTGGTCCTAGGAATTTTTCCAGCCCATTCTTACCACCAGCAGGCACTGTCTGATCTGTTTTTGTCCCTAGCTCCTGCCCATGGTTCTAAGTCTCACATGACTTTCAAGGTCATCTCAGAAGCAGGGGCAGGCCAGACACAGAAAGAAACCTGCGTTTCTGGTCCAGGCTCTGCTACTTCCCAGCCTGTGACCTTGGAGAAGTTATTTCCTCTCCCTGGACCTTGGTTTACTCATCTGTAAAATGGACAACATACCCGCTGGGCCTCCTCACCAGTTGTGGGGAGGACTGGGCGAAGTAGCTGAGGATGCCCCAGCAGGAACACGCATCTTGTCCTTCCCGTTGTCCTACCTCTGTGGCTCCTGACTGCTTGAACCTCCGGCTCACCCCTCCTCTGTCCTGAGCCTAGCTAGAAAATACCCTGCCCCTGCCTACTGGTAGTACCCCTCTCGCCTTCGCCTCAAGGAAATTGGGGGATTTGTTGTTGTTGTTGTTGTTAACCCTTTAAGTGCCCCAGGCTGCCTCAGTTCTCTCTGGGGCTCATAAGGGGAAAGTTTATTAGTCCCAATTAGCAACCCCATTAAGGAGGGAAATTAGAGTCATAATAAGCTTGCACTGATTAGCAAAATAACAGGTTTCCCCAGCCTGGTTTTCCAGCCTCTGGGCATGAGAAGTGTGAGGCGAGAACCTTCCTCCCTTCTCCCCCCCAAGTCTGGGTTCAAAGGGTTATGGCTGATGAGCTCTTAATTGGCTCTTAAATTCATCTGTGTGCATTGTTGTGATTTTAAGATCTGGAGCAAGAATCAGGCCTGCAGAGGGGGAGGGGGCCCTATGAGAACTGATGCCCAGAATAATCAGGTGATAGGAAACGGAAGCTCTCCATAGAGATGAATAAGACCTGGGAAGGAGGGGGTACCACCAGAGCTCCCTGGATTCCCCAGTTCCCAAGGTATTCCCTGCCCTGTCTGACTGGACCAAGGCATAAGAGGCCAGTTGGCCGTGGGGGGCCCTTATCTCACAGAACAGTCTTCCCCTCCTTCCTCCTCCCTGTGGTCCTGGCCAATGAGTCCAGCCTCCAAGAGCTGGTGGTACAAGCTTACCCGTCCGTCCGGGTCTTCTACATCTGCAATGAGTGCGGCAAGAACTTCAGCCAGTGGTCCAAGGTTGGGGAGTGAGGCTGGGGGTGAGGGGAGGTCAAGAAAAGCCTGAGGTCAGTTCCCATTGTGTACTCCTCTCTGCCCCCAGGGTCCCAGGAGCCCTCGGCCATCCTGAGCTGGGTAATGGAGCCTGAGGCAGTGCTGTGGGGCCCGGATCTTCGGAGTCCTGAACAGAGCGCAAACGATGTTCACAAAGGTGAGGGGCACAAGCAAGGACTTCGGTCCTGACAAGACAGTGGCCCCAGTCAGGGCGGGACCCAGACTCTGGGGGAAGCCTAGGGAAGGGAAGAGAGACCAGACCCCGTGTTCTGAAAGGAGATGGGGGCTGGAGACTCCCTTTCTCTCTGTAGGTGCGGAGAGTGGGAACGAAGAGGAGAGTCCTCAGCAGGAAAGTTCTGGGGAGGAGATCATCTTGGGAGATCCAGCTCAGAGTCCAGAATTCAAGGACCCACCAGAGATGCCCCTGGAGGGGCCCTCCCTGGATCCCTCCATCCCTCAGGACCCCCAAGCCTCACTGGGTCACCCCAACTCCTTGGACCACGAGACCCCTCTGGATCCCCCAGCCTCCGAGGTAGTCCCTGCCCCTTCTGACTGGACCAAGGCCTGTGAGGCCAGTTGGCAGTGGGGGGCCCTTACCACATGGAACAGTCCTTCTGTGGTCCCAGCCAACGAGCCCAGCCTGCGAGAGCTGGTACAAGGACGCCCATCTGGGGCTGAGAAGCCTTACATCTGCAATGAATGCGGCAAGAGCTTCAGCCAGTGGTCCAAGCTGCTGCGGCACCAGCGCATCCACACCGGTGAGCGGCCCAACACCTGCTCCGAGTGCGGCAAGAGCTTCACGCAGAGCTCTCACCTGGTGCAGCACCAGCGCACGCACACGGGCGAGAAGCCCTACAAATGTCCCGACTGTGGCAAGTGCTTCAGCTGGAGCTCCAACCTGGTTCAGCACCAGCGCACGCACACTGGCGAGAAGCCCTACAAATGCACCGAGTGTGAGAAGGCCTTCACCCAGAGCACCAACCTCATCAAGCACCAGCGCTCCCACACAGGTGAGAAACCCTACAAGTGCGGAGAGTGCCGGCGGGCCTTCTACCGCAGCTCAGACCTCATTCAGCACCAGGCCACCCACACAGGCGAGAAGCCCTACAAGTGCCCCGAGTGCGGCAAGCGCTTTGGCCAGAACCACAACCTCCTCAAGCACCAGAAGATCCATGCGGGCGAGAAGCCCTATCGCTGCACTGAGTGTGGCAAAAGCTTCATCCAGAGCTCGGAGCTGACCCAACACCAGCGCACACACACCGGTGAGAAGCCCTACGAGTGCCTCGAATGTGGCAAGAGCTTTGGCCACAGCTCCACCCTCATCAAGCACCAGCGGACTCACCTCCGTGAGGACCCCTTCAAGTGTCCCGTGTGTGGCAAGACCTTCACCCTGAGTGCCACGCTGCTGCGACACCAGCGCACACACACGGGCGAGCGGCCCTACAAATGCCCGGAGTGTGGCAAGAGCTTCAGCGTCAGCTCTAACCTCATTAACCACCAGCGCATCCACCGCGGCGAGAGGCCCTACATCTGTGCAGACTGTGGCAAGAGCTTCATCATGAGCTCGACCCTCATCCGCCACCAGCGCATCCACACGGGGGAGAAGCCCTACAAGTGCTCTGACTGTGGCAAGAGCTTCATCCGAAGTTCCCACCTCATCCAGCACCGACGCACTCACACAGGCGAGAAGCCCTACAAGTGCCCCGAGTGCGGCAAGAGCTTCAGTCAGAGTTCAAACCTCATCACCCACGTGCGAACCCACATGGACGAGAACCTCTTCGTCTGCTCTGACTGTGGGAAGGCCTTTCTGGAAGCCCACGAGCTGGAGCAGCATCGGGCCATCCATGAGAGGGGGAAGGCCCCAGCCCGCAGAGCTCAGGGTGATTCTCTGCTGGGCTTTGGGGACCCCGCCCTGCTGACTCCACCGCCTGGAGCCAAACCCCACAAGTGTCTGGTCTGTGGCAAGGGCTTCAACGATGAGGGCATCTTCATGCAGCATCAAAGGATCCATATTGGAGAGAACCCCTATAAAAATTCAGATGGCCTCATCGCCCACCCAGCCCCCAAACCACCTCAGTTCCGACCCCCGAGGCTCCCTTTTGGAGGGAATTCCTATCCAGGTGCTGCAGAGGGCAGGGCTGATCCCCCGGGACAGCCCTTTAAGATGCCTGATGGGCAGGAGAGCTTCAGCCAGAGACTGGGACTGCTCTCCTCCAAGTCTTATATCTGCTCCCACTGTGGAGAGAGCTTCCTGGATCGCTCTGTGCTCCTCCAGCATCAGCTCACCCATGGCAATGAAAAGCCCTTTCTCTTTCCCGACTATAGGATTGGACTTGGGGAGGGGGCTGGGCCCAGTCCCTTCCTTAGTGGGAAACCCTTTAAATGCCCTGAATGCAAAAAGAGCTTTGGCCTTAGCTCTGAGCTGCTACAGCACCAGAAATTCCATGCAGGCGGGAAACCTCAGAAGAGTTCTGAGCTGGGAAAGAGTTCTTCTGTCCTCCTGGAGCACCTCAAGAGCCCCCTGGGGGCCAGACCCTACAGCTGCTCAGATTGTGGGGCCTCCTTCCTCGACCGCCTGGTCCTCATCAGGCACCAGGAGACCCACACCCAGGAAAAGTCCCCCAGACCCGAGGAGCCCCATCCAGAGCCAGCTACCCTGTCCACAAGTCAGGAAGGTGAAGGGGAGGCCCCAACACCCACAGGAAGTAGTCACCGCGGAGAAGGGGAAACCCCTAAAGCCCTCTTGGGTGAAAAACCCTATTTGTGCCCTGAGTGTGGAGACGGTTTCACAGAAGTCGCCGGCCTCCTCCTCCATAGGAGTTGCCACCCAAGCGTCTCCCTCTGAGGAGGGTCTGGAGACCCAGGGGGCCTCTCTCTACTGAGAGGCACACTGGAGTAAGGAGGAAAACCCGGTTAGATGGTAGAGAAAGCGGAGAATAAAGAACCCTGGGTAAAAATAGTGCTTTTACATACAGGATGAGAAACCCTATAAAATTGTTGGGGGAAACCACTTATAAGGCAGCATAGGAAAACTGTTGGGTTAGAAACCCTATAAATATGTAGGAAAAAAAAAAAGCCCTTTAAGTCTGTAGCAGAAAAACCCTATAAACCATAGTGGATAAAAAAGCCCTATTAATTGTAGGAAGAGGTCCCAATATGTCTCTAGACAAACATATAAAACTGTATTGATATCCTTGTGAAACTATAGGGTCGGGGGGAAATGCAGGGAATTCAACAATGGCATTTGGCATTGACTTGAGAGGTGTGGCCCTCCAAAGCATATGAAAACCTCCCATAAACTTGTTCCACCGTGTTCTCTCCCACTGCACAGTGTGGGAAGGAGCATCTCTCCCAGCAGCCTTGGACAGTTACCTGGAGATAAGCTCACCTGGGGAGTAGCATGACAATGGGGTGGAATTGGAAAAGGGAGAGTGAAAACAGGAGAAAAATAGTTAGGCGAGCAGAACAGGAGAAAGGATCCAGCTAATTGCACAGGGGTTTCTTGGAGTCAGAGGCCAAAGAGCCCAAAACATGGAGAAGGGAGCAAGAACGTATGCCATGTCTTTTTAAAGGCTGATGTTTGTGGTGCACAGAAACTTCAGTGTAAGAACACTGGGAATTCACCCCCAAAACTTGAAGGAGGAGTAGGAGGATTTGTTAGATTGCTTTGAGGGAAGCAAATCAAGATGGAAAAACTGTTCAAATGAAAACCCAGTTGACTCCCGGCTGCCTAGTTTACCCCGTTTCTGGAAGCTTCTGCAAGTACAGGTAGATCCTAGCTCTGGTCACAGGGATTTGCCCTGATTCAGGCATGGTTACCCCTACCCCCAGTTCTACTGGGGGCTTCTACTCCCAAGAGGCATTCCAGGACAGAGGGACCCTCTCTATTCTCAGGTCTGTCAGGTTTTCCTGAAATCTAACTGCCGTCAGTCTTGCTGCGGTGACAACCCATCTCCTCACATTTTGCCCCCAGTGGAGAGGGAGAACCGCCGCTAGTTGACCTCCAAAGAATAAAGCCCTTTAGAGACTCAGGCCTGTGTGTGGTCAAGTCCTCTCTAGGCTTCTCTTCAAGTCAACCAGAGCCATAGTAGATTCCCTGTGACAACAAGAGACAGCAAGCTGGTCCAATAGAAAGCTTCCAGTAGCCAGCAACCTGATTTTTAAACTTCAGTCTTCCATCTGAGCTGTTAGCAAGGCGGTCTGCAGGAATGAATGACCTACATATTGAGGTGGGTGTCTGACACCCTGTGAACTGGGCCATACATCCCAAAAGAGTTTACAGAGGCCTAACCATCTTCCCCAGCCCAGTACCTGGAGCCCTCTGAGGTTGCAATGACCCAGCCCAACCTTGGCCTGGGGAAAGGACTGATCCTACCCACTTGACTCCTCTCCTCTTCAACCAGAAACCTGAGCGATAGAAGGAATAAGAAGCGCGGCTCTTCTGCCAGGTCCATCTTGTGTTCTCACACACCACACACAATTACACACTTTCATAAGCCCAGCCAAATTCTGGGCATGTGTGGTAGGGGAAAGACTGTGGCCCTGTCAAATGGTTGAAGAAAGAGAACTCTTGAGAGAAAACACCTGTGTCAAGAATCCCACCCCTTAAACCTGGAGACCCTTAATGAAGGAGAGGACTGTTTAGTGCTGGATCTAAAAGGAAAAGTGATCGATCACCCCACGCTGGCTGCCACCCCAGTGAGGGTCAGCTGAATTCCTACAAAGCTGTACAAGAGATCTCTAATTCCATCACCTAAAAGTTCTTTAACCCATCATTTAACTTGCCCCCAAAGGGATGATCCTCAAATTTGAAAAGGATCCAAATCTTGAACATTGTAGGAGAAAACGTCTAGGTTTGCTGGAGAGAAGGGAGAAGTGGGCCATTTATGATTGTGGGCAAGAACCTTGTTAACTTTGCCATAATGCGCCCTCCAGCCCCCACCCCACAATGCCAGGTAGGAATGCACTACTGAGAAGGAAGGAGCCTGCCTCCTAGACCTCTATCGAAAGAAACGTTAACTAAGATGAGGAAAAGGAGTTCAATCTTCCAAGTCTTAAGTCCCAGCCCTCTTAAGATGAGAGCAAAGGAAACGTACATTGTAGAGACAAACCCCTTGTAAAGCTAGAAGCAGATCCCCTTGGAAACAGTGCTGGGGAACAACAGCCTTTGGGGCTCAAAGGGGAGGTGGTCCGCATAGTCAGAGGCCAACTATAGGCCTGTCAGGACTAGGGTGTAGCGTAGAGTAGGATGCTCGCATGTTGTAGGGATGGGTGAGGGCTAACGTCTTAGCTCCGGTACTGAATGGATGATGTGGACATGATCCACTGGGGTCTGGGGCTTCAAAGCAGGGAAAGGGCAGAGTTGGACACCTTTGGGATGTGCTCTGTTCTCTCTTACCCACCCACATCTCCCACACTCCTTTAAGAAAGGGGGCTTTTCTCCAGAGTAAGGTATATCTTGTTGGGTGGCAGCCAGGAGAAAGCTGGCTGGGAGAGGTGGCCCACTGAGTGAATGGCAGCGTTGGGTGTCCTTCTGACCGACTCAGGCACAGACAGGGACTGTGGCCTTTGCCCACCAGAACTGAGTCTGAGAGGCTTTGCATGCCATCCCCTCACATCCAGCTTCATGCAGGCCCCAGACCCCTCTGAAGTGCCCCGTGGAGGTTCCCAATACACAGGTCCAGGGAGTCACTGGGGACAGAGAAACGGACCGAGATCAAGGTGAAACTGGAACATCTATGGCTGTGGAGGTCAAAGGGGAACTCTAAAGAACTGGGCATGAATTCTGAATTGTGGGTAAACTTGAAACCATCACAATCAAGATGTGGGGTTCCATGACACCCACCCCACACTGAGGTAAACAGCCCTAGACCCCTTTGTCTCCCTAAAGGCAGCCCCACTCACCTGAGTTGTCCCCCAGGAGTGAAGAAAGGCCCCACCTTTGAGTGTTTTGTGTCAATAACAGTGTTGTGTCACCGGTGGTCATGTTTAGTAGTTGACAAGAATAAAGGGAGTAAGATTTCCTAGGTGTTTTCTCTCTCCTCTTTCAGACTAGAGCAAGTTGAAAAGGCTTGCGCTTTCCCAGAATCAGAGTTCAGGTATGACCTCAAAAGCCCAGCCCAGCTCCAGGCCCCTCTTGCCCTTTACCCAGGCACTAGAGTCCTCATTTGGTGCCTTGGGATGGATGGGAGGCTGAGGGGTTTGAGAGGTTTGAAACCCATACCCTTGGTGAAAGTGAGGGGACACCTTATAATGGCAGTGTTGGGGCCAGGTGTCTGGCTGCTGGGTGACTGGGTCTGGCCAACTCGGGTCCACAAGCTGCCAGTCACCTCCCCTGGTTCAACTAGGTCTTGGGGTTCCTTGTCTCTAAGGAGAAATGGGTGGAGACTTGTTTCATCATTTCACTCTTGGGGTGTCAGTCTGGGGACCCTCTCGGCGTGGAGTGGCAGAGACTCTGAAGGGCAGCCACTTGGCTATGTTCTACAAGTCAGTGAGGGAAACCAGAATGGCCTTTCAGCCTCCCCTCCCCTCCATATTGAGGTCCTGGTGTGGCGCTGTAGGATAATGCACTGGATGGTAAGGCTGGTTTGAACCGTAAGGTTGGCAGTTCAAACTCACCAGCCTTGGAAACCTTATACAGGGTTGCTGAGTCAGAATCAACTCAACAGCACTTTAACAACTACCCCTCCCGTATTGAACCTGAGCTTCAGAGTGTGAACCAGCGGGGCCCAAGTTGTAGGAGGTCAGCATTTGTTCTGGCCTGCCACCTGTCTGTGAGGGGCTTCCTGTTCGGTCTCCCCTTAGAGCTCACTGTCCCTCCTTCCCCCTTTTCATCTGAAGGGCTAGAGGAGAGGCAGGAAAGGAGGGGGTGCTGGTAAAATCATACTGCTTTCCCACTAAGAGGTGGGTAATGAAGGTCATTCTACATTTCCTGTGTACACAGTCCTTAGAACACTGAAGTTCGTCAGAGTTGGTTCCAGTGACGAGGGAGCACTGGAACAGAGACTTAGAAGGGACCAGAGATGGTGCCTGCCACAGCAGAGGGCTGGAGAAAGTGACCTGAGGGATGAGGAGGGGTCAGGGTGAGGACTGAGGGACTGTGTTAGGTATGAGTGCAGGGGCTGGGGCTAGCTAGCATAGTGTGTAGAGGAGGGTCTTGTTCTAGCAGCTTGGGGATGGGGAAATCCTGTTTCCCTCAATTAGTAGTGCTTTTCCTGGCCTAGCACTTTGGAGAGAACTGGGCTGGAGTTCCAGTTTAGTTGTAGCCAAGGTCATGGATAAACACACCGAGGGAGAATGGCAGAGTGGTGGGGGTCTCGCCTAGGAATCGAGGGAAAAGATCAGCGAAGTTGCTGAGGAGGTGCTAGCAGCCTGGGGTGGGGGGGTTTAGGAAAGACAGCATGGTACCACAGGAACACTGCTCAGCATCAGATGCTTCACAGAACCTCGTGGCCAGTCACAGAGAGGAGCCCTCTTTCTGGTGGGAACAGGCACCTTCACCACTGAGGTCAACATCTGCTGGGGCAAGGCTGGTCCAAGCAGAGCTTTGGCCTCTCCATCCCTGAGGCCCAAAGAATCAGTCACTGAAGCATTATTATCAGGTGCTGTGGAGTTGATTCGGACTCATAGTGACCCTACGCACAACAGAATACTGACGAGTCCTGTAGCATTCTCACAGTTGTTAAATTTGAGGCTGTTTTTACAGCCACTGTGTCAATTCATCTTGTTGGGGAGCGGTCTTCCTCTTTACCTCTGGCCCTCCATTTTACCAAGCATGATATCCTTGGGACTGGTGTTGGAGCCATCCTTACTTGCTCCCCTCACTGACATTTTGGAATCTTTATTTCATATTCTTGAGTGTGAGAAAATAGTTTGACATATTTTTTTAAGTGCTGTAACAACTCATAGTGATCCTTTATAGGCTTCCCGAGGAGCACTGACCATTCTGTTAGCAGTCCAGTGCTTATCCGACAGCGCCATACCAGGACTCCTTATATTGTTAAGTACTATTGGGTCGGTTCTGACTCACAGCAACCCTGTATAGGGTTTCCAAGGAGTGGCTGATGAGTTTGAACCCAGACCTTGTAGTTTAAGCCTCTCTTGCAGTCCACTGCTTTTATTCTACAGAGCTACACTAGGACTCCCTTACAAGCACCCACAAATTTTAGCTTCTTTTGATAAACTGACCACTAGGGGAGATGTTTGAGAAGGCAATTGTGTATAGTTAACCCCCATGCGTTGGGAAAGGGGCGCATTCAGAGTGGACTCCTGGGACTCAAAGGGCCGGCTACCTCCGCCTGAGGCCCCCACCACGCCAACGCCTGCTTTCCCAGGGCGCAGCTGGCTGCACCTCTATGATGCAATATCCTGTGTTTTGCCCACCTTTGCTTCAGTTGTGCCGGTGGCTATTACCTCAGTGGCCCGATGCCATCTCCTGTGGCGGCCCGCGCCTCCGCAAGCGTGCCTACCACCACCGGCCCTGTACTCTCTCCCAATGTAGCCCGCCCCTCGGTCTCCGATCCGACCTGGTCCGGCTGCAGTGGCCCCGCCGAAGCCCTAGGCACCAAGTGGATCCCGAAAGCCGTCAAGGATAGGAGTCCCCGTGAAGGCGCAACCACAGACAGGGCCGTGGGATCCCACGACAGCGTTACCACTGAAAGGTTGGTGGCCATGGCCCCAATTCCAATTCCGGCCCGGACCTCGGTCAGCATCGGCACCAACGCGAGTCCCAGTGCAGCATCCGTGAAATCTTCATCCGAACTAAACCCAGACACTGCCTTGGCGCATGGGTCCTGAGCACATGGCCAAAAGCCAGCACAGGTTACAATGAAAAGTCATTCCCCTTAAGTGTCCTATTGTCCATCGCGGGAGGGGAGGGCGGGGCGACAACTTGTAAGGCTAAGTCGCTATGCCAACTTCGCCTTCGGACAGTAGAGTTGGATACCAGATCTATCTCAACTGAATGCCTTCCGGCCATGTGCGAAAGACTACACTTCCCAGGATGCAGTTCGAAGTTCCCCAGCAACACCCAATAGGAAGGCAGAATGCCAAAGGCTAGTCACAGCCGACGGGAGATGCCAAATCTGGTAGCCTTAGGTCTGGAAATGAGGTAGGTGAGCTCCAGAAGCCATGCCACAAGGCTGCTTCTGCGCAGACGCAGACGCGCTCCTCCTCCCGGACAGGTCATCTGAGACAGGAAATCTGTGAAGGTCCCGCAGCCTAAGCACAAGGGGGTGGTCTTTGGGAGGGGCCACGAAAGAAGGGTCTCCTATCACGGGGAAAGTGTATCTAAAAATTGAGCACCACGGCCAGAGCAGTAGTCTGGCTACTCGATGGTTGGCTGAATGTGGGACATTTATTCATACAATGAACAGCCTATACAAGACACCTCTGTAATATAGGGGTTGTACGTCTAAATAGGTCCCAGTATTTATCAGCAGCTCCACCTCCCAGGCCCTTCTGGGTGCTGCCTTGATGGCCCATGTAGTTTACATGAGCAGGTGGCACAGGTAGCATGGCAGGGGCAGGCTCAGTCACAGGGTAGCTGGGGGAAGCTCTTCTGACTGGAATGATCAGAAGTTGGCCCAATGGCTGGCCTGTCCCTTTCCTTCCAGGTAGGTTCTGCTTCCATTGCAGATAAGACCACAAGGATGAAAGCAGGGCCAGAGCTGGGTCCAAGGGAGCCTTAGGGTACATGAGGGTAAGTGGCTTGGGAGATAAAGGGAAACTGGGAAGATCTATTTAGCTCATAATTGATGTTCTTGGTTGAACACTCCAAGATGACTGCAGCGACCTCATAGGAACCCGATGGTGGTGGTGGTGGTGTCACTCTCCTCAGGGACCACTCCTGGTTCTCCTGGCTGTATAGCCAGATGGTGAGCCTCTAGTGGGAAGTCACCACCCAGGGAATTTCCTCCTTAAACTAGGATGGACCATGAAGCCTGAGAGGGTAGGCCAGCTTTTGGGAAGCTCTGAGAGCTCTGGGACCCTCAGCTTCTTGTGGGAGACCTTCCTTGCAGGGTGGGGTGCCTCCCAGGCTGCCCCTCTAACGAAAAAGATGAAGCTTTTTCAAGAAAAGACGAAGCTGAGCTTGGCTGATCCCATTAGCATGCACTAGGGCCCCCAAACCAACTAGATGGGCAGGAACTGGGCCCATAGGGTCTGGAATGCAGAATACGGCCAGGCATAGGACCTGGGATAGAAAGAGGCTAGGGGCACAGCCCCCAGGGCCCACGGTGCTCCAAAGTTCCCTGAGTCACAGGTTCAGCTGATGTAGACACGATGGAAGTCATGGGCACCAAAGGCTGCGTTGCACTTGGGGCACTTCCTCTGGCGTGCCTCATAGCGGCCCCTCACGCACTCGAAGCAGAAAACGTGGAAGCACTTGGTAAGCACTGCATCCTTCTTGCGGGTGTTACAGCAGGGGCAGGTCAACCGCGCCTGGGCCAGGCAAAGGCATTAGCTTGAGAACCAGCCTGATGGTGCTCAGACCCTAACCAGGCTGTAGGAGCTGGCCCAGCTGAACCCACCACACATCTAACTCCTCCCCCACAACCCTGGGAGATGGTGCACGTGAGCACTCTACAAATGAGGAAAATGAGATTCAGTGGCCAAGGTCTCAAAACTGGAAATCATCAGAGTCAAGATTCCAACCTGGGCATACTAGTTGTCACATGTGTTAAGGGTTAAGGACCCATAGGCCTTCCCACAGGCCTTCCCTGGGCTGTTCTGCCACGGTTCTCCTATGGCAAAACCCCAATCCTGATTCAAGATGCCACCTGCAACTGCTAAGTCACCTCCAGGCATAACAGTGTCTGCTGTCTCCATCCTCAACTGGACACCAGATGCTGTCTAGAGGTCCTGCGGTGAGTGCCTGGACTCACTTCTCCTATCTTCTGAAACTTCCCACCCACCAGCAGGAAGTCTCGCCTTTCAACTCCAGAAAGGAGTTCTATACTCAGTGCTCTCTAACATGCCTCCTACTCTATCTGCATGAAGTCCCATCCCAGCATCCCCTCAAGCATCACCTCGACCCTCTCACTCGGGACCCTCCTTATTAGCATTGAACTAGCTCAGAGTCCAAGCTTTAGAGATCTTCTCTTCTACTCCGTGGCTGTCTCTGCCCCTTTAAGACCAACCTCCTTCAAAGGGTTGCTACCAATTTCAACCCACCCTCTCCTCAAAATACAGTTGTTGAGAAGGCAGGGCATTTGACCTCCAGAACAATGCCATTCCCACCAAGACCACCAGGCCCCTGCTCAGGTTCTGTGCCTCTTGACAGCTGACTCAGCTTACTGCACGCCCCCACCCCCCGACCTGTATCACTCCCAACCACAGCCTCTTCTTCCTCTGCCCATCACTTAAGTTTTGAAGTTCCTACAGCTCCCATATCTTCCTCAGTCCATCCTTAGACATAATCCACCAGAATCTGCTCCAGGCAATTTTCCTAATGCCAGTAAATGGCACCAAACTGTGAGCCCAGGAATCCTCTGTAATACTTCCCCATCCTTCACTCCATGCATCGGATCCATCTCCAAGTCCAGGCGGTTTTATGTCCTTTCTCTCCTAAACCCCTCTCCTTGTCTGTAACACCTCAGTATCATTGTTCCCTCAACAGTGACAGCCAACAGATTTCACTGCCTCTATAGTCTTAACTCCTCCATCCAAATCCGACAGAAGTCTAACCATGTCACCACCCCTGCTTAAACCCTGACATCCCCACACTACCTAGAGTAAAGCAAGCATCTCAGGTGTCCCTCTTTCCACAAAACCCACGTTCTCTCCTTCAACCCTGATGACGACCAGCTCTCTGTCCTCTCCACTTGAGGCCTCCACATCAGCCTTTTCTTTTGCCTAAAAGCCTTCTCACCCCATTCCACACAGCAACCCTACTCATTCTTCAGCCTCTGGTGACACTCCTTCCAGAGTTTGATGACCCCTAGTAAGGGCTTTCCTTAGCTTGCCACAGCCCTTCTCTGGCCTCTGCCATTCCATCACTCAGCATTTGGCTAAAGACTGTCTTGGCTGCTTCCTCCTCTTAAAAACACCCCTACCTAGCGCTGTGTCTGGCACCTGTAGGGGTATACTCTTAATTTCACAACCAATGTTTTGTCCCAAACCTTTTTACTATCCCACCTTGTCTCTGTTGTTGGGTGTCACTGTGTGAATTTCAACTTCTAGCGATGCTACCTGTTCTAGCAGATGCTACAGTTCTAGCAGAACTGCCCACTGGGTTCCCTAGGCTGTAACCTTCAGGGGACCAGGTCGCTAGGTCTTTTTTCCAAGGGAGTCACTGTTAGGCTCCATTCACTGACCTTTAGGTCAGCAGCTGAGCACTTAACCTGTCTGCTATCAGAGCTCCCTCACTTTCCTCTAGGGTTCCTAAACTCCCCACTACAATTCTCCCCAACCCCTCATCTCAGTTTTTGGGTTGATGGGACAAAGCTCAGGCCACAGCCCCACCTTGTATTCCTTGATTTCCTCCTGGAGGATTTCATCAGCATCTGCATAAACCTCCACCTTCCTCTGCTTCTCCAACTTGCGCCGCAGCCGTGAGATGTCCTCCTGGGGTGAGAGAGGCTGAATAGCACAAGGGCCCTCACCCTGAACTGCCCAATCCCACCCAGAGCTCCATCCGCTCTCCAGCCCCCACACACCTGAGCCCTCTTGAGGTTGAAGCTCTCTTTCTCGCGAGCAGCCCGGCTTTCTGCCAGGCATGGCTGGATCTCTCGAAGCCGTGTTTGTACATGCTCCAGCTGCACCTTCAGGTCCTCAGCCAACTGAGCTGCTTCCACAGCCTGTGAGGCAGGGCAGAGCAAAGAGGACCATGTTCCTGAGCCTGCTGAGTCAGGCCGCAGTATACCAAAGCTTGCATAAAAAACTTCTAGTGGTTTCTGCTCTTGTATCTGCACCAGAGCTGTCTTGCCAGCTGACCTCTCAGCACTCACCTTAGACTCTCCCGAAATGAGTTTCGGACACATTGCTCACCTAATACTTTGTGTTTGGGCTTTCACAGAGCTCTCCTCTGTGTTCCCTTCAATTGTCCCAATAACGATGTTTCCTCTGAGCTCAAATGTCTGGCCTCCTGAGAGCAGCTTCCCTCCTTGTCTTTCATAGCACCTTATTTTCCTCAAGACTTACTGTGCTCTGTAACAACATCTTCTCAAGACTGGAAGTTCCACAAAGACAGGGCCCTTCTTATTTCCACTGTCTCCCCAGATTCAGCTGAGAACACAGCAGAAGTGTGAAAATACCACTTAAATCACAGAGCTGGAAAAACGATGACAAGCTTAAGGCTTTACCCTGAGTTCTGCAGCTGTGTGACAGAGACATCCCCCCACCTCCTAACTTACGCAGTGGTGTAGCACATGGCTCCTGGAACGAGAGTGTGAGCTCCTCTTTCCTGAGCAAGTCAATCTCCCAGACCCTGTTTCCTCAGGTACAAAAGAAAGCTACTAAACTAGCTTGTGAGATTGAAATGTGACCCAGCTTGGGCTCTGGCACACAGTCTGTACGGACACACGTGAGCGCTTAACCAGTTCAAGGTCCTCTGTGACAAGAGACCTAGCCATGCTTCACCCCAGGCCTGGCTCTTCAGAGGGGCAGAGTGTGATCTGACCACGGGGGAGTGAGCCAGAACCCTAGTCTCACCTTCCTCTTGTTGAGCTCCAGAGCCTGGCTCCGCAGAGTCAGCTCCTTTTCCACACCGCCAAGGCTGCCCTGCAAGGCCCGCTCCTTTTCCTCCAGCTTCTGCACGGTCAAAAGCTGTGCATCCACCTGAGGACAGGGGAGGACTCAGTGCTGGGGAGCCCCCAGCTCTCCAGCTCCACCCCACACAGCCAGGGCAACCTCACCTGGGACTTGAGGCCAAGAACCTGCTCGCCCAGCTCATCCTTCTCCTCCCGTAGGAGCTTGTGAATCTGGTTGGCCTTGATCCGCTCAGACATCAGTTTAAAGTTGGCATCGTCCTTTTCCCGTAGCTGCTGTAGCAGCCGCCCATTCTGTTCCTGCATGTCCTCAAAAGCCTGGCCTGTCACATCCATCTCTGACAGCAGTGCCTCCTCTTCCTGTAAGGGAGCAGGGACAAGGAGTGTGGTAGAGACAGGACGGCCGTGGGGAACCACAGCAATACATGGCTGGGCCAAGGATCCATCAAGGTGCCACCACATTAGAGGCACCCAACCCAACGGGGTTGCTAAGAGAATCCCCAGGGTTCAGAAGTAAGGGGACCACAAAGGGGGCCACACCTGCTTTGTGGCACCCAACTTGCGCTGCAGGTGCTCAATCTGCTCTTCCGCCTGCCGAATGCGCCGCAGGGCGTCCTCGTCAGCAATCTTCTTGCTCTCTCTCCGATCCCTCTCCTCCAATTCCCGGATGCGGCTTCTTAGCTCATCCACCTATAGCCACCAAGAGAAGGGAACATTCCTGTCACTGCATCTTGCTGACCTGGGGCTCTCCCCTGCTCAGGACCTCTGGGGCAACCTCTCCACATGGCCTAGGCCCTACCTGCCCTCACCTCAGCCTTGGCTTTACGTTCTGCGGCCATGAGCTGCACCTTATCCCGTTGCTCCTTGGGTGCTGACTTATACATATCTAGCAGCAGTTTCATCTCCTTCTGGCTCTCCTGGGCTTTCCTAAGGTAGGGAGCCAAGGACGGCTTGGTGAGGGCTGGAGGCTACTTGGCAGGGGCGGGAAGGGTAGGAGACAGGAACAGGGACTCACTTGAGCTCTGCTCGGAGACCCTTGAGGAGCTCTGATTCTTTCCTCTTGGCCTCTTCCACCTTGGCCTTCTCCCGGTCAACCCTTGAGAGAGCTAAGGTTGCAGATGGGGGTCCAAGGCCAGGCCCCTCCCGTTCTCGAAGCTCCCGCTTAGGCCTGCCCTCAGGTTCTCGGCCTCGGGAAGAGGGGCCCTGGGCCCCAGGGGTTATGGCCTGGGCATCCTCTTCAGAGGGGAGCAGTTCCTCCTTCCTCACTGCTGAGGCCGTTACTGCGACACCAGGCACTGGAGTCATCTCCTTCCTGGTGTCGGGGGCACCACCAGTTCCTGGTCCACCCTCTTCTTTTCCTGGGGCTGGGGCACTAAGGCCAGGATCCTCTGGATGGCCCAGGTTAGGGGTGGAGTGAGTAGAGCCACTGGCCTGGGCCCGGAGCTGAGCAGACAGACAGGAAACAGGATCAGGTGCGACAATGCTCACTAGGGTCCAGGAAAAACTCTTCCCAAGCAGCCCCCTAACACCCACTCACCTTGCCAATCTCAGCCTGCACTTCCCGCAGCTTCCGCTTATAGCGCTGGGCATCCCCCTTCAGCTGGTGGTTGTGATTCTGCAGGCTGCTGATTAGGTGGCGCATCTCCCGGTTGATGGGCCCTGGAGGGGGTGTCAGGAAGTAAGAGGTCCAGCTGGTCCCCGGGTCACAGCTTCATCCCGGGGGGTGTGGAAGACGCTGAGCCAGGGCCAGCACTCCCGTTATGCAGGAGAGAGGAAAACTGAGACCTTCTGGTGTGGCACTATAGGACAAGCACTGGAATACTATCCACAAGGTCGGCAGTTCAAACCCACCAGTCACTCCTTGGAAACACTACACAGGGTTGTGAAGTTGGAACTGACTCAACGGTACTTAACAATATAGTGTGTTAGGAGGACGGTGGCACTGTAGGATAAGCACTGGACTGTGAACCACAAGGTCAGAAGCTTGAGCCCACCAGCTGCTCCATGGGAATAAGATGAATTTTTATGAAACTCCCTCAAAGAATTATAGCCTCAGAAACTCTATACATGATCACTTAGTCGGAACCAACTCAACAACACTTAACAACATAGTATGTGTGTTGGGGCAAGATGGTGAGGCGTGCAGTCACGCTGTGCAGACCCTTTGCAACACAGACCTGGGGTGAACAAGTGAAGCAGAGACTGATGGTGCTCCTGGAACCCTGAGCTTCAGAAGAGAGGGCACAGAGGCAGACTCAGGGCTGATTGAAGGGGGAGCTGAACAGATGCAGCAAGAGAAGAAAAACACGCGGGCTGGCTCTCAGCTGACATGGAGCCAATGCAGCCATCCTGAGCTTTTGCAAGTGGCTGCCAATACTGTGGCCTGTGGGCACAGGGCTGGGCTGCAGGTGGGAGACATGAGGGGTGCAGTCCTCCCTTCTTCTCTTGCCCTCCTGGTAGGTGGGGCGTGGCCAGTCCTGCCATCACCAACACAACGGCCAGTGGTACCCCCTCCTGCGCAGCCTCTGCCTGGGATCCTTCCAGAGGCCCGTGAACCCACCCTGAGCTACACTACACAGACAGGGAACCGAGACCTGTGTTCAGACTTCCTTCCAGTCTCTATCACACCCCCAAGGAGAGAGGTGGCGAGTGCCTGAAAACACACCAACGAAAGTCTCCTTAAGTGGGCTCTGACTCAGCGACCAAGGATCGGCTGGTGGGTTTGAACCACCAACCTTGCAATTGGCAATCCAGTTACTTATCCTATAGTGCTGCACCAGGAACATATAACCATCAATTAAATATAAATATGATGATACCACCACTATGTCTCAGAGAAAACAAACAACTTTAGCTTATATTAAGAAATGAGAGTCCCTCAAACAAGTAACCAAAATCTATTGCTGTTGTTAAGTGCTGTTCAGTTGGTTCAGACTCATAGGAACCTTGTATAGGGTTTCCAAGGAACAACTGGTGGATTTGTACTGTGGACCTTGTGATTAGTAGTCCAGTGCTTATCTTACAGTGCTATATAGAGTCAGAAAACATACTGGAAATAGAACTACCTAATAAGTAACTTAAAAGAACGCTATTTAGGAACTTTCAACAAATGGAGAGAAAGATCAATGACAGCAAGGAAGAATTCAGGAAAAGAATACAACAAACTGACAAAATAATGGAAACCATACAAAAACAGCAATTAGAAAGTCAGAAGTTTAATACCAAGACTTCAGAAATAGATAATAAATTGAAAACGCAAAGTAGCAGAATTAAATCAATGGAAAGATGAATCAATGAGTTTGAAGACAAATCTCTCAATACTCATCTTCAAGAGGAACAATCGTAAAAAAAAGAATTAAAAATTCTGAAGAAAGTAAGATTTATGTGGGATACCATCAAGAGGAATACCATGTATGTAGGGAATTCCAGAACAGGAAAAGAAAACCATGGAGAGAGTTATCTAAGGGTTGCTGGAAGAATCATTTCCTAACATCTTGAAAGATGAGAATCCTTAGAATAGTTTGGTAAAAATGTAAAGTTAACTAAAAGAAGAACTAAAAAGGCTAAGCTCTGATTTCTCAGCAGAAACCATACAGACAAGAAGAAAATGGGGTGACATATATAATACTCTACAAGAAAAAATTTGCCAACAAAGAATCATATACCCAGAAAAATTGTCCATCAAATATGATGGAGAAATTAGGACATTTCCAGATAAACAGAAATTTTTCATTTTTTTGCAAAGACCAGACCAACCTTACAAGAAACACTAAAGGTAGTTCTTTGGACAGAACACCAACAACAGCAGACAACAACCTGAGACTAACATAAACGACAATAGCACCTAGAACTCAACCCAGATACGTTAAGTGCCATCGAGTCATAGTCAAAGTAAACAAACCTAAAACACTGAAAATAGGGAACCTGAATACCAGTTTACAATAAAAAAAAAAAAAAAAAGGAATAATGTAGTTATGGAACTTTCAAATGAAGAGGAAATCACGTAGATTTCAAGAAAATTAAAAAAAATAAATAAACCTAAGTGTAACCCTAAAAGTAGATCAAACCTTACACCTAGCCCTGGCCAATCTTTACCCCTAACATTAACGTTAGCCCTAACTATGAATCTAACACTAAATGAAGTCCTAGACCTTAACCTAGATTTAGCCATAGTCCTAACCCTAACTCCTTCCTCCTATCCCCACCCCTCCAAATATATTTAGTACATGTAGTTCAGCAAACTAATCCTTAAAAGTAAGTTAACCTTGCCTCTTGCTATAATTTCTGCTAGAGTTGTAAAAACAAAAGTTAGTCAGTAGCCCTAGCCCTAGCCCTAAGTTAACCTTGCCTCTTGCTATAATTTCTGCTAGAGTTGTAAAAACAAAAGTTAGTCAGGTTTCTGTAGATTTGTACACATGTTGCTTGCTTCTTTCTCTGGCCTCCCCATCTAAAATTGTAACACACTTTATCCTGATACTTCCTGTCTTCCATTCAGACTTTATTTAGGAATATCTGGGTGGTACATATGGTGAAGCACTCAACTTCCTGTCAGACCCACCTTGTTGGCAGTTCAAATCCACTCAAAGGCACCTCAGAAAATAGGCCTAGCCATCTACTTCCAAAAAGTCAGGCTTGCAAATCCTTTGGAGCAATTCTACTCTGCACACATGGAAGCCATGTGTCAGAAATGACTCAACCACATTTAACAACTGCTTTGTTTAGCTTGGTATTATTTATCACTAACATAGAGGTTCTATTTTCTTCTTTATTGTCTGATGTCTCCTACTCAAATACTGTTCCACAAGGGCAGGGATTCTTTTGTGTTTAATTCACTGGCATAATCCAAAAGCCTCGGGCCGAGTCTGGCTTCTAGGTGGTTGGTATTCAGTATGTCTTTAGGAAATGAATGCACATCTCTAAGAGAGATGCACTATCAGGCCAGAGAGCCACAGACACAGACCCAGGGCTCCATCAGTCACCTAAACTGACTGTGCCATGAGCCAGGTAATGTAACCTCTTGTGCTTGGATAAGCAGGGCCACTCCCATGACCCAGCACTCCCCGATAAGACCCCACCGCCACCCTGTCCACACCACATACCTGCCTGCTCGTTGGCTGCCAGGTTCTGTTCAAACTCGATGCGCAGCATCTCGTACTCCTTGCGTACCTGGGCCAGCGTGTCCTCCAGCTGGATAACCTCGGTACGCAGCTTCTTCTGCAGACCCAGCTCATCGCTCTGCAAGGGGAGATGCTAGGATCCACCTGAGCCCTCGGCATCTGCTAGCATGCCCCTCTCTTCTTCACTCCACTTTGGACCCTCAGTGGCTTAGGAGAATCTATTCCCAAGGGCCTCTGAGCCTAGGGATCTAGCCCCTACTTCCCAGTCCCCACCTGTCCCGGGGCCACACCTCCATGTGCTCAATGTGTCTCAGGTGGGAGTTCTTGGTGGCCAGCAGCAGCCCCCGGGCTTCATCCAGTTGGGTCTTCACTTGCAGAGACTCGTTATAGAGCAGAGAGAATTGGGCCTGCAGCATGCGGTACTCTCCCGTCTCTCGTACTACCTCTTCAGGAAGGCTCCGCAGTGCCACCTAGGGTGGGAATGCCCCAAAGTGATCAGCAAGCAGGGGGTCAGGGCCAGCCCCTATCTTGCAGGCCTAAGTCTTCCCAGCTCTAACCACAGCCCACCTTGAGGCGCTCATTGGTCCGCACAGCCCCCTGCAGTTCAGCCTGCAGCTTCTCCAGTTCTGCCATGCGGCTGTTGGCCAATTCCTGGTTTTCCTCTAACTCCGCATTCAGCATCTCAAACTATAAAGCAGAAGGGACCATGGAACAGTTTACCTGCCTTCCTCACAGCCCAAATGAACACTCCTTCCAAACTCTCCTGTGCAATACAGGTGGAGTCTAAAGCCCTGAAGATGAGACAGACTAAGAACTGTCCTACGGGCTCCCAGGTGAGTGGAAGAAATTCAATACTATATGGTCAGTCATGAAAACTTTGGCTCTGAACTGACAAGTCCCTTGGAAGCCCTGAAAAGCCAGTTGAAGTAAAGGGTAACAGGGCACAGCGACCCCTGGCAGCACCTAGACAAGAGAGAGTGAGGGCAGGACGAGAAGCAGTCATTCAATGAACTCCCTTAGCGAGGACCTTCCTCAGCCAACCATGTAACAGCACCAATCAGCTCCAACACACTCCTGTTTACTTCTGTTTTATTTTTCTTACTGTTAAAACCCATTCCCAAAATAAGAACCCGGTGTGGCGCTGTAGGATAATCACTGAACTGCAAGATCAGTTTGAACAGCAAGGTCGGCAGTTCAAATTCAATAGCTGCTCCTCAGAAACCCTGTTCAGGATCACTTTGAATTGGAACTGACTCGACAGCACTTAACAACACAACAACAACTAAAACCTAAGCTCTCTCCGTATTGCTCACCAGTGTTCCTAACACCTACCACAGTGTTTGGCAATTATTTACTGAATGAATACATGCAGGGCTTCAGAGACCTTGAGGAGATGTTTGTCCTCAATTCTGATGGGGGACAGGGTTGGAAAAGGTGAGGGAAAGGTTGGGAAGTCTGATGCCCTCTCACCTTTTGCATGCTGAGTGTGATCTGGCCTCCCTGGAAGCCTGAAGAGCTCCCAGACACATAGTAGCCAGAGTTGAGCTGTGGAGACAAAGGTGACAGACACATGAAGGCAAAACTATGGCCCGCAGGACCCAGCCCCGGCTCCATATGACCTAGCTCTTAGCTCCACCTGCTCCAAGGCCTCCGCCAGGTGTTTATTGAGTTTCTGTTCTCGCTTGCGCAGCTTCTCAATGTCCCACTGCAGGTCCTCCACTGATGTCTCCATCTCCAGCACCTTGGTCTCTGCTGAAGTCACTTTATCCTGGAGTTCAGAGTACTGAGGACAACAGAGGGAGCAGATGCTTGGACAGGCAACTTAGTTGCCAACGACTTTCTGAATGTCCCTCTAACCTGAACGCTGCCCCGGTTCTAATCCCACCCCAAAGGCCCTTGACTCCACCTCCAATGAGATGCGGTGGTGCTTCTCTTGCAGTTGGGTGGCCAAGTCCTGTAGGCGCCGGTTCTCACGGCCCAGCTCCCGGGTTCGTGCCTGAGCCACCTCACTGGGGGGTTCAGTATCTCCTGGGAAGGTGGGGCATAGGTAAGAGTCAATTCCAGGGCAATGGAGTACAGTGCTAGCTCATTTTGGAGTCTGCTTCATGCCCAGTGTGATCTACTAGCTTTGCTGCTCATTTCTAATGATAAAGCCAAGAGTCTCTTATTCTAACGGACAGAGGAAGAAACCCAGAGAGAGGAGCCATCTGCAGGGTGGCAGGACTCAGGCTGGGAGAAGCCCATTAGTCTACAAAGCTGCTGCTATGCCTTGTGGATCACTGACTGC
This sequence comes from Chrysochloris asiatica, assembly GCF_000296735.1. Lineage (NCBI taxonomy): Eukaryota > Metazoa > Chordata > Mammalia > Afrosoricida > Chrysochloridae > Chrysochloris > Chrysochloris asiatica. Next base: position 471,298 of record NW_006408696.1, on the reverse strand, counting down.
TAACAAGGTTTGCTCCCAGAGCTCCAGAGGTCTCCAGCCAGAACAGGGTGGCCTGACAGGCCATAAGAATCCTCCACTCATTTCTCCAGAGTTCAACTTCAAAAATCAACTGTTCCCCTCAGAATATGGGTTCCTTGGGGCTCAGGATATTAGGGGGACTGGGTACTAGGTGTAGCTGAGGGTGGACACCTATGGGGTGGGAGGACAAAGAACGCACCTCTGCTGTATACACGCTGACAGAGTTCTTCCACCTGGCGCTGCAAGCGGTCTGAGGCCTCTACCACACGGGACACAGCTGCCTTGGAGAACTCCATACGATCTTGCAGCTGCAGCTCCACCTCTTCACAGCTGCTGGCACCCAGAGCCACCACAAAAGCCAAGGCTGGCTCACTAAGGGGGGGTCGCAGTTGCATGGGCAGAGGTTCTGAGAGGGACAGACAGATCCTCATGAGTCTAACAGTAGCAGTTCCTTCCACACACTAAGTCTCAGACTGAGTCTGTCACACTCCAGAATCAACATATCCACTGCCTGTAGTTCACTTCTATTCCTATCTCGAATGTGAAACAAGAGTTTCAGAGAGCTAAGTTCCTCCGGGCCACAGACTTTCCAAATCACTTCCTCAGGGAAACCTCCTCTACTTTCCCAATCTAAATTGTTGTTAAGTGACATTGAGTCAGTTCTAACTTACAGCGACCCTCTTTAGGGTTTCCAAGGAACAACTGGTGGGTTTGAAATGCTGACTTTGCGGTTATCATGTGTGCTTTAAATTAGAGCCACATAAACATGCACACACATTATTCTCTTTCAGGGATCCCTATGCTTTTCATTTACTATCGTTTAGCAAGATAATGCAATAGACTACAAGGTTGGTGGTTCAAATCCACCAGTTGCTCCTCAGAAACCCTAAACAGGGTTGCTGTGAGTCAAAACCGACTGGATGGTACTTAACAACAACAACAACAATCAGGTATATATTTATATTTTAATTAAAGAGCTTATCTGGCATTTCATGGTCTCTTCAAAGCCTAGAACATGCCATATATATAGTCAACACTCAATACATTTTTTTTATCTACTTTAAACTAAATTAGTGTCAAAATAAGACTCACAGTATGAATTAAGTCAGTATGATTCCAAAACCCCTTTGTTGCTCAAACATGACATCAAGGGGAATTCAGGAAACTAACACCAAAACTCTCCCCAGGGCATTCCCAGAAATTAACTAAGCTCTCAGATGCTAGGGTTCTGGCCCTACCTACCCCTCAGCTCTGATGTCCCTGGCTCTGTGAGAGGGGTCCCATCATGTGTTGGCCCCTCTTGGGTTCCAGGTGCTTCTGTCCCTGAAGTAAGCTCCCCCTGGCTCTCATGACTTCGAAGAAGAGCTTCCACAGTTTCATCCAGCTGAAGGGAGAAAGCACCAAAAATGTTACAGACACTCAGGTGCTTCCCAGCATAATGCTTCTGAGCAGAGGAGTCAGAAGATTGGGAACCTGCTAAGGCCAGCTCTAGGAAAGCAGACGGGCATCCACCTGGGCCCAGTAGCGGTTGACAATGAGGAGTGTGGCATCATCCGTGGCCTGCCGCTTCTCCAGCTTCTCAATTCTTTCTCGGAGTTCATCTTCACAAGCCTGCCGCTGTTCCAACCGCTCTGCTAGTTTCTTGTTCTTGAACTGCAGTACCTTTAAGTCCATTTCTTCCTACCAAGGGAAACAGAGCACGGAGGTGGTTAGTCAGAACTCAGAAATCAAACTTAAGAAGAAATGTTATCCCCAAACAACCAGATTTCAGGAGACTCAGACACCTATAGAGAAAGCGTCCTAATTGTGAGAAGGCTCAGGTCCTGTTTCTAACCCTGAAGTCTTTGACAAGTCACTCGTCCTTCCTGTAGTGTTCTCAGTTCCCTTCAACAAAGTTACCTGAAGCGGATCGTGCTAAGCCTAGGGAACTAGCAGGACGATTCTGGGCGTTTTGGTCAAAGAAGAGATGGGAGGGATAGCTGGGACCTACGAACCGTAGAAGAGATGCCTCCCAGGCGAATGGGCTCTATGAGAGTGGTCGTGGTCTTCTCCTCGCGATTCAGTTTCTTCTCTGGGGGACCCGAGCCCCCGTCTCCGGCGGAGCGTTTATTACCGGGCGCAGACATGGCTGCGGCGGCGCGGAGCGGCGCGGGATGCCACCGAGGGTCGTCAAGTGGGCGGAAGCGGCATTCACTTAACCTGCAGAAGACAGACAGTAGAGGATGGAGACAGCCGGTGCCCGGAGCCCTGAACTACCTCCTGCCCATCCCCGAATACACACCTGCTGGATCCTTCCCCCGCCGGCCGCGGGGCCCTCACCGACAGCAGCCTCAAACTAACACCGCCATTTAGATTTCACCGGACGTCACCGGACTCCCTAGCCCACGACGCAGGCGCCAAAGGCAGCGCCGGATGTGACGGATAATCATTAGTTCCCGTTTCTCTAGGTCGCACATGTTGTTGTTGTTAAGTGTCATGGAGTCAGTTCCGACTCTAGCGACCCTGTATAGGGTTGCCACGGAGCGGCTGATGGGTTTGAGCTTCCAACCTTGTGGTTAACAGTCCATTGCTGATCCTACAGCGCCACACTTGGACTCTATGGGTCTGCCTTTTGCGCGCATTTTGGTGTTTTCCTCTACGCTTCTTCCGGTGACTGCCAGTAGACAGTTCCCATGGTAACTGACGCAGTCTCGTACGCCAGCGAGGGCTTGCCACCTAGTACGCAAGTGCATTGCATTTACACGGATTGGTCAGTGCCCTTACACTTTTATTTTCCCTCCTTCATAAATCCCCTTAGCAACGGTCACTGCTGTGACAGAGGAAGACGCCTCCCGCGGATTGGCTGCACTGAGTCTTTCTACGGTACAGATTGGCTGAAGCGTTGCTAGAGGGCCAGGCCTTGGCAGTCGCTACAGGAGAGAACTGGCTGCCCCAGTACGAAGGCCAACCGAGGCTTGTGGTGACCCGCTTCTGGAGGAACAAGATGATCCGCCAGAAGTCTAGCCAATGGCTTGGGTTGAACATGCAGTCGGAACTTGAGCCCCCCTCCGAACTGCAGCGGGAACCGGAGAAGGACTTCAGTTCAGTGGGTGAATCGACCACGAGGATGGGAATGGGTCTGCGAATCGATTCGAGGACTGCCGCCTCAGTGGAAACGGATGATGACCCTGGAGCCAACTTGTTCCCGGTGAGGGAGAAGCAGAGTGATGTGCTCAAGAATATTTGTTAAAGGGATCCCAGGCAGGGCGCCTCCCTTCATTATGTTTGCTAACGTTAAAGATGTCCGAGTTGCCTTGGGAACGCCACCTGTTGTAAATATGCTTATAAATAGCGATTCGGGTCTGCTGAAACGCAGCCCGCCGGCGTTACTTATACGTGGTCCTTGAGATGGATTCGCGAAGGGCTAGGGACAACACAGCTTTGCCTTCCCCTATCCGTTTTCTCTCCGCAGCCGCCGCTGCCCCAGCCTCGGATCTGTTTGTGGTGAGTATGAAGAACCACGGGAAAGGTTACACTTTATCCTGGCATCATACCTGTAGTGCCTCCCCAGCAGTTCTGTGCGGTAGCCAGGGCATCCCCAGTCCATAGAGGGAGTGTAGGAAGGAACCAAGGACTAAGGGTGTTATGAACTATCAGAGCTGATGCTGTACAAATGGTGACTCAAAAGGGGAACTTGCCCAAGATCATAGGGGAAGGTAGTGAAAGAGTAGACGTGAGAACTCAAGTTCCCCAGCCCATGATTTTATAAATGAAGAGAGGATCATAAAAACTCATCCTCTTATTTACTGATGGAGACACAGGACCAGAGAGGGAAGTGACTTGCCTAAGGTTAGAGAGCAAGTTAGTCAAAGGCCCAGTCTCAAACTTGGGTCTCCTGATTCTCAAGAGAAGCACACTGTAACCACTTAACTGATGTGTAACAGCCACCAACACTTCTTCCCCCCTCTCCTATGACAGGAAGTACCTGGACATCCATTCTATGCACCGGCTGGAAAAGACCACCACTGTTGAAGAGATGAAGGAGTATGGGGCTGAGCAGGGAGAGGAAGAAGAGGGCTTGGGGAAGGCTGAGGGGGGTGGGTTTGACTGGTTCTTAGACAAGGTCAGTGGTTCAAGCTCACCAGCCACTCCTAGGAAACCCTATAAAGATGTTGTCCGAGTTGCCTTGGGAACACCACCAGTTATAAATATGCTTATAAATAGCGATCGGAACTGACTGGCACTACTTAACAAAAGCATGGGTATGGAGTCCTAGTGTGGCACTGCGGGTTAATGTGCTGACTGCTAGGGCAGTTTGAATCACAAGGTCAGCGGTTCAGGCTCACCAGCTGCTCCTTGGAAACCCAGTACGGGGTTGCTATGAGTCAGAACCAACTCGACGGCACCTAACAACAAAGCATGAGTATAGGATGGTGAAGGGAGGTTAAGCATTTTCCTGAACTTCCCTCCCTCTCTGCTTCCTCTCCCCTCACTCCTCCACTCCCAGAGTGCTGGCTGAGCTGTTGGGGTTGAGTTGTCCTGAGCAGAACCTTCGGGAAGCCATCACCTTGGACCTCTTCTCCCACGCACTCATCTTCTGCCGCCAGCAAGGCTTCGCACTGGAGCAGATGTCAGCAGCTTGTGCCCTGCTCCAAGATCTCCACAAGGCCTGTGTTGGTGAGAGGGTGGAGGCAAAGTTGCTACAAGAGGCCACAGGAAGTGGGGCACTAGTACCTGTAAAGTATTATCACACACAAGTTATTTACCCTTCAAAATCCTATTTTCTCTTCTGTATAATAAGGATACAGCACTAACTCTGAGATAGCTCTGGTAAAATGGAATGAAAAGAGAATGGAGTTTTTCCAACTTTTTGAAGCCCATTCATATGTAAATAGATCGACCAGCTCAGTAAAGTAACCAGCCCATTTATTCCAATTTGATTTCCCCAGAAACATTTAACAGTATTTGAAGTTGTAAATTCTTTGGTGTACCGTCACTTCCTCTAGAAGATAAACTTTATAAGGGCGGGACCTTGTCTTGTTTGGTGCCTAGAACAATACTCAGTTTTTGTTGAGTGAATTAATGAAATAAGCCAGGACTTGAACCTAGATCTGCCTAAGACTATAGCTCATGCTCAGGATTTGTTGAGTGAAGTGAAAGAATATTGGAGGGGACTCATGGTCACATCTTGCTTTCCTTCTCAGCAACCCCCTTGGGCAATGTGGAGGAATGCTACCGGTACTTCACCACCGAACTTTTTTGCCATGGAGTCAGGGTCAGTTCGCTGGAATGGGACCTTCCTTCTCTCCCAGACAAGGCCCAGCCTGATCCATTGCCTCATCATCTGAAGGCTGCAGTGGGCTCACTCACTCTGCTCCTAGATTGTGCTCATAGAGGCCGCGGTTTGGGATGGTAGTGATGGGAGCTGGGGAAACCTGAGGTAGGTCAGTCTTCTAACTCCCTATCATCCCCACAGCGGCCTCCCTTCAGCATTGACCTCTTTAATGAGGAACAGCTGCTGGCCCTATTGGACTATGTGGTCAACACCTACTTCCGCCACTTCAAGCTCTACAAATACGTTTTCACACCCCAGGTACTGGGCTGTGGGCTACATGAGGCCATCCCTCCTCTCCCTTTCCTTCAGTGCATAGATTCTCCATTTGGCCTCCCTCTCCTGTCTTCCCAGGTGCGGCTGGATCTATCTTTGACTTATGTGGGGCTACAGCCACCCATGCTCTGGCCAGAGAGTAAGAGGGAAAAGGGAGAGGGCTGGTCCTGGTCCTGGTCCTGGTCCTGAGGCCTCTTACTGCTTCTGGATTACAGAGAAGGAAGAAGGTGAAGAGGCAGAGCAGCAGGAATTCATTCCGCAAGAGCAGGAACCAGAGACGGTGGCCCAGCCAGAGGAACAGCCAAGTGAGGAGGTGGAGGGGCGAGGGTCCCCTGGGACTCTGGGCCCATATAAAACGATTGGTTTCAACCACATTAGGATTTAAGACATTTTTCTGTCATGGAGCCTTTTCTCCAGTGGATTGCTTATGCAGAAGTCTAATGAAACAGCTACTAAAAGGTTTAGTATAGCAATACTGTGCGATACGAAAGCAGCTCTGGTGCCGGTGTGGGTTTCCAGGTGGGTTGCCAACTGCAAGGCCAGCGGTTTAAATCCACCAGGTGCTCTAAGGTTGAAATATGAGGCTTTTCTGCTCGCTTGATTTATCGCCTCGGAAACCCTATTCAAGGTCACTTAGTCGGAGCCTACTTAACAGCACACAACCACTGTCACCACCATCACTGGGTGTACTGGGTGGGGCAGGAACTCCAGAGAGGAGGATGAAAAAATTGATGACAAGCTCTAGCACATATATGGATGGCAATTAAAGGCAGTCTTATGAATGAGCTCTATTTCACATGTCTTTAAGTCGGATTTGTAGGTAAGTTGGAACAAGTGCTATGGTTCAATTTAGCTTTTTATTTAGTGTAAGAAAAGGTCTTTTCAGTGATTTAAAAGCTGCATGTACAACAAGTGAAAGCGATTGTAGTGAAGAATTTATTGCAAGTAGGTGCAAGTAGGGGTTGGTTTTGAAGTCCTGGTATGGCCCTGCAGAATAATGCACTGGACCACAGGGTTGATTTGAACCGCAAGGTCAGTAGCTCACCACTTGGAAATCCTACACAGGGTCACTATGAGTTAGAACTGACTCAGTGACACTTAACAGGGTTGGTTTAGTCGTTTTGAGGGCAAATTTACGTAACATTAACAAGTTGTCCATGTAAATTGGATGTTCATAGTTTGGTACACACTATGCACCAGGCTGGCAGTTTTAAGCATTTCCTCTTATTTAATCCGCATCTTGTTCTATGTGAGCGATGTCATTACTGTCCACATTTTATACTTAAGGAAACCAAGGCACAGAGAGGTTAAATAACCTAGAGTTGCACAGCTACTAAACTGTCAGAATACGAACCCAGAAATTTTGCATAAGTCACTCTGCCATCTACCTCTAATAGATGGCTGGCCGACATTCTTTGAAGTAAAGTCTAATGGGCATGTTGGGAGTTGTTTGCCTGGCTAGGAGCAATGGCAATTCCCTCAGCCCCAGATGGCATCTTTCCTGATCTGCCCCCCTACCCCTTCCCCTGTCCCTGCAGGCCAAGTTTCCTTCCTCCGAGCCTTCATTAAGGCCCAGCTGAACAAGGAGCTGGAGCAACTGCGTCAGCTCGTGGAGGAACGGCTTGTGGCCAGTGAGGAGCGGCTCAGCAGCAGGTTGGCCACTCTGGAGCAGCCCTACCAACTGCCCCCAGGCAAAGGCAAGACCAAGACCAAGTGATTTCCAGTGTTTTCCCCAATAAAGGCTTGGGCCATCCCACTCTCCCTCTTCTGATCGCCTTCCAGGCTTCCCTGCCCAAGCCAGACACCAAACACAGGGTACCCGTTCTCCCTAGCATGTAGCTGACTTTATTTCACATGTAGTACATAGGTGGCTCTCTTCCACCTCTGCTCCATCTCAAACGTCCTGGCTTGTGAGGGTATGCATACAAAGTTGATCTTCATGATAGTAGCATGATCTAGTAGCTAGCTTAGCCAGACATGGAGGCTTGAGCCCAGAGCCCCGAGAGGCTAGAATGATAAAAATCCTACTTCTGGAGAGTTCTGCTTTCTGGAATTCCCCAGAGCTATGGTCCTAGCTCAACACCAGCATAGCCTCCTCCTCAGGGACAGCAGCTGAGTCCCCTTCCTCGTCAGGGCCTGGGACAGGAAAAGGCCCTGGAGGCCGGTGCTGGAAGAGAGCCGCCCGGTTCTGCTGTTCGCCCTTCTTCACCCAGTGCCCGTAGAGCCGGAAGGCACAGCTGTCGATGAGGCGCCTCACTGGCCGCAGGGCGTAAGGATCCCTCAGCAGTGCACTCTTGGTGAGTGGCCGGATCCGGTGCGCACTCAAGGCTACACGTCCAGCAGCCAGCACTGTCCACACTGCCACCTGGGAAGGGGGCAAGTGTGAGCACCAGTGTAGTAATCACCCTAGAAGGGACTTGGAGTAGAGGAAATGGCCCAGGCCCCCAAACTCTCAGGCTTACCCTGAACCGTTGGCGGGGGGTGAGCTTCCAGGGCTGGCTGCCTTCACAACGCTCAAAGAAGGGGTGGTGTAGGGCCTGGTCGGCCGTCAGGCGTACCTCAGGATCCACCTGCAGCAGCCTTGCAATCTAGGGGAAACCCCAGCACTCGAGAAGCAGCTCTTGGGCCTCCCCTCTTGCCTTTTCATGGCCCAAGCTTACCAGGTCTTTGACAGTGTCTGAGCGGTCATCCCACTCGGGTGAACTAAACTGGTACTGGCCCTCCATGATCATGCGTAGCATCAAGATCTGGCGCCGGTGCCAGAAAGGTGGTGAACCAGCCAGGAGTGTGAATAAGATCACCCCACAGGCCCAGCTGGAAAAGAGCAGGCAGGACTGTGGGGGTGGGGGTGGGGGTGATGGATGGGGAATGTGTTGAGGACAGTATACACAGAAGGGGGTGGGGACCAGAAAACTCACAGGTCCACCTCCTTGCCATAGCCTGGGTGGGTTTCATCCATGGAGCATCTAAGGATCTCTGGTGCTAGGTAGCCTGGGGTCCCACATAACTCTGAAGAGAGAGGGCTGAGGTTAAGGGGAAGTCACCAGCCCTCATTGGGTCCTTAACACCCAATCTCTGCTGGGGCCTTCCCAACACCGCCCTGACCACAAGTGTCCCCCATTCTGCTCCAACTTAAGCCTGCCCTCTGCAGAGTCTCAATACAAGAACTTATTATTCCTGAACATAACCTACCAAGTACTTACTTGAGACTGTACTGGACTTGAAGTTCCTACCCAACTGTATCATTTGCTTCCTCCAACCATACCTATCTACAACAGCCCTTACCACACCCCACACAACTTGTTAGCTACATTTTTACACATAAAAAACAAAAGCCTTTTCCTATTTTCTGCCTAAACCTCCTCTTCCTATAATCTCCATTTTGGTTAGCCAAACCACCACTCTACTCAAGGGGTACAAGAGGGAATATGGGAATTCCTATAGTATATGCTTTAGCTCTCTAGTAATATTTCAGGATCAAGTCTAGACTCCTATACCACAAAGCTTGCCACCATCTGCCCAGCTCTAGATTTCAGTTTCTTCTGCCAGGCACCAGTTCTGTCATCCCAGCAATTTCCAAACTGTTTCATGGCACAATTCTAGAAGATCTTAAAAGGCCTGATTGAAAACAACTCTTGGGAAATTCACTGCCACACTAAGTATGAGGTGGCTTGCTTCAGCAAGCTCATGGAAAAATGAAATTAGAAAATAGAATTTTCCCACAAACTTTTTGAAGTCCAGTTGTATTTACTGAATACCTGCCATGTACCAAGCACCCTGCTACAGACAGAAGTGAAGCAGACGTGTGTCCCTTCAGAGCTCACTGTTCCCAGAAAGCAAATAACAACTGATTAAGACATGTTATAAAGCTAAACTACAAAAACAAGCTTCTGGGGAACTAGCCTGGCCTTAGAGAGTGGCAAGATGGTGGACTAGGCAGAAACGCTACACAGATTCTCCACAACAAAGATACAGAAAACCACATGTAACAGATACACACGATATTCTGGGAACCCTGAACTTCAGATGACGGGACAGAAAAGTGGACAGAAAGCTTACTAGGAGAGGAAGCTGAACAGACAAGGCAAAAAAAAAAAAAAAACAAAAAAAAAAAAAAGGGAGACAGACTGTTGACACCTATGCCAGATACAGCAAAGTCATCTTAAACTTGGTGAAGTGGCTGTAGGTATTGCCAGTGACTTGTGGATATTAAACTGTTGCCTTTTTAAATAAATTCCCTTTACTACTTTCATTTTCTGCAGTTGTTTCTTTCTTTTGTGTTTTCTCTTCTTGCCTCATCTGATGAGACAGCCAACCATGCCATTACCACACCCACCAGGAGGCAGGTGGTGAGTGCCTAAAAACATACCAACAACACACAATCATTAATTTAATACAAATACAATACCACCACAATGTCTTGGAAGCAAAAAAAAAAATTTGTTGACGCAAAGACACGAGACAGAATAGCTCAAACAAGTGACCCAGAAGCAGAGCTAGAAAACCTAACAGTGAAAAAACAAACAAGGCATTGGAACTACCCGCAAAAGAATGACATTTGTGTACCTCCAAGTGATTGACAGAAGGCTGAAGAAAACGTTACATGATTGGAGACAATATAAAACCTGCAAATAGAAATCCAGAAGATGAATACAAAGATCTGTTTGAATCAATGGTAGCCTGAATTAGTTTGAAGATTAATCTCTCAGTACTAATAAGTGAGAATAATAGAACAAATAATGAAAAAGCCTAAGATTCATGTACAGCACCATGTAAAAGAATAACTTATGGGTAACAGGAATTCCACAACAGGAAGAGACAAAGAAAATCATAGAAAAGATAGTTGAAGAGTTGGAAGAAAACTTATCTAATATCATGAAAGATGAAAAACTGAATGAACCCCAAATAGGATAGACTCCAAAAGAAAACTACCAAGACACATAATCAAACTCTCCAAATTCAAAGACAAGAAAAATATCCTAAGAGAAGCTTAGGAAAAACAAAAAGTTACCTACAAAGGATAACCAACCAATAAGATTAAGCTCTGATTTCTCAGCAGAAACCATGCAGACAAGAAGGCAATGGGGTGTCACTGAAAAAAATGACTGCCAACCAATAATCATATACCTAACAAACCTATCCCATAATACGAAAGTGAAATCAGAGCATTTCCTGATAAACAGAAATTAAAGGAATTTGTAATAACCAGGCCAACTTTACAAAAAAATACTAAAGGAAGTCTGGACTAAGAACTAACAACAGCAGACAACAACCAGAGTTTAGTACAGATACACAACAAAGTAAAACTTAAAAGACTGAAAATAGGAACCAGAGAGATCAATTTATAATGACGACAACTACAATGCAAAAAGACAGAACAAATGGTGAGGAAATCAAATAGATTTCCAGATATAACACTTTCAAACTGAGGAAGAAATTATTATTTTACAGGGTAACCTCAAATAAAATTAACATTATCTTCACATCAAATCAAGAAAAAGGAAAACCATAAAGATTTAGTAAACATTAAAACAGCACTGAAGAAATTGACACGAAAACATACCAACAAAATGAACTCAGCACAGAAAATCATGTGGAACAAAGAAACCAGCAACACCATAAAAAAACACAGCATAATGACAGCCTGGTGTGGCACTGTACGATAAGCACTGGGCTGTTAGTTGAAAAATTTGGCAGTTCAAATCCACCAACTGCTCCTTGGAAGCCCTATATAGGGTCACTATGAGTTGGAAATGACTAAACAGCACACACCAACAACATAATGACAGCTATCGATTCAAACCTATTGATAATTACACTGAAGGTCAATGGATTAAATTTATCAGTCAAGAGACAGAGAATGGATAAAAAAGCGGATCTTTTGTTGTGCTGTTTACAAGAGACACACATTACACACAGACAAAAATAGACTAAAAATTAAAGACTGGAAAAAATATCAAGCTAACAACAATCAAAAACGAGCAGGAGTGGCAGACAGACTTCATGTGGTACCTAGCTCATAATAAAATCAAACAAACCCTCAGTCACTAAGACGATTCTGACTCAGTGACCCTGTAAGATGGAAGAGAAGTGCCTCATGGGGTCTCCAAGGCTGTAAATCTTCATGGAAACAGTTTGCCGCATCTTACTCCCTGAGAGTGGTTGCTAGGTTCAATCTGCTGATCTCCCAGTTCGGAGTCAAGTGCTTAACTACTGCACCACCAGGGCTCCTAGGTCATGTAGTTAAGTGCTATTGAGTCAGTTCCGATTCATAGCATCCCTGTATAGGGTTTCTAAGGAGCAGCTGGTGGGTTTGAACCACAGACCTTGCAGCAGTCCAGTGCTTATCCTACAGCGCCACACCAGATCATAATAAAGCACCCAATGGTGGTGGTGGTGATGTGCTGTGGAGTCGGTTCCGATTCATAGCTACCCTATACAGGGTTTCTAAGGCTGTAAATCTTTACAGAAGCAGAAAGCCTCATCTTTCTCCCGCAGAACAGCTGGTAGTTTCGAACTGCTGACCTTGTGGTTCGCAGCCCGATTCGTAACCACTACACTACCCGAGCTCCTTATAGATGCTAGTTATTAACAAATGAAGCAGTAAAGCCATTGAAGAAGAGACAGCAGCATATCAAAGGCTCTGTGGAGTTCTACTTAGTTTCAAGATTCCCACTTGCAGTACAAATATTCCCTTCACGGCAAACACATTAGCATCAGGTGAGCCTGAATCCCGTGCCACCAGGTAGGGAATGCTGTCTGGCCAGTCAGGCTCTCAGAAGATCCTAGAAGCACAATATGGTGCTTTCCTTTCCAGGCCCCAAGCAACACTTCTGAGCCCTGGCATCCCCTTCCTCTTTTTCTCCCTGGACAAACCCAGCTTCCCTTCTGGGCCCAGCTCTGGAGCCCTTCTACCAGGGGTCCAGACAGAATCAGGTGCTCCTGGTTCCTAGGGTTTCTCTGCCAGTCCTGAGCCTGCTGTGTGCTATTTGCTCACTTGCCTGTCTCAACCTTCTCCAGGTCAGGAAGTCTGCACTGAGTGTTCCACAAGGTTTTACACCCAGAGAGTACACGCCAGGTGCTCACTGGTTTCTTCCCATTCCTTGGTGTTTGGGGCTCTGTACTGAGACCTGGCCCCTTCCTTCCCAAGCCTCTTCAAGCACTAAGTCTCCTCACCTCGCAGCCTCTCGCCAGGTTCCAAATGGCAGGAGAATCCAAAATCAGAGAGACGGATCTGCATATTGTCATCTAGGAGGATATTCTCAGGCTTCAAGTCTCGGTGCACGATGTTGTTGGCATGCAGAAAGCTCACTGCTTCCAGCAGAGACCTCATGATAGACCTGGGGCAGGTGCAATCTCTTCTTGTTTCTACCTGCGCCCCCAGCACTCCCTGCTCCCCATTCCCTACTTCCCCAGAGGCTGCAGGCTCGGCCATTACCTGGTTTCCTTTTCTGAGAGGGCCACCTTCTCTGTGAGATAATCAAACAGCTCTCCCTTCCGCATCCTAAGGGACAGGAGCAGTGGAAGTGGATGCAACCCCACAGTGGGGCTAGAGAACACAAACCGCTGCCCACGGAAAAGACCGTGGAGGAGGCTGGCAAACCAGAGGGTCTGGAGCCAGCACTCCAAGAGAGAACTGGATACCAGGGGCAGCGTGGCCCAGTGGCCTGGAGGGCAAAGTAGCTGAATTACGCCATCTTGGGGCTATTTCAGAAAGAGGAAAAGCCTTCTTGGGACTATAATTTATAGGTGGTCCTTTTAAAGCTAATCGATCTCTAATAATTTACAGACTACAGAGCACAAATCTCTAATAATCTGGTCTATAGAATTTGTAGACCAAAATTTCAGTTAACAGTGGGGTGGGGGGGACTGAACAGGGCTTTATTTGGAAATTTTGCTGATTTTAGCCAAGTCTTTTAAAATGGAGATTATAATTCCAATGCTAGATCAATCCCTGACAGAAAATATCAGATGTTGTTTGGAAGAATGCCAGTGTTCCATGATGCTGTCAAAAATGCTCCCTACTTCCTCTCAGATTTTTGCAGATCACTTCTCTTACTGCATTGAAGGCTTTGTGCATTTTCCCAAAGACCTCATTGAAATCTTTGATATTTAAATCATTCTCTTTTGAAATACCTTTGCAACTGTTTGCGCTGTTATATCTAACGTTCACATTCAGCTTGACCAGATGAAGAGCTGATGGTCAGAGACAGACACCAGTGTTAAACAAGGAGGGATAGTCAATTGGGGGCAGGGAGGCCTACTCTATAAGTAGTTAATAGTTCATTGACGAATACACTCTTCTTAAAACAACATCTTATTTCTTGCTAACTTCATAAGCAAGGAGGGCTAGAATAGTGGTCCTCAGGTTAGAAGGACCCTTCAATTTGACCAGTCCCCACTGCTCTTGAAGAACTTGCCTCCTTGGGCTGGCAGGCAGGCCACGGTAATAAAGAAGGCGCTAGCTGGAGCAGATGAAGGTGTGGGCAGGGTGGCCTCCAGCCCTCTGTGTGGTAAGGCTGGGACTATGCATAGAGACGGGGAGTAGGGAGATACTCACAGGTCAAACACCAGGAACATGAAGCTAGAAGACTCGTAGGAATCGATGAGAGTGACTGGGGAAAGAGGCAGAAGAGCAGAGAGAGAGATGGAAAGGGGCAGATAAGTACTCAAGGGGCTTTTCCACCCTGAGAGAGCAGTGGGCTGTTATTGGGAAGGAAGGAGAACCAAAGGAGGCAGTAGGGACCCAAAGGCTGACCACTCTTTGAGATGGAGCAGAGCCAAGAGGACGGGAGCAGAGGCGTGGAGGCAGCATCTGGGAAGTGGGCTGTGGGCAAGGCCAGCAGGTGGTGGGGTGGGTAGTCAGCTAGCAGGAGCAGGGAATGCAGCCTCACTGATGTGGGGATGGCCGGCGACCTGGCGCAGGATGTGTGTCTCTCGCCGCGTGGCTTCTCGCACCTCCTCCAGCTGTTCAGGACTTAGCCGCTCGGCTGTCACCTCCATGATTTTCACTGCAAACTCATTGCCAGTAGCTCGATGAACACAGCGGCGGACCACAGAGCTCACTCCTCTGCCAGAGTCAGACAAGAGCACAGGTCAGGCAGGGCCTCCTGCATTCTCCTTTCCACACAGAGTGGAGCCTCAGCATCCTCATGCCCAGGGAGCTCTCTCAGGCCTACTGCCACTTCACAGTAGCCTCAGGAACCTGGGGATCCAGCAAGGTGCAACACAGAGCTCACAGGGAGAGCAAACAGGGAACCTGGGCTCTGATGCAAGCTCTGCTACTCCTTCCATGGGTACCCCTGGGCAAGCCCTTCCTGCACCGAGGCCTAGAACCTGCCACCTGTCCTGCACTTCCACAAAGAGGAGGGGATATGAAATGATCTAAGGCTCCTCTAAATTTTACTCACTACTACCCTGGCTCACCTCCTCCAAATTCTACAACTCTCAACAATACCTGCCGTGTAGGAGGCTCCAAAAAATATCAATCCATTGCCTAGAAGACCAAAGTTGAGAATCTGGGAACCTTAGTTTAGACTCAACTAACTATGCCACTAACTGATTCCTGGTGTGGCGCTATAGGAAAAGCACTGGACTGTGAACCATGAGACCCATGGTTCAAATCCACCGGCTGCTCCTTGGAAACCTGATACAGGGTCGCTATGAGTTGGAACTGACTTGATGGCAGTGAACAGCAACAACATGGCACTAGAGCATGGGAGAAGATGAGGCTGGCCGCCTGCTCCTTTATAGAACCCTTGAGGAGCAGCTCTCCTCTGCCCTGTAGGGTAGCTATGAGGTGGAATTGACTCAAAGCACTGGGTTTATGCCACTAAATAACCTACAACTGACCCACCAACATAAGTTCTTTGAGTTTCAGCTTAACCAGCTCTCAAATACAGACAGTATCATCTTGAGGTGATACTGAAAAAAATTATGATGTAGAGAGATTGGATTTTTCCTGTTGGTTTTTCTTTCAAAAAGTATCTTCTGTTCCTATAGCTGCTCCAGGTTGGTCTGCTTGTCCTTTCCAATGGGAATGTCCCACCTCAGAAGGTTCTGGATGGGGCTAAGCATTCCACATAAGGCCCTATACACTACAAAGGCTCCACAAGAAGGCTATTTCACTGGGCAACTTCTAGGGTTCTAGAATTTTAGGTATTCCAATAGGCTGAAGGCTGACAAGCTTTGTGTAATCATGTTTCCCAATATTCCTTTCTATCCCACTCACGTGTCTATTTTATAATAGTAGGCAAGGGAAACCAATATTCATAAGATAGTCAAGCATCTTAACATTATTTCCCCTCTCTTACCCATTCAGACTATGCCTCGATCCCTGGATCACAGAGCCCTGTTGTTCCAAGGTGAAGCATACATACATCACTATTTACCTCTGTCCCATTTAGCCCATGCAAGCCTGCCTCAGTGTGCCCCTATCTATTTTGTTCTTCCATCCCCCTGCCCCTTCTTGTGTACTGCCCTCCCCAACACCCAAACTATGTGTCTATTCCCTACCCTATGCTCTACCATCCCCTCCCTTCCACCCCTAGTAACCAACAAATAATTTTTTTTCCCTTTTAGTATGGGTATCTTCTCTTAAGCTTTTATAATAATGGTCTTATGTAATATTTGTCCAAATGAACCCTTCCACCCCTAGTAACCAACAAATAATTTTTTTTTTTTTCCTTTTAGTATGGGTATCTTCTCTTAAGCTTTTACAATAATGGTCTTATGTAATATTTGTCCAAATGAACCCTTCTACCCCTAGTAATCAACAAATAATTTTTTTTTTTTTTCCTTTTAGTATGGGTATCTTCTCTTAAGCTTTTACAATAGTGGTCTTATGATCACAGGGACTTAACACAAAAAAGCTTTATGAATACTGATACCTCCATTGGTAAGGAAACGTGCACCAACTAATTTTTTCCCATCATAGCAATGCAAGTGTAATGAGGGCTGCTCTGCAAGAATTGGGAAACCTTACTCCATCCCAACTGTAGCCCTGATCTTAACTCTTTAGACTTCTTTTTGTTCCCCAAATTAAAAGAACACTGAAAAGGAGCACAACTTGAGTCCCTTAAAGATGCCAAACCTGCCATTTTGACATAGTGCAAATAGAACAGAACAGAAATCTTCAGAAAAGGGTTAGAGAGATAGAAACAGTGCCTTCTCAGAGTAGAGTTGACCATAATGATGTGGATGGAGTTAAGCATTTGGGACTTTCATTTGCTAATGTGGCACACACCTAAAAATGAGAAGAAATAGCTAAAAACATCCATTACTAATCAGAACATGCAATGTACAAAGTGTGAATCTAAGAAAACTGGAAGCTGTCAAAAAGGAAAAGGCATGCATAAAGATTGGCATCGTAGGCATTAGTGAGCTGAAATGGACTGGTATTGGCCATTTTAAATAAGACAACATGGCTTGGTATGCTGGGAATGACAAAGTGAACAGGAATGGTGTCACAGTCATCATCAAAAAGCATCTCAAGATCTCTCTTGAAGTACAACGCTATTAGTGATAGGCCAATATCTATACACCTACAAGGAAGACGAGTTAATACAACTATTATTTAAATTTATGCATCGAACACTAAAGCCAGTGATGATGGAATTGAAAACTTCTACCAACTTCTTCAGTCTGAAATTGATTAAACATGTAATGAATATGCAATAATACTTATCGGTGACGTGAATGCAAAAGTTGGAAACAAAGAGAAAGGATCAGTAATTGGAAAATAGGGCCTTGGTTACAGAAATGATGCTGGAGATCACATGATAATTTTTTTCAAGACAAATGACTTATTCATAGAAATACCTTTTTCAACAACATAAAAGGTGACTATGAAAGTGGAACTCACCAGATGGAATACACAGGAATCAAAATGACTACATGTATGGGAAGAGACAATGGAGAAACTCAGTATTATCAGCCAAAACAAGGCCAGACTGGAACAGACCATGAATTGTTCAAATAAGAGTTTGGGGTGAAGCTGAAGAAAAGTAAAACGAGTCCATGAGACCAAAATATGACCTGAATATAGACAGCATTTCAAAACAGATTTGAGGCATTAGACACTAATGACCCGAAGGGCTGTGGGATAACACCAAGGATATCATCCACGAAGAAAGCAGAGGGTTGTTTAAAAGACAGGAAAGAAAAAAAGACCAAAATGGATGTCAGAAGAGACTCTGAAACTTGCTCTTTAGCATAGAGAAGCTAAAACAACTGGAAGAAATGAAGAAGTACAAGAGATGAACAGAAAATTTCAACAACTTGCAAAGACGAAAAATTAAGTATTATAATGAAATTTGCAAAGACCTGAAGTTAGAAAGGGAAGCACATACTCAGGATTTCTCAAGCAGAAAGAACTGAAGAATAAAATTAAGCCTTGACTTGAAATACTGAAAGATTCTATGAGCAAAATTGGGAGCATGGTGGCTCTGCAGAATAAGCATTGGACTGTAAAACACAAGGTCTGCCATTTGAACCCACCAGCCGTGGAAGAAAAATGAGGCGTTCTGCTCCCACAAAGATTATCAGTCTCAGAAACCCTATAGAGGGTTGGTATGAGTTGGAATTGACTCGAAGGTACTTAACAACAATGGATAAAATACTGATGATGCAGGAAGCATCAAAAGAAGATGGAAAGTCGCTATACCAAAAAGAATTTGTCAGTGCTCAACCATTTCTAGAGGTCACATAAGAGCAAGAATCATTGGTACTGAAGGAAGAAAACCAAGCTGTACTGAAAGCACAGGCAAACAACAAAGCTCCTGGAGTTGACAGTGTATCAACTGAAATCTTTCAACAAACTGATGCAGCACTGGAGTGCTCATTTTTCTACGCCAGGAAACTTGGAAGACAGCTACCTGGCTAACCAATTGTATGAGATTCAATAGGTACAATTATTTGTACCTATCCCAAAGAAAGATGACCCAACAGGATGCTGAAATAATTGAACAGTATCCTCAATACCATACACAAGTAAAATTTTGCAGAAGATAATTCAAAAAAGGTAACAGCAGTACACTCTCAGAAATTCAAGCTGTATTCAGAAGAAGATGTGGAACTGGGGATGTCACTGCTGATGTGAGATGAATCTTGGCTGAAAGCAGAGAATACCAGAAAGATATTTACTTGTGCTTTACTGACTATGCAAAGGCATTTGACTGTGTAGATCATAACAAACTATGGATGACATTATGAAGAATAGGTATTCCAGAATATTTAATTGTGCTCACAAGGAACCTGTATATAGACCTAAAGGCAACTGTTCAAATACAGTAAGAGACTGAATGATTTAAAATCATGAAAGATATGTGCCAGGATTGCATTTTTTTCACCATACTTATTCAGTCTGTATTCTGAGCAAACAATCTGGGAAGCTTGATTATATGAAGAAGAGTATGGCAGGAATGTTTGGAGAAAGACTCATTAACAACATGTGATATGCAGATCATGCAACTTTTTTTGCTGGAAGTGAAGTGGACTTGAAATACTTAGCGATGAAGATTGTATGGATTGCACTTGAATATAAAGAAAACAAGATCCTGACAGCTGGACCAGTAAATAACATTGTAATAAATGAAGAAAAGATTGAAGTTGTCAACAACTTCACTTTGCTTGGATCCATTATCAATACTCAAGGAAGCAACAGTCAAGAAATCAGAAGATGGACTGCATCAGTCAAATTTGCTGCACAAGACCTCTTTAAAGTGTTTACGAGCAAAAATGTCAGCCTGAGGACTAAGGTGTATCTGATCCCACGCTATTGTATTTTCAATTACCTTATATGCCTGTGAAAGTTGGGACAATAAACAAGGAAGATAGTAGAAGAATTGATGCATTGGAATTATGGTGCTGGCAAAGAATATTGAAACAAATCTGTCTTGGAAGAAGTACAGCCAGAGTGCTCTGTAAAAGTCAGTTTAGTGATAATTTGCCTCCTTCTTTGGACATGTTGTCAGAAGGGACCAGTCCCTGCATAAGAATATCATGTTCAGTAAAGTGGAGGGTCAGTGAAAAAGAGGAAGCCCACCAACGAGATGGACTGACACAGCTGCAGGAACAATGGGGTCAAACATAACAATTGTGTGGATGGCACAGGATCAAGCAGTGTTTCAATCTGTTGTGCACAGGGTCACTATGAGTTGGAACGGATTCAGTAACACGAACTACTAACTACCTTTACAGATTAAAAAATAAAAAGAAAAAGGTTCTCTAGACAAGTTAATTTAGTGATAATGTACAGAAAAAAAATCAAGAAGAAAAAGGTAATCAAAAAAGATCAGGCTACCACAGGAATCTTGGAACGAGGCAATAAGGATTCTCCTTTTGAACTGCCTCCTCCAAACTTTTCTTTCAGCTCCCCTCAGTCTCTGATCCTTCCTTATGGCTTCTTCCTAGTCTCAGCGCAGCCCCACTTACCTGGCCCTAAAACCTGGCAGCACCTTAGGGTTTGGGCCTGGGATTTCTTCTTTTTTCTAAAATCTCTTTCCCCTGGTGACCTCCATCAGTCCCAGGGATTTTACTTAAAAGGGGTGTGGCCAACCTTCCAGAAGCATATTCTTCCTGTAGTTTTCTTTCTAACACACAAATGGTGGAGTGTAATGGATCACTTTTACATGGCCTTTCTCCACATGGTCTTGTAATACCAACAAATGATTGGGTGGTGGGTGTTGCTGAGTGCCGCTGAGTTGACTCCAACTCACAGCAAGCCTGTATAGGGTTTCTGAGGAGCAGCTGGTGGGTTTGAACTGGCAACCTTGTGGTTGGCAGTCCAGTGCTAATCCTACAAAGCCACACCAGGAGTCCAATGATTGGGTAGAAATGCAAACCAAGTGCTTGCAGCCCATCCAGGGGACTGGATCGCTTGCTAACGGCACAAACTAAATGCATGACATTCTAGTAGAAGCTGTTGTTAAGTTCTGTCAAGTCTGTGCCTACTCTTAGTGACCCTGTTTAGGGTTTCTAAGACTGTAAATCTTTGCAGGCACAAAAAGCCTCAACTTTCTTCCTTAAGACTACCTTGTGGTTCCATCCAGTGTGTATCCTACAGAACCACTGCACTCTCCACATAGATGATCTGAATACATACATTTTTTGTCCTGAGTATTTACAAAGATGGCGCTGAAAGCGAAGAAGGAAGCCCCTGGCCCCTCCCAAAGCTGAAACCAAAGCAAAGGTGTCGAAGGCCAAGAAAGCAGTGCTGAAAGGCGTCCACAGCCACAAAAACAAGAAGATCCACGCGTCACCTACCTTCCTGCGGCCCAAGAATCTGAGGCTCCAGAGGCAGCCCAAATATCCTCAGAAGAGCAACCCCAGGAGAAATAAGCTTGACATCTAAGCCATCTAGTTTCCTCTGACTACTGAGTCAGCCATGAAGAAGACTGAAGATAATAACACACTTGTGTCCACTCTGGACGTCAAGGCCAACAAGCACCAGATCAAAAGGGCTGTGAAGAAGCTCTATGACATTGACGTAGCCAAGGTCAACACCTTGATCAGGCCCGATGGGAGAAAAGAAGGCATATGGCTCCTGACTATGATGCTTTGGATGTTGCCAACAAAATTGGGATCATCTAAAATTTACAGCCTCGGAAACCCTGTACAGGGTCGCTAAGGGTTGGAACCGACTCGATGGCACTTAACAACAACAACAAACTGAGTCCAGCTAGCTAATTCTAAATATAAATTTTTTCAATACCAAAAAAAAAAAAAAAAAAAATTTTTTTTTTTATCCCGAGCATTCCAGAACCTGAATTTGTTAACATCTTACTTCTTTCTTTAATGAACTGCAAGTAAGGTATGGTGGTGATCGTGGTTACATGCTGTGGGGTCGGTTCTTACTCACAGCAACCCAGTACAGGGTTTCCGAGGCTGTAAATCTTTACAGGAGCAGAAAGCCTCATCTTTCTCCCGTGGAACAGCTGGTAGTTTCGAACTGCTGACCTTGTGGTTCGCAGCCCGATTCATAATCACTACACTACCAGAGTATATGGAGTCCTGGTGTGGCGCTGTGAGTTAATGCGCCAGACTGCAAAGCTGTTTGAACTACAAGCTCAGTGGTTCAAGCTCACCAGTCGCTCCTTGGAAACCCTATGCAGAGTCGCTGTGGGTCGGAACCGACTCGACGGCACTTCACAAGAACAGCCACCACCAGAGTATATGGAACCCTAATGAGGGGAGTGGTCAGTGTTGCCATCCTGCTAGGCTTAAAATAAGCCATCCCAGAAGCAGAAAGGAGGGACCTCAAAATCACCAAGAAGAGATGGGAGCGGTGTGCATCCTTTGGACTCAGAGTCCCTGTGTTGAGAGCCTCCTAGACCCAGAAAACAGAAAGAGAGCTGTAACACCAGAGACTGCTCTAGACAGTGAAAAGCAATGGCAGAGAAACAGCAGCAGCAGGAACAGGAGACTAGTGTGAGACAGCACAGTGGGCTTCCCAGAGAAAGGTGCTTACAGGGGGTGTGCCAACCTATGGAGCAAGAGAGCTGAGCACCTTTGGGCAGGAGGCTTCCTGTAGAGTGGAGTACTTCTGGGCACTTGTCAACAGAGCTAGGTTTGCCAACCCACCAAGCCTGAGAGTTGAACGCCTTCAGGCAGGGGGCTTCCTGGCAGAGAGGGGTTCTCCCAGGCACTTCTTAGAAGAGCTAAAGAGCTGTTGAAACACTTGCTGGAGCAGGGCAGAGGCCAGGCTGAAAGTCAGAGAGAGGACTGCCTGCAGGCATGGCTGAGAAGCTGTCCTGACCTAAGAACTGAATCCTGAGTTGTTCCTGATCCTGAAGTGTCATCTGCTACTTCCCTAATAAACCCATAACTCTGAGGAGGGTCTGTGAATTCTGTGTGACCACTACAATGAATTATGGAACCTAGACGAGGGGTAGAGTGCCAAGGAAGGAACAACTGGTGTCATAATTGGTAAAAAGGTTGGAGAGAGAAGGAATGTTTGGTTTCTACTTAATAAGAATCAGCTTTAGACTGATGCTGATTCTCTCACCTCCTGGTAAAGTTAAAGGTCAGAGAGCCCTGCCATGCCATTTTTACGGACATAGCCTCAGTTTCTCTCAATGATTCTTTTTTCTCTGACCCCTAATGTGCCCAGTCATTCTCTACACATGAGCCAGAATGATCTTTTCTAAGTAAAAATAATACACATGTATTGAATCCTTAACCACGTGGCATCATATTAAGTCATTCCATCCTCAAAGCAACCAACAAGGCAAGTTCTATTTTAAATTCCATTTTACAATGGCAAAACTGCAGCACAGAAAGATTAAATTCTTTGTCTCCAAACCACACAGATATAAACCAGATGTTACTATTCACTAGAATAAAATTTCAATTTCTTGCCATAGCCTGCACAATCTAACATACACTTCTCCAACCTAATTTCCTGTCCTTTCCCATTCTTACTGCATTCTCCTTTTCTGTCTCAGACATGATGCACTGACTTGTTCCCTTAGCCTGGAACAATTTCTGCCTCAACTCATGACTGCTTCATTCTCCTCTTCAAGATTCAGCTGAAAAATCCGCTTCTCAGAGAAGTTTTTCTCAGGCCTCCTTACCTCTAATGTTCTCCATTAATGACTCTAATTCTATTTCTTTCTTTCTTATTACTTTCACTAATGTTTATCTTTGTGATTACTGTTGAACTCCACCACTAGCATGTAAACTCTGTGAGGACAACAACCTTGTGAGTCTTGTATTCCAGGTGCCTAGTACAGTGCACCTAGCACATAGTCTGTGCTTAGGAAATTTTTCATGAAAAACATATCTGCCTCTATGAGCACAGTGGCTTCACTGGATAAGCACTGGACTGCAAAGCACAAGATTGGCAGTTTGAGTCCACCAGTTGCTCTGCAGGAGAAAGATAGGCTTTCTTTCCCACAAAAGATTTAAAGCCTTGGAAACCCTACACAAGGTCACACTATGAGTTGAAACAACTCCAGGGCACCTACCAACTGTCTCTATAGATGAGAGCTTATTTCTGGGTTTTGCATGCTAAATTTCCATTCATCTTTCAAGATTCCACCCAAAGATCATCCCTTCTAGAAGCTGTCCCTTAGCATTAATCCCCTAGTTCTCTGGGACCCCACAGCACTTTGTACTGGTTTTTAACATTGATAAATATTTTGTGTCGGTCCCAGTCTTTCTCAGCCACGTCACCCGGAGTACCTCCAACGCACTGGCATCATCTTTTCCAACCCTAACAACTCCCGGTTTAGCTTTGTGTTGAGAGGAGATAAATCAATGAATTTATGAAGCAGTAGGGGCTGACCCAAATGATCCCCAATGACAGTGAGCCTTCACATTTAGAACGATCTAACCCCTAGAGTCCTGGTGTGGCGCTGTGGGTTAATGCGCCAGACTGCAAAGCCGGTTGAACTGCAAAGTCGGCGGTTCAAGCTCATCAGCTACTCCTTGGAAATCCTATTCAGGTTCGCTATGGGTCAGAATTGACTCAATGTCACTTAACAACAACAAGCCCCTAGAAGGTGGGCCGTTAAAGCACTCGGTTAACAAAGGTCAGGGACTGGAATCCACCAGCAACTCCGAGGAGAAAGATGCACCGTCAATTCACTTCCGAAATTATTTACAACCCTGAAAACCCTAGAGGTCAGTTCTAGTCTGACCTACAGAGTCGGTATCTATGACAGTGGATAGCCCGCAAACTGAACTGTACCTCCAGGATCTCCGTTTCCCCTACAGCCTCACCTGCCAATGATGTCCTTAGGGTCGTACTTCTGGTAAAACTCCTTGGCCGCGGCCCAGTCCGGTAGCTCATCCTCCGGCCCCACGTCCAGAGTCATTCTGAAGGAAGTGGAGGCCTGTATGGAGGAAACGGAGGGTAGTGATGGTAGGGTGGCCCACAGGCTCTGGGAGGACGTACATCGTGGCTCCCGGAGGCGCAACCCAGGCGGCTGAGGGGCCAGGGTCCTGGGGCGAGGGTGGGGATGGGGATGGGGATGGGGATAGGGAAGGATGGGGCAGGAAAACCCACTGGATTTTGGGGGAGGGAAGGGAAACGGGGAAAGGGACGGGGGAGGGGAAGGAAAAAGGTGTCAGTAAGGGGAAGGGGTACAAGGGCGGGCGGCTGTTGCCGCGCAGGCGCACTTTGTCAGGCGCTGGGAGGGGCGTGGGTCCCGCGCGAGCTCACCCGTGGGGGCGGGAAGAGAGTCCAGGGTCTCCGTTAGGCTGAGGGGTCGCCGGGTTCGCCTCCAGTCACTTACCTTACCTCTGGCGCCGCCGGCAAACACTTCTGGCCCGCCTCTTTCCTGTTCACCAATGGCCAGCGTCAGGCGAAGATTGAGGTTCAGAAGCCCTTTTGATTGGAAATTAATAGTCCAATAGGAAGCCGAGAATCCCGGAGCTGAAACAGGCGTTAGAGCTCGAAGTTACCTAGGGCTACGACGCTTGGGTGAGTCTTCAGAATTAACCAATCATCGTACAAGCAATAAAGGGTGAAGCTTGTTGTCAAGTGGGGTTGGAGCTCGGGATGGGATCCGGAAGCTAGGTTTCCTGGTCCCACGAACCGTGACCTCTGTGCAGGTCCGACGCAGGACTTAGCTGCACTTCCTGTTTCAGGACTCCGGCGGGCGCTCCTGTTTCCTCCCGGCATCCCTGCCTTAATTCGACTTTTTCCATATTGGCAGTACCATACAAAGCGTCCACCTCGAGGGGCAGACTTCTCCCCTGAAAACACACGTAGAAACACGCAGTCTGGATCCCAGGTCGGCCACTCGGTGCAGACTGGGACGAGTCACGGCTCTTCGCCTTGAAGGGTCTCCTCGTTTTGTAGTTGCTCCGACTCTCCTAGAGTCCAAAGCCTTAACAACGTTCACCATCTGGGTGACATATCTTCCCAAGCTTCTACCGCTCTTTCCCCAAAGCTTCCGATAATATCGGCTTAAATAAGCTTTCTCAATGCACACACAGCTCCGCCCTGACATTCAGTTACTTGTATCTGTTGAACTTCTAGGCGCTGGAGTAACAAAAAACAACCCAAAGGAGGGAGGGAGGAGTGGAAGTAGGAAACATAAGGAGGGAGTGGGATAGGTGCTATTATTACCTTGAGGGATTCTTTCTAATCAATGAGATGAAGTGTATAATTTGTTGGATGTAAAACTGATGATCTGCTCTGTGGACCTTCACTCAATTAACAATAAAAAGTTTTTTTTTTTTTAATGTACCCTTGTGGAAGTTATCTTCCAGTGAAATAAGTTCAGGATAAGTACGTTTCACTTTAGGATCACAACCATAAAAGGGGAAAAGAAAAAAGACTCTAGTGTGGTGTTGTGGAGGGTCGCTATGGGTCTGAACAGACTCAACGGCACTTAACAAAAAGAAGTACCTTTTTAACAGTAATTTGACTTTAAACCATGAATCTAAAGACAAAGAAATCTTGCACTTTATTTAGTAGGCTTTTTTTTTTTTTTTTTTTTTTGGTAGTGGGTAATCGTTCTGAAAATGAGCAAGTTAATAAGCATATTGATGTCAGTTAAGAACCAGAATTCTCACTGTGTGAATGTGGAATTTAGGGAATTTGGGGTGGGGAAAAAGTCAAGAACATTATGATGTTGGGTTGAAATGGGAAAAAATGATTAGATTAATAAATATATTCAAATGGATAAAATTAGCTAGTTTCTAGTTCTGACAGCCTAACCCATTGTCATTGATCAATTCACTCATAGTGATACCATAGGATACAGTAGAACAGTCCCATGAGGCTGTAATCTTTATGGAAACAGACTGTCACATATTACCCATGGAGCTGCTGGTGGGTTCTAATCCCCAAACTTACAGTTAGCAGCTGAGTGTTTTA
Source organism: Chrysochloris asiatica (assembly GCF_000296735.1). NCBI lineage: Eukaryota > Metazoa > Chordata > Mammalia > Afrosoricida > Chrysochloridae > Chrysochloris > Chrysochloris asiatica. The sequence goes on along the minus strand of NW_006408696.1, from coordinate 444,863 downwards.
ACCACTGCACCATCAGAAACATTGTTCCATTAGAATGAGCATTGCTGTTAAGTGCTGTCCAGTTGGTTCTGAATCCCAGCAACCCTGTGTAGGCTTTTCAATGAGCAGCTAGTGGGTTTGAACTGTCAACCTTGCAGTGAGCAGTCCAGGGCTTATACTACAGTGCCAACCAGTACTAATGAGCATTAGTGTTCAGATACTGGTTTCTAAACAAAAGAAAAACCCACTGTCATCGAGTGAGTCTGACTTATAGTGACTCTATATAGAGTTTCCAAGACAGTAAATCTTTATGGAAGCTGACATTCTCATCTTTTTCTCTTGGAGCCAATGGTGGGTTTGAACTACCAACCTTGTGGTTAGTAGTGCAGTACATTACCACCAGGGTTTCTTCTAGTTCCCATTAAATGGAACCAACAAGACTCCTTGAGAGAACGGCTAGTTTCCAGACTGGAGCAGGCACAGTACAAGCTGAGCGTGGCACAATGTATGCCAGAAAGTAGGTTCTCATAATAAGGAGGATTTATCACTTATCAAAAGGACACACGACTGCCGTTGAAAGGGTTTCCACTGGTCAAATCAGAGACAAAAGACTAAGACTGAGGGAGCTATGAAGAAGCTTTCTGATGTGTTGGAAATGTTCTGTTCACCTGGAGTATTCATATACAGACATTCATATCCAGCTGTACAGGTAAGATCTGTATACCCTAATGCATAAAATCTACTTGAACAAAACATTTCGAGGATGATGACAGGAATGGGTATGACAAATTTGAAATAAACGGAATCCATATTGGCACCATTGGTGTTGTGTGTTGTTGAGTCAGTTCTGACTCATAGCGACTCCATTTATTATTTCTGAGGCTGTACATCTTTACAGAAGCAGAAAGCCTCATCTTTCTCTTGAGGAGTGGCTGGCAGTTCCAGTGCTTATCGTACGGACACTCCTGTATTGACACTAAATATTGTAAAGAAACAGAGGAGGAAAATATCTTCTTTATAGTAACATGCTGATATGCTCGTAAATGTAGAAGGAATGACAAAGTTAGAACACCAACATTTTTCAAGCCTCGGAAATAATTGATTTAGGCAAAATTAACAGGCATTAAAATTGTGATTCTCCTCTCTCAGGAATTTAGAGGTCAGATGCCCCTTGCCATTTTTATAATCATGAAGTATTTAAGGATGTTTGTAGTCATTAAGTGCCATCGAGTCGATGCCGACTCATAGACTCATAGCGACCCTATGCACACAGCAGAACGAAACACTGCCCAATCCAGGGCCAACCTCACTATTGTTGCTACGCTTGAGTCCATCGATGCTGCCACCTGGTCAATCCATCTCATTGGGATTCTTCCTCTTTTTTCTCTGACCCTCCACCCTACCAAACATGATTATCTTTCTCCAGCAACTGGTTCTTCCTGACAATATGTCCGAAGTATGAGAGATGAAGTTTGGCATCCTGGCCTCCAAGGAGCACTCTGTCTGGCTGCCCTTCTTCCAACTCGGATCTGTTGTTCTTTTGGCAGCCCATGGCACTTTTCAATATTCTCCTCCAACACCATAACTGAAATGCATCAATTCTTCTACGGTCTTCCTTATTTATTGTCCAGCTTTCACATGCATATGAGGTTACTGAAAATACCATGTGTTGGGTCAGGTGTACCTTAGTCCTCAAGCTGACATCTTTGCTCTTCAACACTTTAAAAAAGGTCTTGTGCAGCAGATTTGCCGAATGCAATACATCGTTTGATTTCTTGACTGCTGCTTTCATGAGTGTTGATAGTTGATCCAAGAAGAATGAAGTCCTTGACAACTTTAATCTTTTCTCCGTTGATAAGAATATTGTTCATTGGCGTATTTAAGGATGTAGGGCCTATAAATTAACTTCAAATAATTCAGTATTAACAATATATACATCTAGAAAGATAAAAAGCTAAATATGAAGGGGCTTTAAAATGTTTGCGGAAAACTTCCATTGTTCCATGAACTTTTTGAAGTCCCCTGGTATGGTGAAATATTAATAATTATTGGTGGAAATGTGCTGGGGAACAGGATATTTATACAGATTAACTTTTATATATAGATGATTTTTAAGGACTACCTCAAACAAGTTGTCAATGTTACCTATAACAAGACAAACCGACTTTATGTGCTTCCTGATGTGACAATGTAGGATTTCTTCCAAAATTGCCTAAATACAAATTGAGTGACATTCTACAGATAATGACCTCATTTCAAAAATGTCACCAAAGACAAAGAAGGGATGAAAAACGGTTCTAAACGGAAGGAGACTAAAGAGCTCTGACAACTAAATGCAGTGTATTGCCCTGGAGTCTATAACAGAAAAGAAATTGTTATAAAGGCTGTAAGTAAGGAGCTTTGGTAGCGTAGTTGTTATGAATTGGGCTGCTAATCTTGCGGTCAGCAGTTCGAAACTACCAGCTGTTGCGCAGGAGAAAGATGAGGCTTTCTGCTCCAGTAGATTTACAGCCCTCGGAAACCCTGTACCGGGTCACTATGAGTTGGAGTCGACTTCACGGCACATAACAACTACAATATGGGTTAAGTGGCAAATTTGAACAAAGATTATATATAAGATATAAATATTAACGCTCTGAATTATGTAACAATAAATGCCTTTCAGAGCAGTTAATCCGTCATTTCAGGAACAGAGGACCCTAGGACCATCGAGAAGGAAGAATATGAGAGGAATGATGGATCTAACCAGAAAAGCAGCAACAGCAGAGATGGTGGTAGACGCGATTGCAGTGAGATAGAAGAGCAGAGGACTATAGGCCCAGGGTCTGAGAAAGCAGTGTGCCTGCGCACAGGAGGCTGGCTTGCAAAATGTGCCCTTTGGACATTTAAATGAATTATTTTCAGTGTGGTATGTGTACATCAAAAAGGTAATAGAGATAAATATTGTTAACTTATAGTACATGGAGGGGATTGTAATAATTGCAATGATTTGCTGAATGTAAAACTGATGATCTTCCCTGTAAACCTTCACTCAATTCACAATAAAAGCTTTTAAAAACAAAACAAAAATGTCTTTGAATTATGTTGGTGAAGAATATAAAATATACCACGGACTTTCAAGAAGAATGAACAAATCTGTTTTAGAAGAAGTGCAACCAGAGTGTTCTTTAAAAGAAATTGTGAGACTTCAGCTCATATTCCTTGGACATGTTATCAGGAGGGACCAGTCCCTGGAGAAGGACATGCTTGGTAAATGGGCAGTGAAAGAGAATATCCCTAGTGAGATGACTGACATGGTGGCTGTAACAATGGACTCAAACATAGCAATGATTCTAAGGATGGCACAGGACCAGGAAGTGTTTCAATCTGTTGTACAGGGTTGGAAGTGACTCAACAGCACTAACAACTGTAGTTATGTTGTTCTTAGGCATTACATCATTATGACGTGATGGACCAGTTATACGGTCTTGTAATGTCTGTGTGGAACTATGTAAACAAGGAGCTTGTAGCCCACCAAAGGGACTGGATAGCTTGTTAATAATACAAAGAGGGTACATGGCACCTTTGTGGGGGTACAATTACAAAAATATGTATAGAATGCTAATGAGGGGATTGGTCAGTTTGCCATCTCATTAGGCTTACTATGAGCCATCTCAGAGATGGAAAGGGGGTACCTAACTACATAGGATGTAAAAAAGTTAAGGAAACATTTTCTTGCGAAATGAAACATTCCATGATGGTTACTGACAAGTGGGGAGTTGGGGGTGAGGGAATTATTCACAGGCTAGAGGGTAGACACATGTTAACGTAGGTAACAAGGCAGGCAATACACAAGAAGGAAGCTGGCAGAGGAAAGATGAAAGTAGCAGGAGACACAGGGAGAAGAGTGCAAGAGTCACTATGAGTTGGATTTGACTCGATGGCACTGAACAACTTCCCTAATAAGCCCAATAACTGTGAGTTGTTAAGTGCCGTCGAGTTGGTTGCGACCCACAGCGACCCTATATAGATAGGGTTTCCAAAGAGCAGCTGGTGAGCTTGAACCGCCAACCTTGCAGTTCAAATGGCTTTGCAGTCTGAGGCATTAACTATGAGTATGGTCTGTGAGTTCTGTGTGGCCACTCCAACAAACTATCGAACCCAATAAAGATGTACAAAGTGCTGGGAATGACAGCTGGAGTCAGAACTAGTAAAACGGTTGGAAAGAGGAGTAAGTCTAACCTCTGCTTCATAGGTATCAGTCTTGCTGTTGATATCAATTGTGATTCTCCCCTCTTAGGAAGTTAAGAGGTCAGATACCCCATGTCATTTTTACAGTTATGAAGTATATAGGGATGTAGGGCCTTCAAATTAAATTATTTATTTTTTCTATAAGAGTTTTTAAAAATTTGCTACCCTTCTTTCTGGATTAAGGAATTGGCAAGAGTGAATACAACCAAATCTTTTCTAAAGAGATGTTTAATCATCAAGGTTCAAAATCCTGCTGTCTAGGCAGTACCTCACAGTAATTAACTCATCTGTGGGAGAGAAGCCCAGGCTAAGTATTTTAAAGCTCTCCAGATAATCCCACTGTGAAACAAAGGTTGAGAACCATTGCCCTATATACAGCTTCTACTCATTGTCCTAATTCTAACTTCTGGTATCACCGATTTTTTTTTTCCTTCCTGAAGTCCTTCAGAACACTGAAGACCAACATCATGTATCTCTCCTTCCCCTCTAATCTTTCTTCAGAGTGCAATATTTCTCCTCTTTAGGTACTCGTCTCGTCACTGGATTATGGTGAGGTAGCCCAAAAATTCCATTCTGAAGGCATAAGTACACCAAAAAACATTACAAGAATGTCCACAGCTTCAAAGCTCATGAATGACTGTCTATGGTGCAGCTATTAGTCTCTCCATGTGCAGAATAAAGAATTGAAGATGCTTGGAATCAATGGAACTAATGGAACATGACCATCAGTCTCCACGGCTGAGACCAGAACTAGATGGTGTCTGGCTACCACTACCAACTGCTCTGAAAGGGATCCCATGAGAGGGTCCTAGATAGAGTGGGAGAAAATGGGGAACAAAACTCAGATTAAAAACCAAACAAACCAGGTTTACTGGTTAGAGACTAGAGGAACCGAAGACTATGATCCTCAACCGCCCTTCAGTTCTAGAAAAGAACTCACCCTTATGGCCCAATTTTTAGCAGTGACAGCAGAGTTCCTGGGCCTAGATAGAGTTACTGTTGGCCTTGGTGTATCTATGCTCAGGGCACTCAGTCCAGCAGTAGTTCATGGGCACCCTTGATGGAACTGGTTTCAGGTGTCTATCAGGACCACAGGGCAGTTGCGGGGCAGGACGACTAGTTAAATGCTGGTCTGGTGGCTCTGTAGGTTTGTAAGTCTGGAGCAAAGCCCACCTAAATGCAGGCACCAAAACATTACACCAAAGCATGCAGCCAGCCTCCACCTCATGCTGGGATGACTTCCAAGTGGCTCCAAACTCTGAGAGAGCAGGGTCTGTGCTGTGATGGATGAGGGTGGGAGCTGGCCACACTTCTTGTCACCAGGGAATGTGGGGGGAAAAGAAGAAATCCCACCTTTTCATTAGCCACACAAACGCTGGGCCTCCCTCTGCTGCCAGAGTTGCTCACAGGATGGTCGAGCTGTGTCTGGCCAGTTGTTCACCTGTCTCTCTCCCTCTCTCGCAGTGCCTGCTCAGCCTCTCCTCCCAGCAAGCATCTATCCACCTTTCTAACCTTTCTTCTGAAGTGCAGGTTGCCAGAATTTTCATCTGTGTCTGTTTTGTCTCTCCTATCTTTGTTGTAGAGGGTCTGTGTAGTGAGTCTGCCTAGTTCGTCATCTTGCTGGAAGTTCAACTGTGAAATCCTTTATAACCACACAACTAAATCTCCCTATATACCATGGCTGTTGCTGTTACTCAACCCTTTTACTCCTCTCAACTCTGGGGCCAAATGTCTGGGTTTAATCTTCACATTGCCACATACTAGCTATATGATCTTGTGCCTCAGTTTCCTCAGCTATAAAATGAGAATAATGTTACATTAGTAATTGTGATGACTTAAGGAATTCAGAAATAAAGTCTAAAATATAGTAAATAAATACAGGCTGCTGCTACTACTCATCCTCTGTGACCTTTGGGTCTCTGTTGATGTGTAAGGGAGAAGCTAGGGTCTTTCCAAGAAGGGGAACTTCCAGAAAAAGAGCTTCTAGGTAAGATGAGATCCAGGCTCTGCCATCAGTTGGAGATCTAGCTAGGTTCTCACCAAGGGCCCAAGGGAAAGCAGAGGAAGACCAATTAGACAGGAGCATTTCACCACTAAAAAATTTTTTATTACAAAACAAATTCTAATAAAATCAGGCCTGGTCTCCAGCCGTCCGGAGGCCATCAGATGGGCTGAAGGGATATGGGGTAGAGGTTGCTGAAAGAACAGAGCAGGCTAACCTCCTCTTGACAGTCTCAACTGCTGCCCTCCTTTCAGAAAGGGCTAGATGAGCTCTTCTCAAAGTTACTTGGGAGAGACACCATCCTTCCAGCCAGACAAGGACCACGGCTGGCACTGGACCCCAGCAATGTTGCCTTGCAGGACCCAGGAAGTCTCAGTTGACCCTCAGCGGCCATCACCCAGGGTCACTCAGCCTGGGCGATGGCGTAAGAGAGCAACCACAGCAGCAAGGGACTCAGAACCAGGAACGTGAACCAGACAGCAAAGCTGGCCAAGATGAGCCTCCGAGCCCGGGTCCCCCAGCGCACTGCCTCCTCAGACCGGCCTGCCTTATGCCGCTCTTCTGCCTGTGGGGGCAGATTCTTGGTTAGATTCTCTGTTTCTGCCCCAATGTGCCTGTTACCCCACTGCACTTTCCATCCACTCCCCTATTCCTTTTGTGGCTTAAAATCTCACACTCAAATAACCAACCTCCCTCTTTCCAGCTTGTTTTTTGTGCTTCATCTGCAAAATAAGGTATCCTTCTCTGCCCTGCCTACTTCTTGGGAAGACCAAAGTTAGCTTTCAATATCACATAAGGTATTTTTACATCCTTTTATTCTCAATTCCTTTCTACCCATCTCAAAGTCATTCAGAATTTGGGGTTTTTCAAAATAACCAGTATTTTATAACACATATTCATTCAGTCAAACAAAAATCTTAATATCCCAAAGGGTTCCATTGCATTCATCACTCAGGATCCTTTTAATGATTTTGCCCTAATGAAACCCAGAAATGTCTGATTATAAAAACAGAGTTTCTAATTGATCCACTACAACTAGGGTTACCATCATGAGTTGAAATCATCTCAGCAGGGTCAGGATGATGTTTAAGCAGGAAAAGGTACACATGGAAGTTTCTATTAGGTTTTTTGAACTGGTGAAGCCCTCTCAGGGGCCAATAACTCTTTCTAGTCTCCTAGAGCTTGCTCTCATCACTGATCAGTTATCTCCAGTTTTGCCCCTCCAATTTACCCTCCATGCAAGCCTTGAGAGTGGATCTTTCTGAAACACAAATCTGGTCATGTCACTTTGCCCCCATGAAAACCCTTCAACGGTTCCACAGTACTTTCAAGATAATGCCCAAATTCCTAAGCACACCATTCAATGTCACTGAGAGTCTGGGCCCTTTGGCTTCATCTCTCCCAATCTCTCATTTACCTTAATGAATGCCCTTTCACCCTTGTTCACTCATCATTTAAGGTTATTTTTTTGTATGTGCCATTTCCCCTATGCCTTCTTTGAGGCCTACCCCACCAGATACACATATAATCACATACACATATCCTCCCTGGCTCCCACAGTGCTCTGGTTTCCCTCGATCATGGCACTGAGTCGCATTCTATTTATCTGGTTTTCTGCCATCTCTTTCATTAGACTATGATATGAGCCCTTTACTAGCAGGAACCATGTCTTAATTTTTTTCTGGCACTCAACCCATAGTCGAGCAATGATAGATATAGTGACTTTGATAAATATGATTGATCAGATATAGGAAAATCCACTGCTTTATAACCCACCCACCTGCTTCCACTGGAATTGCTTTTCTCACCTTGATGGCAAACACAAGAGCCATGACTCCCAGGCAAGAACAACCACAGATAATGCTGGTAGCTGCCAAGTAGCGAAGGCGGAGCCAGCAGCAGTGAATGGGGGATGGAGAATGAGCAGCCTCCATGTTGCTCACCAAGATCTCCATTGCCTTCTCCTCATCCTCCATTACCTGTGGACGATAGTCAAGGTACTTGTAAGCCTCAAACTGAACCCTTGGCCTGGCTTGCTCAAACTCCACCCATTTCAAGAGCATTCTCTTCTCCTGGCTTAGCCCAACTCTGAGGAATGCTGCCTTACTGGGGAATTCCTCTAGTGACTCATACACCAGGGCAGGAAACGTGTGGCTGGGATTTTTGTTCCTCAGCTTCTCCAACTTTTTGGAGGCAAGCAGTAGTAAAGTAGCATTACCTCTGTTACATATTGATAAGCAGGGAGCAGCAGTGACAGGTACACATTGAGAAGCAATAGAGAAATACAGCATTATTAGACACTGTGAGGAACCTGAGGGCATCAAAGTCAGTGATTTTAAACCATTTCAAAGGGCCTTAGGACTCCCTGAAATTTCCCAGAATATTAAGGATGAACAGAAAATGGGATCCCAGGTCCTCCTCCCCAATTCAAGTAGAGCAACCATTCCATGTGAAAACATGGTTCAGGGATGGGGTAAAGGGAAAAGCTACCCATCTACTATTCAGTTTTTCTCATAGGTAGTCGGGGAAACTGAACACCAAGACAGTACCTTCCTAGTCAGGACTTCTTTTGCTGATTCCCTCCCACCTTTTCTCCATTTAAACTCAAGTCATCACTATCAGAACACTCCCCCAGTCCAAATGACCTCATGACTGAATTCTGCATGCCGCCCTACCTACTCATTTCTCAGGTCCTCTGAGCTCTGACATCACAACCACCTTTCCACCCTCACCTCCAGCCATTTCCCTATATCCTAGACAAGACCAAGTGTGGTTCCCTGAATACAGGTGACAATGGATGGAGTGATAGCATGACAAGCAAATTATAATGTGGGGCACTAAGCTGCAGGGGAATGGATGTGAGGAAAGAACTCAGGTAAGGTAAACACAGTTACAGTCAGCCAGTGGAGAAAACAAGTTCTAGGGAGTTAAGAATACAAGGAACAGGGGCTCTTACCTGGCTATAGGCCTTGAGGAATTGTGAGTTTCGGCTCCTGCCTCAGGTTTGATTCGGCGTAGGTGCAGAATGGACTGACTCAGGATTCCAAACCAAGCCCAGGGGTGGAGTTGTTTAGCCACCCCACCACTAAGGAGCCCCAGAAGCTGAGAAGGGGATGTGGCTGACTCAAACCAGTTTGGCTGGATGAAGCACAGGGGAGGGTCAAGGGAAAGAACAACTGGAGCTAGGGTGTCTACCTTCTGGAAAAGGAGTGAAAGCACTTGAACAAGGTTAAGAGGGGGAAAAAGTCTACAGTGTCAGAGTGCTCCAAGGGAAAGTCTAAGAACCAAGGGAATAGAAGAAGAAAGGGAAAAAATCCTGAGTGACTGAAAATCTGAAATTTTACAGAAAGGCACCTATCTTCATCTTGTGTTAAGATTTTTGACTTAAAGGTAAATAACATCCAGGGTTAGAGATCAGGTATTGAGGATCCTGGTAAGAGGGAAAGGGAAAAAAAAAAAAAAAAAATGTCCAAGTTCCCACCCAACCCTCCACCAGACCAGAAAATCAGAAGCCTCCTTACGCGGATGCTCATACAGAAACTAAGTTTATTATTTTTTTCTCTTAAAAAAAAAAAAAAAACCCCAAAAACAAAAAATCCCCCCACCTCATTGTGGAGAAGCCCCTCCCCCTTCCCCTATGGGTGGTGGGCTGTGAAAGATAGCCGGGAAATCAAGTACAAGGGGGTGGGGACAGAGACTATCTGGCCACCCTTAACACTGCCCAACCATGTGGGTAGATGGGAAGGGGAAAGTAAAGAGCCACATTTCCATGACAACCAATTGCCTACCCCCTACTTTGGTGGAAAGGAGAAGGTCCTTAAGTCTCCCTTGGAGGCTTATCCCCATTCCCCCCACCAAGACTTCAAGTAGTGGTTAAAGTCAGGCCTGGTTGTGGGGCAAGAGTGGCCATGGTGGGACACCTAAATGGAGGCACAGCCCACTCACGTCTTGGCCTTTCGGCCTCTGTGACTAATGGTAGGGCCAGCCAGGTGGGGAGGGGCACTGCTGCGTAGGATGCGTTGGTCCCCTTGGTTGGTTCCACCAAGCCGGCGGGGGCCAGGCTTGCGGCGTGGAGTTCCATCCCCTTCTTCCTCCTCACCTGAGGCTTCAGCCTCAGACTCCTCTACAGAACCTTCAGGCCCCAGGGGGCTTGGAGGCTGAATGCGGCCCCGCTTGGCCTGCCCAGGAGGCCCTGGGGTAAGAGTCCCTGCCCGTTTGCGAGGCACCTTCTCCGTCTCTAGTGGGGGGACCAGGGACCCTGGACGCAGCCGGGTTGAACGCAGTTTTGGGGTTAACGAAACAACAGGAGGTGTCAATTCCAACCCGCCTGGCCCACTCTCCACTAAATCCAAGTCATCTTGAATTACAGCTACCACCATGGACCCTTCACTCTTCCGTCCCCGCAATCCTTCTGCTTCAAGCCGCAGGCGGGCAAGGCGGGTGAGGGGGCGGCCCCCATCTTCATCAGAAGAACTGCCCTCACTGTCCCCTTGGCCCTGGGGTTGCTGCCGCCTCCCCAGTCCACAGCTCTCAAATACAGATGAGCTGTCACGGTCCAGGACAGGGAGCTGGCTGGGGCGAGGTGATGGTGGATTCTTGGGGGGTCGACCCCGCTTGCGCTTGGGTGGGGATGTTGAAATGGTGACAGTGGTGACAGTGTTGGTGACAGTAGCAGTGGGACAGGCAAGGAGTGGTGGAAAGGATGGCAAGGATAGTGGGAGCGGCTGTGTCCGACTCTCCAAATTGCCATCCCCTGGAGAAGAAATAGTCCCAGGGACAGGCAAATCTCGTGCTTTAGGAGGTCGCCCACGTCTTCTTTTCTCCACAGGTGACAAAACGATGGGCTCGGGTTTGTGAAGTGACTGGGGTCCAAGAGGGTGAGGCCCAGGAATAAGCTGGGTTCCTACAACAGGTTCTGCAACGAGGAGGGTCTCTGCCCCAGGGGTTGAGTCAGCCCCATTGGTTCTTCCCTTTAAGGTGGATGAGGACACCTCATCCACCTTTTGGCCAGCATCTGCCGGAGACCTGTTTTTTTTAGGGGGCCTCCCTCTGCGGCGTTTCACAGCAGGTGAGGTGACAGCGAGTGGTGGTGCCCTCTCTCCATTCTCTGGGCTGCCTCCACCAGTCACCCCCAGCTCAATGTGACGACGAGCTATGAAGGGCTGCTGGGTTTGGGTGGGCAGTGTGGATAGGTGAGCAGCTTCACTGGTGAGAGGTGAAGACTCCTGCCCTGACAGGTTGCAGCTAGATGGGCTTCCCAGGTTCGCACCTATCTCAGAGACCCCAGGGGCTGGGGTGTTGACAGTTCCCCGCTGCTGTCGCCGGCGTCTCACCAGCTCCTTCTCCTCTACCACAGTTACCAGTCTTCCTGGCAATTTGCGAAGTACTTTGGGGCCTGGAGGCTGCCCTGGGCGACCAGTCCCCTGACCCCGAATTTCCACATCAGCACTGGTACGACGTCGAGGGGGCCGGGCAAGTGAAGGGCCCTCAGGTGAGGAGGTGGTGGAGGATGAGGTTGATGGAACTGTGACCTCTGCTATAACAAGTTCCTGCAGCTTCTCTGGGCTGGAGATTGGAGTCTGGGTCTCTACCAGCTCTTCAGAGTTCCTGTCAGTCTCCAATGGCTCCTGAAGTGGCTCAACAGATGCTGCAAGGGGTGGGAGCTCCATCCCATTGTTCTCATTCACACACGTGGGCACCTCCTCACTAGCAGGCAGCATTGTGAGAATTGTTCCCTGGGCAAGTTCTGGCCCCTCCTGCTCTTGACCATTCAGGATGTCATCAGCCTCCATGGTTGGGCTAGGTGCAGAAGGAGTTAGAGAAAGGCTCTTCTCGGACACAGACAGGACCTCAACAGCAACTGGTACTAGATCCTTTGGGGACACAAGAGCGAGCGGGGAAGTCTCGGAACTGGACATGCCAGTGAACTCCAGGGACTCAGGAGATGCTAATGTTTGTGCACACAGTTCCACCTCAGGCCCCAAGTCCAAGGGGAGGTTGGTGCCTGGGGGGGAAACAGGCACAGAAGATGGACCAAGTAGAAGAGGGGAGGAAGGTGTCAGAAGAGGTGTATGGGCTGTTGGGGGGGTACAGGCTGTTGGGGGGGTACAGGCAGGAGAAGAACAAGAGGGAGGGATCTGGGAAGGAGAAAGAGGCGGCGGTGGCAGTGGGATATGGACAGGAAGAATGGCTATTGGATTTGGAGATGATACGGGAATGGGGGCTGGAATTGGGATAGCAGGGGCAGTATTGGGTCGAGGCTTAGGAGTTGGCCGGAGAGCTCGCTCCCTGGCAGGGTTGCAGCGGGGCGGCGTGGAGGTGTTGCGAGTATGTTGGGGGGGCGCGATGGGAGTGTGGTTTGCCCCTTGAGTCTCAGCCCGGGCTCCACGAAGACGCTCACTGACGCGAGTTCCCGGCCTCTCAGGGGCCTTGACCTTCTTACTGCGCCGGTGACTGCCTCCACTTGTTCCACAGGAAATCTCATCCCCAGCCCCAGGCCCCTCCTCCTCTTGGGGTAGACGGAACACCTCCTCCTTGGCTTGGTCCAAGTCCTTTCGGGCAGCTTCCACTTGCTCCTGCCAATACAAGAGCCCAAGGGGTGGTTAGGATGGGAGTGGGTAGAAATCAGCAACCTTCCACTTCCAATTCTACCCCTTGAGATACTCACCTCTGCCTGCTTGAGCTCTTCACGACTTACTTCCTCCAGTGAGGCTTCCAGAAATTTCATGGCATAGCGCTCAATGGGAGTCAGCTGTGAGGAGGAGGAGGAGGACTAATGATGAGTACAGGGACCTGGTGCCAAGGCTCCTCACCACTGTGTTTATTACCAAGCAAGACAAAAAAGATGAGTTCTAAAGGGTGAGGTTGAGAACTCGTAGGCCCAACACTAACCTGTTCCACAAGGGCAGCAATTTCCTGCTCAGCCCGGGACATCTCCTCATCCTCAGCCCGACTGGCCTCTTCTCCCTCGCCAGCAGGAAACCCATCATTCTCATTAAATTCTGCAAGCTCGGCCACCTGTTCAGCCTTGGCCTGAGTGGCCGCACGGATATCCTCTTCATCCTCTGCCCTACACAATGCCTGCAAGGGTGTGGAGAAGAAAAAGAGATCACCTTATCTACCTTTAAAAACTGGGATTTGATTCTGGCAAAAATCTGAGAAGAAAATTACACCAATACAACAACTTCTTTATAAGTTCCCAGAGTTAGCAAAGCAATGATGTAGTTCACATTAAGAATGAAAATGGATTTGGATCAGACTCCCACTAAAGACAAAAAAATTCTTTTAGAAACCTCTAGCTCTATTTCCATTCCTGAGCCAAGTCTTAGATCTCTGAAAATAGCAGTCACAGAAAATTCTGAATACTAAAAAGCCTAAAATTCTTTTTGGTGTTAACATACTTCATGATAATGCTCTTCAACAAACTAACCACTTCAGATTTTTCCACTGAAATGAATATCCAGAGTTCGCACTAAAGTCACTGAGGGAAGTGACCTAGAGTATTTCAGTTATGAAGAGATGATACTTGGTAGTTAAAAAAAAACATCTTTATGATGCTTACACATCTGGGAAGCTCTAGGGGAAAACCACCCCTTCCCACAAAATTAAGAGTCTATTTGATCACTTAGAATTTATTTAGAGTCTATTTTTATCAAAAATGAACATGTGAACATCAGTCACCACCACTGAGACCAGAAGAATAAGAGATGATGCCCAGTTACCATTACCAACTGCTCTGAAAGAATTCATATTAAAAGGTCCTGGATACAATGTGGAATAAAATTTAAATGATTAAAAAAAAAAAGAGAGAGAGACAACAGGCTAACTTGGCTATAAAGAGACTGGAAGAACCCAAGACTACGGGCCTTCGTCACCCTTCAGGTCTGGAACGCAACTCATCAACAAGACCCAATAACTAAGCGGTTGGTAGGTATATGTTCACCATGAAATGGTAAACCATTAAAGGTCAAAAGGGCAACGTTTACCTGGAGACAGGTTCAGAGGAGTTGGGAAGGAAGGTAGAATGGAAATACAAATACAAAACAAGAAGTGTGATAACTATTGTTACATGGGGGAGGGGCGGGGAGATTACAATCAATGAGATGAAAAAAAGTTTGTGATTTACTGATGTTAAAAGTTTGGAAACCAATGTTTTTCCCATATGCCATTTAATCCTTCTCATTAGTAATCCAGAGAGGTAGAAAATGAAGCTCAGAGAAATAAACAAACTTGGTTTAACAGACATAATAAATTATTAAGCTGTATTATTGGAATACCTAGAACTTAGATTTCCAAATCCTGTCTTTATTTCTACTAAATCATGTGGCTAAATGAGCAATCTACTGAAGCTATCAAATGTTGTTTGTTGTTAAGTGCTGTTGAGTTGGCTTCAACTCACAGTAACTCTACAGTTTCCAAGGAGTTGGTAAACGGTAGACTTTGCGGTCCAGTGCTTATCTTACAGCACCACACCAGGATTCTAAACTATCAAAGACCAACTACCATCTAATCTAGTAAGCAGCAGTTTTTTCTCTTCTGAACAAATGCAACAGAATAGAAACAAGAAATACTCTTAGGCATCACTTCTACTTTAGGGATTGCCCACTCTTTTTCACCTGCTCCAGGATGTGAGTCTGCTTGCTAGCCACAGTCTCTTCCTCATCTTCAGGAGCAGAAGGTAGAGATGAGTTAGATGGCTCCTCCAGTGGCATATCAAACAGTTCTCGAATGGTCTGCTGTTGGAAAGAACAGATGCCAAGAGTGTCAGAGCCAACAGTCCTAGGTCTTTAGCGTTGTGAGGCTGACAAATCAGAAACTCCTCTGGTTGGAAGGCTGGTACATGTTGGCCAATGTAGCTCCTCTTTAACAAGCAAAAGGAACACCTATAGTTCTCTTCTGCACAAGCGAGAAGTTTCTAGTAAACCAAGACCAAACCCATCGACATGGAGTTCATTTAGACTCATACTGACCCTACAGGACAGTGTAGAACTGCCCTATAACATTTCTTAGGCTGTAAATATTTATGGAAGCAAATAGCTCCATCTTTTTCCTGAAGAGCACTTGGTGGGTTTGAACCACTGGTCTTTTGATTAGCAGCCAAGAGCTTAACAACTGCATCACCATGGCTCCTTGAAAGATCTTGTTATTTATTGTTAAGTACCACTGAGTCAATTCCAACTCATAGCAATGACCCTATGTAGGGTTTTCAAGGAGTGGCTGGTGAGTTTGAACTGCTGAAATTGGGGTTCAAACCAACCTTGAGGTTGAGTGCTTATCCTTCTGCACCACACCAGGACTCCTAAAAGATCTTAGTACCTGTTTAAAATAGGCTGTGGTGAAGTTGCCTCCCTCAATGGCCATATCTCCCAACATTCTCTTCTGATTGGCCTTTTTAAGGATGTTCTCTTCCACTGTCCGTTCACTGATAAGCCTAGGGAGTGATGAAGGTCATGTGTAAACAGTCAAATACTATTAGTGAAACCCCATTAGCAACGAGAAGATGAGAGAAGAGACTCGCTATACCTATAGATGTGGACATCTCGGGTCTGGCCAATTCGGTGACAACGATCCTGGGCCTGAGCATCCATGGTGGGATTCCAGTCGCTGTCATAAAAGACAACAGTGTCTGCTCCTGTCAGGTTTACGCCCACACCTCCACTCCGAGTTGAAAGGATGAAGCAGAATATACGTTTGTCTGCATTGAACCTTTCCATCAATGCCTAGAAAAGACAAGGAAAAAAAAAAAGAAGATTTTGGGATGTACAGCCCCAGAAACTCAAGGCTTAGCGGGCCCCTTCTGTGAGCTTGAGGCCTGGGAGAAAAAGGTAGAAGTTAGGGCAAGCATCCAAGGGCTGCAGATGTCTGAATACCTGTCTCTGCTCAACTCTTGTAGATCCATCCAGACGTAAGTAGAGGTGACCATGGTAGGTGAGGAACTGCTCCAATACATCCAGCATTCGGGTCATCTGAGTGAAAATAAGCACCCGGTGGCCCTCTGCCTTGAGCTGCCTCAGCAGCACTGCCAAGGTTTGCAACTTTCCTGAAGAGATATAAAGAGATACATAGAAGAATCTATGATCAGATCACTTAACACTGGATGGTTCTGAGTAAAATGTAAACTAGGCTTTGGGCCAGGGTTTCAGTTAGCCTAGGGGATCAACAATACTTAACTCCACTGTTAAGTGGAGTTAACCCCTAAGGGTTCTCTGAGTCTAACATCTTGTTAAGTGCTGTGAAGTCGGTTCCCACTCAGCAACCCTGTATAACGAGAGGTAGGACAATACGAGGAAGCTTCAGAATTTCATATAAACAATGGAATTTTCCACAAACTTTTTGAAGCCCCCTTATAAAGACCCTCAAGAGGGAAAAACATACTACTCAACAGTTTATGACCTAGAGATCTGTACATACTGCAATAATCATACCAGCAGAAACACAGAAGAATCACAGGACACAGATCAATCAACTCTGTGGCCATAGCTAACAGAGATTTAGGTCATAGATAAGATCCAGAGAATCAGATAGAATCTAAAGAGGTTATCCAGCTGGTCAAGCTTGCCATCAAACACAGAAATGACTGATAAAGGCAGGCAGCTTATCATTTATTTTGAAAGGTTTTCAGCAAGAATTTTTTTAGTAAAATATTTACTAAACTGATCTGAATTTAAATTTCCCCTAATTTTCTTTTGTTAAAACATTTCTTTTGTAAATCTCTAAGCATGTTATGATAAAAATGTCTGGGCAGGATTGTAGAAGAAATTATTTACTACTGTAACAGCTATTCTTGGTTAACAGAAGCTAATTAACTTTATGGGCAGTTGGCAGAGAGCCCCTGATTACAGGGAAGGCAGGCCCAAACCAAGCCCCAGAAGATGAATTTTGATTGGTCTCAATTCCTCTTTGCCAGCCCCTCTGTGACTGACCTAGAGATGGGCATATAGCCCAGTTGAGCCAATGAATTGTGAAGCAAAGCCTGCTGGAACAGTTTTCCTTTCAAGGAAACACATAAAGCAAATCCCTCTTGCTTCATGCACTGGTGTGTTCCTTGGAGCTAAGGAAGTCAGTCATCTTGAGAGCATTAGAAAATAAACAGGATAAAAAAGATAAAAGCTAAGGGTAGCAGGCAGAATGGATAGAACGGTCCTATGTCTTTTGAAACATCAAGCTGATGAACCAGCCCAACACTCTCATTATCAAAAAATGTCCTTGTGGTTTAAGTCAATGTTTAGTTTTGCTTTTTGGTTTTTACTTGCTGCCAAATGAATTCTAATCAATACAAAGGTCCTTGTTTTTTCCCAAATAAAAATTTTGTATTTATTCTGTAGTTTTGTATCATCATACACCTTTCTTCATAAATCTGATAACTCTGCTATGCTATCTTGTTCATCATTGTATCCCTAATGATTCTAGCAAAATGTATCAAGATGTTCATGATCTAATGAGAGAATAAATGAGTCAGTGGCACACAGTTTCAACTTTCATTAAAATGAAACCCATGAATGCTAAGAATCATAAGGCCATTTTTCCATCTTACCCTAAGTATAACCTAAAATATACCACCTGATGCTTTACTGATATCCACAGAAACCCTCTGATATCACAGGTCTTACCACTGACCAATGAACTCACCACAATCATACTGAATGAGCCTCAAGTCAGGGAACTGGGTGCGCATGTTACACACAATACGGTGTAAAGGACGAGCCCGGGGCCAGAGCTCACAGGCCAATTGCTCCTGGAAGGCTGCCTGACGTGGGGCCAGCCAAGGAGGTGGGTGGCAGGCATGTAGGGAAGGGGCAGGTGCCTCCACAGGAGGCATGACAAAGATGAACCTGTGGAAGGCAGAAGGCAAGTAGTGTAAAAAGATGGGACTCTGAAAGGCCCCCAAAGCTAAAACTTTCAGCAGACCTCACTACTATATTCACTGTGAGACCCCCAGACCCATTTTCTGTTAGCACTTAAGCCCTGCCAACCTCTCAATGATTTCTGACAGCTGGTCTAGTCGTTGCTGGGGAAACAGAACAGCCCTGCGGGCAGCCTCGGTAAAAGTCCAAAAAGTAGGATGGTTGGGACCAAGAGCATGAGGGCCGATGGGACTGGCAACAGGTTGGGGCAGGGTACAGAAATCCAGCACTTCAGTCCCATACACAGGTGCCAAGGCCCCATGAGCCTCGCTAAGTTGGAAAATCCGTTCCAGACGTTCAGATCGCTGCCTCTTCCGTTTTTCCTCCAGAGAATCCTAGCGATGAGAAAAAAAAAACACACAGAGAATGCAATCAGTGTCTTCAAAGTTCATATCAAAGCCTTAGAAAACCTGACAATTCCTCTCAGATGGAACACATACAATCTATGGAAACCATAAAATTCAAAAGTATGTCTTTTGACGTTGAAGTTGTCAATAATGAGCATCATTCCCATCACAATGATAAAATGAAGGCCTGCATATCCAATAAGCTTATAAATGGAGGATCTGCAGGAATTTTCCTATGCAACACTTAGCTCCAGAACATCAAAGTTAATTATCTTGTTGGGTGGGTCCAAAACAATTATTGGAAAACTGCTCCACAAAGCTGAATAAAAGACAGAGGAGCTAATCAAATTATGGCAGGTTTCTGCCAAGGGCCAGACAGGGGTGGGTTAGGAAAGGAACAGCTAACCACACATACAGGTCTCATCAATGGAGAGCTCCCTAGCAGCTAGGAAACCTGTTATGACTTTAACCCAATCCCTTCTCACCTCTGTGCTTCCTTGTTTCACTATCTATAAGTCCCCATGACTCCCTTTATCACATTTGTATAGCTTAAGATTTTATCCCATTTAGAGTTTTACATGTATGTGATTATTTAATACCTTCTTTCCACTAAATTGTAGGCTCCATATAATGTTTATCATCTTTGATTTTGCTTTGATTATAACTCAGTATTCTAGCTTAGTGTCTGACACAGAGGAAGCTCTCAAAAAATTATTAATAGAATTATTAATGAGAGACTGGACCCCAGGGAAGGGTCCTGAGAAAGCAGTGTTCCAAGTCTCCCTTCCTGACTGCTACCTTCAGCTTGACCTCTTGGCTCCTGGTGCTCCAGGTGAGGAAGGAGTATCCTAGCAAAGGGGAAAACCAATACAGGCTGGTTTTAAAAAGTGGTGGCAAGGGAGAAAATGTTTACATATCACATATCTGAAAAATGACTTTATAACTCTCACAACTCAATAATAAAGAGATACGACTCAATGTAAAAATGGACATAGGAACTGAAGAGACTTTCTCCAAAAAAACCCCATAAAATAGCCAAAGACACATAAAAGATTGCTCAATTCAACATCACTGGCCATTGTTGTTGTTATCATTAAGCGTTAAGGCTAAAACATGAAAGGATTCCAAAAATATTACTGTTACGGAGTTGAACTGATTCAAGGGACCTCATTTCATTGCTAGGTAGGTGAAAAAACCGTCACAAAAGACCACATGATGAACAATTACCTTTATAGCAAATGTCTAAATAGGCAAATCTATACCCAATAAAAGTAGACTGGTGGTTGCCTTGGGGTAAGGATAAAGTATGAAGATAGTGTGACCGTTTGATAGTACAATCTCTTTTTGGGTTGATGGAAACATTAATGGTAATGATTACAGAGGGCATTGGTGGCTCAGTAAAATCCTTAGTAGTAAAATCTTTGTCCTTCCGTGAGTGAGACCAGGTGGCCAAATCACCTCAGATACAGCCATCACTTGTTAGAGGAGGATTACATAGTGTTAACAGAAGTTCTCCACAGAGCTTCCAGACTAAGAAGGACTAGGAGACAGGCATGGCGATCTAGTTCCAAGAATTTGTCAATGAATAAAATCAACGGTAATGGTCAGATCTTTCTGTAAATGGACTTATAGTTCATCTAGGGCCAACCTGATGGTAGTCAACAACTGCAACACGATGAATACACTAAAAGCCACTGAACTGTACATGTTTAAAAACATAATATGTATGCTGCATAAATTCTATTCCATTAAAGCTATTTTTGAAAAACAGTTGCCACCTACCTGCAGATCAACTGAAATTGAGTAGGGACTATGGTTTTCCACCTCCCTGTGCTGTTTTGCTATTAAGTGCTGTAGCATCAGTTCCAACTCATAGCTACCCTATACACTGTTTCCAAGGAGGTGGTGGTGAGTTTCAACTGTCAACCTTGTGGTTAACACTCTAGTGTCTATCCTATAGCACCACTCCATGAATAAGAACAGGAAAAAAAAAAGCTCCCAGGAGCTCAAGAAGGATCAGGAAACAAGAGTTCTGTGTTTTGCCTACTTATCCAAGATGAACTAGGAGAGGTGATTAGTAAAGCTTATGATCCTTATGAACTAAATTGCATGGTAGGGGAGCCCTGGTGGCATAGTGGTTATGCACTTGGCAGCTAACCAAAAGGTTGGCAGTTTGAACCCACCAGTTGCTCCATGATACAAAGATGTAGACGTATGCGTCTGTCAAGATTACAGCATTGGAAACCTTCCGGGGCAGCTCTAGTCTGTCCATTAGGGTTACAATGAATCCCAATTGATTTTATGGCAATGCATTTGGGTTTATTTTTATCCTTCGGTGTAATCCTTCCCTTGGAATATTCAGTGATGGTCCTGAGTTACCCCTATGATGAAGATATTCCCATTTTATAGATAAGGGCACAGGCCTAGGGCCGAGAAGTGACTTGCCCAATGTTAGTCAAGTACTTGATCTACTACACTAGACTTCATCCACCCTACCCCACCCACACTCCAACAAAACTCAAATTCCTGTTCCTCCTTCTTTGAGGGAATACAACTTACCAGATAGAAAGGGGACCGTGGTGGTGGTGGGGGCTGGCGTCGAGGCCGAGGGCCACTGAACGAGGTAGCACTGGAGGGAGGGCTGGGGGGACCAGATCGTAATGTCAGTGTCTCAGGCTCATCCTTGAGAAGAGGCAGCCGGGATACCATGGTGACAGGCAAGGGAGCGGAACCAGATGCCGAAACCACAAGGGAAGATGACTGGGAAGTGGGGGCCTGTATTGAGGCTGCAGCTGGGCCCAAGGTAGGCACCGGAACTGGGGGTGGGCTCAAGGTCAATGTTTGCACTGAAGCTGGGGCCAGGAGTGAAGCTGATGACGATGCTGGAGCCAAAGTCAACGTGTGAGAAGCTGGAGCCAGAGAGAGTGTTTGAGCTGGACCCAGTGGTGGCCCTGGTGCCAGCGAGAGTGTCTGGGCTGGCGCTGGTACGAGGGATGCAGCTGGAGTCAATGACAATGTCTGAGCTGGAAAGGGTCCCTGGGGGGTGTTCCCTGTTCCCAAAGAGAGTGTCTGAGATGAAGATGAGCCACCAAGAGTAGATGCTAAAGCTGGGGCTAGGGCCAGCGTTTGTGTAGAAGCCAGGCTTGGGAGAGGTGACGGAACTGGGGCTGGTACCATAGTCTGAGTTGATGAGGGAGCCAACACAGGAGATGAAGCTGGCAGCAGTGAAGAAGTGGATGCTAAAGGGGTTCCTGAAGTAGATGATGGAGCCAAGATTGGAATTGGTGTCTGCGATGGAGCCAGGACTGGAAGAGGAGCCAGGGGAGCTGGAGAAGAAGCCAGGATTGCTGTCTGTGGAGCCGCCATGGGAGCCTGAGATGCAGAAGGTGCTGGAGCCAGAAGGGAAGCCTGAGCTGAGGCTGGGTTTGATGCTGCCGGAAAAGTATTGGCCAGAGCTGAAGCTGGCACCAGGACCGGTGAGCATGCTGGGGCCACAGCTGAGTTCAACCCTGGAACATGTGAAGAGGTGGGAGCCAACAACAGGGGGTGACTAGGTGCCTGAGATGAGGACAGGGATGGAGTTGTTGCCAAACCTAGAGTCAAGGTTGACGCTGATGGGGACGCCCCAGTTGGTGCCAAAGAGGGAGGTCCAGGAACCGCTGAGACAACAGGTGCCAGTGTTGGAGTCACAGTGGTCAACAGAGCTGAGCCCGAAGCCGAAACAGGTAAAGGGGCTGAGATTGGAATGGTGAGTGGAACTGAAGCTGGCACAGAAAGTGTGGTAGAAACAGAGATGGGGAGTGAAGATGAGACTGGAGCTGGGACCGTGGAGGACACAGGACTAACAAGGGGAGAGGAGTTAGGAACCGGCATTGGAGAAGAAGCTGGCCCAGTGACGGAAGAGATGGACAAGGGAGCAGCTCCGGGTGCTGAAGCTGTGGAAACAGAGGATAAGTTAGCCCAAGAATTCTTTCTCTGTTCTTTCTACTAACCTGTCCCACCCTTGACCCTACTACCAAGCTTTGCATGTTACCCACATCATGATGTTGAAGGTACAAGTACTCTGAAATCTAAACATTTACTTTCTTTCCAAAGTTCCAATAAATTTATCTTGGATTTAGGCCAGGTTGAGCAGCCCAGTTCTGGGGTCCACTGCCAATCAAGGCAGTATGTGGATAATAA
Source organism: Chrysochloris asiatica (assembly GCF_000296735.1). NCBI lineage: Eukaryota > Metazoa > Chordata > Mammalia > Afrosoricida > Chrysochloridae > Chrysochloris > Chrysochloris asiatica. The sequence goes on along the minus strand of NW_006408696.1, from coordinate 422,220 downwards.
AGGCATTTAACGTGACTGAGAAAACCTCAAGACCACCCATCTCCATTCCTAACAAAAATATTTGGCCTCAGCCAACTGGACTCACCACTGACTTCAGGTGAAGGACTGTGAACCAGCTTGAGAAGTGGCCTCACCAGAGTAGATGTGGGTAGGGGGGCCCGGGAAGTACCCAGAGCAGATGTGGGTAGCCGTCCAGGGGCTAATGTGGGCCGTGGCGTCAACACAGTTGGAAGCCCAGAGCTTGGAGGCCGGGGTGCTGGGGCCAATGGAGGAACAGGAGTCAGTCCATCCCGAGGGGCCTGTCTCACTACAATCTTCACCACGCCTGTATTATTCACCATGGTTGGTGGCACTGCAAGAGGAAGCTACATTGAGGGAAAGGTAGAAAAGAAACAAGAGACCCAAAGGATGGAAGTAGTCCAGGGGCAGGAAAGGGTGATAGACAGACAGCAGTGATATTGGCAAGGCGAAAAGCAACACTGAAGGAATGCTGGACAGACAGCAGCCCAGGAAATGCCTGGAAGGACCAAGGCCAGCAAGGGGCTAAGTAAGTAGGAAGGCCATGAGCCTCACCCTGGTTAGCAGCAAGTGGAAGGCTGAGACCAGTAGGGGCAGGGGTGGTGCTGGGGGTCGAAGAAGGCAGCACAGAGACAGGGGAAGGGCCAGGGGTCGGGGCCACGGCCTGGATGAGGGCCACATGGGCAGGCTGGCTGATGAGGTGGTGCTGCCCCCCAGCTGACACCAGGTGCACCACATTCCCTGGGTTAAGGGAAGAGAGAGAGAGAGAGAGAGAAGCAGCTATCAGCCAGGGCCGGGGAGAGGCAAAGGTGAGAGGTAAGAGAAGAGAGGGGACAACTTCGCTAGAATGATTTCTCCCCTCTCTTTACCCCCTCTGACCCCCCAGCCCAAGCTGGTGAAGCAAACATAAAGGCTGACATCTAAAAAGGAAGAGCCACAAAAACAAAGGAACAGGAAGAGGAGGAAAAAGGCAGGACAGGGGGTGGGTTTTACCTACTTTGCAGCGGGCGGGGCTGCCCCACAGCAAGCTGGCGCACCTGGGCACCAGTCAAAGTCAGCTTGTTGCCCTGGATTTGGAAGGTGAGAGGTTTGCTTCCCCCCGTGCTAGCCAGTGGACGCTGAGCCAGAGAGGCCAACTGTCCAATGCTGACCACTTCACCTGCTGTAAACAAAGAAGAGCCTTACTGAGCACAGCACTCACTCTGCTCAAGACTACCTCCCAGGTCCTTAAAAACATGCTCTTCTCCCCCACCCCCCCACAAATCTCCCTTCTCCTTCAGCACTTCTACTGCCCAATACTAAACACTGCCATTATTTACATAGCCTTTGAGCCTTTCACACACTACTACTTCCAATTCTACTTATTTGCTTAGCAACCTTCTTTACAACCTGTAACAGCCAACCATCTTATCAAAATGACCTAATTATCAACCCCTCCTCCTATTATACCCCAAATAATATGCTAGACATCAAGTCGGCTCCAACTCAGTGACCCTATAGGACAAGAGTAGAACCGCTCCTTAGAGTATTTTAGACTGTAAATCTTTACGGAAGCAGACAGTCTCATCTTTCTCTCATGGAGCACTAGATGGATTTGAACTGCCAATTTTGTGATTATAGCCCAGCTCTTATCCCAATGCACCACCAGGGCTTTGTTACGATAAACTCTGAACTCTTTGAAGTTTCTTAATTGATTATGAAGAGTCCTGGTGTGGCGCTGTGGGTTAATGCGCCAGACTGCAAAGCCGTTTGAACTGCAAGGTTGGCAGTTCAAGCTTACCAGCCGCTCATCAAAAACCCTATACGGGGTCACTATGGGTTGGAACCGACTCAACAGCAACAACTTGATTATGAATTATTAATGTTGGCAAAATACCTGTTAGTTACCTAAAAGTTGATGTTCTAATATTCCTAAGCTTTTATTCTCCTACTCCTTGGCATGTAAGCCTTTCTCCCATCTCCAATTCCTTACCAGAGATCTGGGAACTTACAGGGTAAGCGAGCCTGCATATCAGGAGTCAAGATGAGGCGCTGTGGTGCGGGGGCTGAAGCTGGCACTGTTGTGGTGGTGGCAGTGGCAGTGGTGGCAGAAGTGGTGGTGGCAGCAGCAGGAGGGAAGGTATAGCCAGGTGGCACAGTTAGGGGCTTTAACAGACTGGAGGAGCCTGGGGTTGGAGCTGGGCTGAGGCGAACTGGGGCAGGTGGAGCTGACTTCAGGGACAGCGTTGGCATGGGAGGCCGTGAGGTCCCACCCAGGACTCCTAAAGGAGACGGCAACACTGTCAACACAAAACAAATGCTGGTAAAAAGCATCTTGCTTAGAGGTTTTACTGACCCCAAAAGACTCCATCCTCCTTTCTATTTCATCAAACACCACTTGTGTCCCCAAATTCAGCCCCTTAGAACCTCTCATTTTGTTGCCTCTTCCACAACCTGAACAATTTTCCTGAATTATCCCAGCATCCTAGTTCCCTTATAACTCACCCTGAGGGAGGGGACCACTGGTTGGCTGCAGCGGGGGCAACAGAACAGGGCCAGGGGGCCGGGATGCTGGAATAAGTGGGGGCCCAGTGGTAGAGGCCGACACCATGAGTGGTGCTGGCAGTACTGGGGGGACTGAGGCAGGGGTCAGCTGAGCTGAGAGTTCAGGGCCTGAAGGGGGTCGGACTGGGACAGGTCCCAGGGGTGTCCGCGGGCTGTTCACCACCACCACTGTCCGGCCTTCTTGCTTGGGCACTGGCTGTAGCATCCTATGAAAAAAAAAATTATAGGTATAGAGAGGAAGCATGAAAAGAAGGAAAAAAAGGTAAAAGACAAAAATTGCAAGAGCAAAAGGGAAAAAAGAAAAGAGAGCCAAAAGACAGAAATCAAAGCTATTCAGAAAGCACTAAGCAAAGGGTAAGGAAAGAAAAATCCGTGACAGACCCAGTGTCCCCTCCCAGGACCCTTCTTCTAATTATCACCCTGACGTTATAGGTTAATGCGCCAGACTGCACAGCCATTTAAACTGCAAGGTTGGCGGTTCAAGCGCACCAGTCACTCCTCGGAAACCCTATACAGGGTCGCTATGGGTTGGAACAGACTCGACAGCACTTAACAACAATAACATAGTACTTTGAACTCACTCCATACACACAATCTAGCCTAGTCTCTTTCCTTTCTACCTCATCCCCTCCAGCCAGCTATTTGGGTCCCCCCACCCCTTAATCCTCAGCCCTGGTACCTGTTGACCTTCATTTTGACTGGCTTAGGCCGGGGTGGGGGGTCCGGAGCAGTTGCCACCTCTAGCAGTACCCGGTGGGAAAGACGGTGCCGGGGCAGAAAGGTGTCAGTCTCGTATCGTGAGACACGACCCTCCAAGCCAATAAGGTCAAACCGGACCATGTCTATCCGCTGCCACAAGAATAAAAACAAATGCATGGGTTCAAAAGCAATCAAATAGAGAAAGGTAGGAAAACAAAACAGTTTTTACTAAATACCTACTAAGCCGAGTATAGGTCTTGGCACTTGCAAAAATACTTAATTACTACACACACTGCAGAAATAGGATTTATAATCCTTATTTTGAAGAGCAAGGAAACCTAGGGTTAGAGATTAATAATTATCTTGCCTAAAGTCACCTGACTAGAAAACGAGAAAGCTAGGAGAATAGTGTTGAGTTAATCACTGGAACAAGCAAAAGTCTTAAGAACTAACCTTGAGGGCAACTACTTGCCTGGAGGGGGTGGACATCAGTAGCCCGCAGCACCAGAGAGGCAGTGCTGAAGCAGATGCCTGGGGTGATGAAAGGAGAGGTAACAGGCCGAGGGTCAAATAAGTTTGGGTGATTGCAGACTTTACGAAGCTGCATCAAAATGTTGATGACGCTCATAAAATGACCTGTAGCAAGTGTCTCCTTAGTTCTACAGAAAGAGGAAAAATAAATGGGCTTTTTTGACAGTCACCTCTGCTGTAATCAAAGACCCCAGGGGTTCACCCTCAGCCCTTTCTTACGTGGTCTGTGCCATGAAGTCATCATAGAGACAGCGTTGGCGCTTGGAAAGCCGGCAGCGGATAACATGCTCATACTTCTTGGGCATCTGCTTCTCAACATCCACTTTAACTCTGCGTAGCAAAAAGGGCCGCAAAACCTACAAGCAAATAAGCAGGAAGCTATGAGAAGAGAATTTAGTTGGATCTCAGCACAGTAACAGGCTTCTTGCCAATCAGTAAACACTCATGCAGCTATGTAGCCTGCCAGATTCAAGCACACAAAGATGAGTCTGGACCAAGTACAGAGGGAGGCACAGCACAACCTAAAAAGTGACACATGGCGGGACTGAGAGCACAAATACTAGCTCTGCAGGAGAGGTGATGTAGAGTACATTCCAAAGAGTAGAAAGTTTACAAAATCACGACAGTGAATCCTTTAGGGAAGTATTAAGAACAAAAACTGGAGTAGTCACAGTAGAACAGAAAACAAAGGGTAAACTGAAATCTTAAGGCAAAGCCTGATAGAACAGTCAGTAAGTGGACATTGAAGAAGTGAAGGAAAGGGTGGAAATGAAGGACAGCTTCTAGCTGGGCTTACCAAATTGACAGTAAGAATGACCAAGATGGGATAAAAATGATAGGCTCAAAAGCCAGATGCATGTGGCTTAGGACAGAGGGAGTTCAAGGGAAATTTTCAATTGATGATATCAAGCCAGAAATTTAAAATACAGGCTGAGTGGTAAGAGAGTCAAGGGACTGAAAATACAAATTAGAGTCATTATCACAAAGGCAGCCCTTAGGAATGAACAGCACAATCATTCAATTGCAATTTTTTTTTTTTAAAAAAAGGAAGATCAGAGTCCTAAGAGATGCTACCATTAAAAAACTGGGCAAAAGAGGAGGAGCCAGAGAATACCAAAGAAAAGAGGGGAGTGAGAGACAGCACATGAGTATATGCATGCACAGGCAAATCAAAAACTATACAGTGAGGAAACCAAACTACAGAGAAACCCAAGTAGGAAATGATCAACAGTATTCTCTTCAAAAAAAGGGTTAAGCACAGAAACATCACCAATAAAAAAAAAAATGTAACGAGGACTACGATGAGGAGGTAAACTCAATTTGGAGATGAGTGAGTCACTGGGAACACTGCAGCTTGACAACAGGCTGAGAATAACCTAGTGCTGACTTCTGCTCCTTGTAGGCCTTTTTAGATACATTGCCCTTAGTTCTTTGCCATTGTAATACCCGGGACACTACTTTTGGGACCCAATTTTCAACAGCAATTGCAGAGATGAGAAAGAAACCTTTATGGGTGGTAAGTCATGTTAATGAAGAACTCAGAAAAGGAGAGTGAAAAATGGTTGCACAACTCAAAGAATGTAGTCAATGTCACTAAAAAGTTGCTGAACTGGTGTTATGTTTTGCTCTGTATCTTATCAACAATAACAACACAACAAAAAGTACCCTGGATAAAAAACAGAAAGTACCTTGTGGAGGCGTTTGACTAGCCCTTCATTATACTCTTGGCTGCCCTCAATCATGCCAGTTAAGGGATTAGAGAACCACTCCTTGAATTCACGATGAGACTGGAAGACATGAGGCATCAAAAAGTGCATCAAGGACCACAGCTCCATGAGGCTGTTCTGCAAGGGAGTCCCTGTCAGGAGCAAGCGCCTCTGGCTGAAAAAGATAGCAGGGAATTAGAAAAATATGGTGTGCACGGTCCCAGCATGGATATACTCAACCCAGGCAGCCCACTTTCTAGGCCAGTCAATCTTCCCATACATCCCTATCCCATCTGTACCTGTTGAAATTGAGCAGTGACTGCCATCGCTGTGACTTGAAGTTCTTGATGTTTTGAGCCTCATCCAAAATGAGATAGCGCCAGTTCTTGCGCCGAAAGGCCTGGTGGTCCTGCAGCACCAACTTGTAAGATGTGATACACACATGGAAGGCATTGGGCTTGGTCCATCCCTGAGAGACCAAAGAGAGAGTAGCAGACAGTGGAATGAAAAGAAAAGAAAGGGGCAGAAACCAGGTTAAGAGAAAAGAAAAAGCCCCAGGGGAGAATCAAGCAACAGAAAGAGGAGAGGAAGAAACTGATCTGAAGACCTAATAAATTTATGAGATTAATCAAGAAAAAGTGACTAATGAAGGGTCAAACCTGGCGCTTAAGCTTCCTCTCTTTCTGGGCTCCATAATAAGTGAGGATTTTAAAGCTGGGACACCAACGCTTCAACTCCATCTCCCAGTTCAACATCACACTAGTAGGGACGATTATCAAATGGGGACCCCAGTTACCTGTTTAGCAAAAAAAAGGACAAAGAGTTAAAGAAGCACAACTTGGTGGTTCTGGTTCCTCAAGTATAATCATGATGATCCTGTCCTTCTAATGGCCCTCCCTGAGAAGCCTAGAGTCCTGGTGTGCTGGACTGCAACGTTGGTTTGAACTGCAAGGTCAGTGGTTCCAGCTCACCAGCCGTTCCTCAAAAACCCTATACAGGGTTGCTATGAGTCAGAACTGACTTGACAGCCCTTAACAACAAGAAGCCTAGCACGTATGTTGACCTCTGTATATAGTTACTAAGTAGTGACACTACTAGGCGAGCAGGAAGACAGTGCATAGTTCACCATCCCGTGGCTGTTGCTGTTGTTGTTAGGTGCCATCAAGTCAGTACCGACCCATAGTGACCTTATGCACAGCAGAACGAAACACTGCCTGATACTGGGCCAATCTCACTACTGTTGCCACGCTTGAGTCTATCGATGCGGCCACTTGGCCAACCCATGTCGTTTTCTCTGACCCTCCACCTTAACCAAACATGGTATCCTTCTCTAGCGACTGGTCCACTAAACAAATTCCCAAGGGAGTTGGCCAAGGGGGCTCGTGACGGAAGGTCCTGCTAAGTTACCTTTCTCACAGGCCAAGTGAGCAAGCAGAGAGATTGTCTGGATGGTCTTGCCCAGCCCCATCTCATCAGCAAGAATGCCATTAAGCTTCTTCTCATACATAGTAACCAGCCAGTCCAATCCAATGTGTTGGTACTCGCGGAGCTGGCCCCGCAGCAGTAGGGGGATAGGTGTCTTAACCTGGTAGGAAGGAAAAGAGGTGTCACTATGGAGCTGAGGCATCTGCCATCAGGACACAGCAAAATCAAGATGTAAGAGAACAGGAGCTGGGGCCTGAGGATACCTGGGTAGTGGCCAAGGTATAACCCTTGGGCTGGAGACTTTCAGCGGCTGCAGCAATATCAGTAATTTCTTTCTTAGGGCCTAGAGTGGTGGTGGGTCCTGGAGTAGGAGGCCCACTGCCCCCATCTACCTCACTGTGTTCATCTCTGGCAAGCAGGTACTCCACCCCAAAGTCGTCATCATCTTCCTCATCTGCTTGACTCTGTGATTGGGTCTCCTCAGAATCCTCAGACTCTGATTCCTCTGAGTCTGAACTCCCACTTGTTTCTTCCTCCTCTGAATGCTCATCTTCCTCATCCTCGCTCTGCTCCTCAACAGAGTCTAAAGCACAAGAAGGTTTATGGTTGACCATACGTCTTCCTCCACTGCCTGCTCTCCCCAGCTCCTGCCTCATGATCACACAGTCACCTGACTGACTGCTACTATCATCCTGAGGAGCATCTGCAGCTTCTGTGCCTTCCTCTGGTTCACAGTCAGAGCTGAGAGCCTCACCCTCTTCTTCTTCCTCCTCACTGCTCCCAGAGCCTGGGGCAGAGGTATCAGAAGCATAGGCCCCTGCATACTGCTGCAGTAGCTCCTCCATAGACAGCTCTCCTGGAAGAGAAATGCAAGGTAAGCTTCAGGTGTTTCCAGGGATGAGGGGTGGGAGTGGGGTTTCACTTTATCTATGTCCCTATACACACTAAAGAGTCCTGGTGTAGCGCTGTGGGTTAATGTGCTGGAGTGTAAGGTTGGTTTGAATTGCAAGGTTGGCAGTTCAAACTCACCAAATGCTCTGTGGAAACCCTATACAGAGTTGCAATGATTCAGAACTGACTCAATGGCACTTAACAATAATTCACACTAAATTAGACTGACCTGAGGAGAGACAAGTGTTAACTTTCAGCACCAGCTAACAAAACCAAGCCCCACAAGCCAGGTTAGAGCTGAGAGGTGCTTCCTATCCCTGGGAGGAACTTAAATCAACCTAACAAACCTCTTTTTCAAAGTGCAGGTTAAATACTACCAATGCTACCACGATAAAACCAAAATCTTATGATAAGCATTCATCACATTCTACTTATAATGATTCACTCATAAATCTGTCTTTGCTGTTAGATCAGGAATATCATTCGTCTCTCTTCCTTCAGCACTCTGCACAGGGTAGACACTAAGTGGATGCTCAATAAATCACTGGTCAATGTCACCTTCTCGAGCCAACTCGCTCAGCTCCATGGCATGATCCACCTCCCCCTCCAACTGCTCCTCAGCTGCTATGGTGTCTTCTTCATCCTCCGCTAGAAAAGAGAATGAAATGTATGAAGCAGGATTAATTAGTGGTGATAAAGGCACAGGACAACATCCAAGTAGAAGAACTGAAACAGTCTGACAGGTTAGGTCCAAACAATCCAAGGGGTCAAGGTACAGAGGATGAAGTGAAGAAGCCTAACCTTCATCCTCATTGGCAGTAAACTCTTCATCATCTTCATCTGGATGCCAAGGCTGGCTGTTGCACTGTGTGACAGATGAAAGTGGGCGCTTCCCCTAAATGGCAAAAGATGGAAAAGGGAAGAGCCTTAAGTTAAAACAGCAAGAAAAAGGGATGATAATGAAAGATATGCCAGAGAACCATCTTTTTGTCCCATTGGTTGACAGCTGCCACGGGCACAGTCCCAAGACAAGGATACAACCAAGGGTTTTGTCTCTGCACCAGATACCAAATCCTGGCCCCAAAGCCTGGGGGAGGACCTATGAAAGTGCTTGATAACAAGATATCCCCCAACACCATCCCCATGCACTCAGACGCATGGACAAATGGAGAGCTTATACCTAGAAGAGACTTCAAGATTATCATTCCAGCTCCCAACCTGTAAGTCAATAAGGATGTATTATGGCTATTTCACAGAAATGGCAAGTAAGGGCCAGAGAAGTCAGACATCAATTTAAAGAACTGTATATTCTTCTCCAGCACCAGAAACTCTTGCCTATCTCAGACTACAACTTGCCCCAAACTCACGATTCTTCCCTACCCATTCCCAACCAGAGTCCAATTTCCTGAATCAGACAGGACTTCTGAGATCATGAACCTCCTCCTATGCTCCCACCCTAAGTCCTCCCCGTGCCCCTTCTGCCTGTACTCTGAAAGTCCTCCCCTTGCCCCTTCTGTCTGTACCTTAAGCACTGGAGAGGGCTCTTCTTCACCACCTTCTTCAGGCTCATCTTGGGCATCACTATCATGAGATGAGAGGGTTTGCGAGGGACTGGAAGGCCCTCCTAGCAGCTGAGGGGGCAGAGAGCGGAGCAGCTCTTCCAGTGGCAGTTCACCCTCACGCTGAAGCAGCTCAATCTCACGTCTATGGGTCTCTGCATCATTGCCTTCCTGTTGTTCTTCAACTTCAATCGTCTCTTCATCATCCTCTTCCTCCTCTTGGGGTTGGAAGTCCCCATCTATAGCAGGAGAACAAGGTCACAAAGTCCACGGGGCCCTGCAAGCCACAGGGTGGGTTTTCAGCTCTGGAAAGGGTATATGGGAAAGAGTAGCAAAACCAAAAAGCACACACACCTTCATCATCCAGTTGGGAAGCAGGGGGAGGAGGACTGGAAGCAGCTGAGCCAGTGTGGGAAGAGCCAAGGCAAGGGGAGGAGCCAGCTTTGCTGAAGGCTAAAGGCTGGTTGAGGCTCTGTGACAGAAGGTCCGAGTACTTTTCCGTTTGTCCCACAATGAAGTCTAGGTGCAGATCCAGAGCTTTTTTGCGCTTTTCTTCGAGCCGAGATTGTTGCTTGAACTGCACCACCTACCGGAAGCATGAAAAGATCCATAATAATCACTATGTACTGTTAAGGACTGAATTACATCCTCCAAAAACATATTGCAAATCCTAATCTCTCTCTGTGGTTATAAACCCATTTGGGAATGGAGTCCTTGCTATGTTAACAAGTGCATGCTCAGCATAAAATGTGTCTGGAGTTAATCTCTTTTGACATGTAACAGAAAATAAGCAGAGATGGGGTAAGAGTGATGCCAAGTCACATGGAAATCTCCAAGGAACCAGGAAACAAGCTGAAGTGACAAGGACCTTCCCCCAAAACCCAACAGTAAAAGCCTTCCTAGAGCTGGCCCCTTATATTCGGACTTCGAGCCTCATATATTGTGGGAATAAAAGATTTTGTTTGCTAAAGCCACACCCGTGATATTTCTGTTATAGCAGCACTAGGTAACTAAGGAACCCTGGTGTGGCACTACAGGATAAGTACTGGACTGCTAACCACAAGTCCAGCAGTTCAAATCCATCAGATGCTCTGGGAAACTCTATACAGGGTCGCTATGAGTTGGAACTGATTTGAAGGCATACAACTTAAACAGACATAACTTAAGACACATACTTTCACCAAACACTTAGAGAGCTTCTGTCAGATCTTTTAAGAGAAAAAAACTAACATAAATGTCCTTAAAAGGCCCCCAATTCTAATAGGTATTTTTTTGAGGAAAGCACCAAGAAACACACGGAGAAGAACCAGCTTACCCTCAAGCAGCTGGAAACATCTGTAGGTGTATCTGTAGCTAAGTTTTAATATATAGGCAATCCCTAAGTGGAAATGAGGAAAAAAAGGCATTCCCAGCAACAGAAAGAACATATAAATGGTCATGGAAGTCCAAAACAAAGGCATGTTTAAAGTGAGAGCAGGAAATAAAGTGGCAGAAGATATGACTGAAAACATAGGCAGCTAATATTTGAGAAATCATTGCAACTTAGTGTGTGTAGATAGGCAATGGGAAAGTAACTGGCAAAGACACCAGTTTTAAGATACATACTGAATGCCTTGTAAAGGACACATGGCCTATAGGAGATAAAGGAATCTTTACATCTCTAAAAACAGGGCTCGTATTTTTCTACTGTATTTCTTTTTACTCCACAGTACTCAACACTGGAAAGATCCAATGCACAACAAAAATACCATTAGAGTTCAAGTCATTGTATTCACTCCCTCCAGAAGTTTTGGTCATTCCTGCACCCACCAACCTAAGCCAAGGCCACTCCACCATTTCCCTTTCCCAATCCCTGCTGCCTACCTTCTCCACATTGCTCCAGAACTGTCTGACATCCTTGGCCATGGTGGAGGCAATTCGGCGCAGCTTGGCCTGTTCCTCCCTACGGGCCCGCTCTTCTTTCTGCCGCTGTTCCTCATGGTGTCGGATCACCATGCGCACCACCTGTGGGAATGAGAGGACCTAGGGTAAAAACATTCCAAGGCCAGAATCCCTCTGGGCCAAGGACAAAGAAACAATCAAAGTCAAGAGACCTGGGAAGTAAGAAGCTTGCCTCTTTGAGCCTATTGGAATCATTTAGCACTCTATACAAATCAGTTCCCTTTGAACCAGCCCACTCATCATGTGAAGTCAAACCTAAGAGGGAAATAGGAGGTGGATCTGAAAGATGTACCTTACGGGCTACACCCCGTTTCCAGCGGCGTTCCTGGGCAAAGTCTGCAGAGAGCCACTGCATTTCTTCACACAGATAGTCCCAGTGGCCTTTGGGACGGGGGGGCTCTGGCACCTTTGGTAGCCTCTTCAGTGACCAGAAACCCTCCTTTCGGAGCTCAGCAATCCGAGTCTCAATTTCAGCCTCCTTAATGGGGAAAAGCGAGGTTGATGAAGACTGCCTGGACACAAATGCCACTTCACAGTTCAATTACGGAGTAGTGACCATGTACAGATACTGACTGAGATGTGTTATGCGTATGATCTTGGTTAATTCTCATACCAACCCCACAAATAGATTATTATGCTCTCTTCAAATAAGGAAAAAAGAACATGGAAATTAAGTGACCTCCTGGAGATCAGTTATAAAGTGATCAAAAATAGGTCTACCAACTCCAGATACTTATTTTCATGTTCATTTGATTACCTCATGCAATTTGCACGCCCAATGGATGAAGTTCAAGATCAGAAGTTCAAAACCATCAGTTATCCCGCAAGAGAAAAATGAGGCTTTTTGCTCCCATAAAGATTAACAGCCTCAGAAACCTTATACAGGGTTGCTATAAGTTAGAAATGACTCCACGACACATAACAAAAACATTTTGATTATAGACTGGACTGCTAGCCCCAAGGTTGGCAGTTCAAACCTACCAGCTGCTTATCAGAAACTTTATACAGGGTCACTATGAGTCAGAACCAACTTGATGGAACTTAACATTTTGATTACAGGAGTCCCTGGATGGTGCAAACAATTTAGCACCTGACTACTAACAAAAAAGGTGAGCAATTTGTCCCACCCAGATGTACCTCAGAAGACTGGTCAGACAATCTGTTTCTAAAAGGTAACTCTATGGACAACTTTACTAAGTATACACAGAGTGACCAAGAGTCAAGAACCAACTTGATGGAGATCAGTAACAGTAACAAAGTATATTATTTTCATAGTAAGAAAAAAATTCATGTGAAAATTTTTAACAGAGGAGACTTAAAAAAAAACACCACTTCATAGTTTCCTCCTTATTCACATCTTCTTCTAAGTCAGAGGAAATGCCAACCAGAGATGAGACAGGCAACTAAGCGACCTGACAATGAAGGAAACAGCAAGAACAAAATATATTTTATATCAGTGAGTGGCTCTCAAACTTGAGTGGGCATCAGAATCATCTGAAGGGCTTGTTAAAACAATGGTGGGCCCTACCTCCAGAATTTCTAAATGGGCAGGTAGGAGGAGTACCAGGAATCTGTGTTTCTACCAAGTTCCCAGGTGGCATTCATGTTGCTGGCTCAAGGACCACACATACCCAAGTGTTACATATGTGTAACACAGGCAAGGTAGAAATGAGTAGAAACAAATAAATCTTAAGAACCTCACAGTTTACAAGACATTTTCATGTCTATTTCATCATTCAGCTTAAAGCTCAAAACAAAAACCTACAGACACAATTCCTGTTTCAGAGAAAAGGAAAATAAGACTCATCATTCAAGTTTCCTGCTCAAGACCATATGAGTTAAGGCAGAGACCATGCCCTAAATCCATGATAAAAACCAGGAAAGAGATGGGAAATGGAAATTTAAGGAAGGTTCCCAACATAGGCCCTCCCAAAACGTACATGCTTCGCCTGCTCTGCAATTTCAGCATGGCTCTTCTCCCACTTTGGGCCCTTGTTAGCCAGATCAGCAGGCTGGGGTAAGCCAAGTCCCTCCAAGGACACTGTGGCACCGTCTGGGGGGCCTGGAGGTCCATCTAGAGAAGAATCTTGAGCTAAGTGCTGGGGGGAGATGCCACCTGCCCCACTAGAGGCTGGGGAACTGGATGAGGCAGGGGACACAGGATTGCTGCCTGTCATGCCGTCCGACACCATCTAGAAAAGGAGAAAATGAATGCTTAATGTTGTACTAAGAGTTTTAAGGACATTATTCCATTTCCCTCTCATAAAAAAGAAACAAAAACACCACAACTCTAGAATAATACCATTTTTACACACATATATTTGGGGTAAAAGTTTTAATTAAGTGTTCAAGATGGTAGAGCCAAGATTGTAAATGATGCTCTACAAATACAAGAAATATGTGTTCTAAGATATCCAGAGTATCCCAAATTATGAATACTACTATAGCCTGGTGTGGTGCTGTAGGATAAGCACTGGACAGCAAGGTCAGTTTGCACCCCAAGGTCAGCAGTTCAAACTCACTAGCCACTCTCTGGAAACCCTATAGAGGGTCGCTTTGAGTTGGAAGCGACTTGACATCACTCAACAGCAACAACTACACCCGATGATTTAAAATTTTAATGTTCTTTTCAGAGCCTTAATGACTTTCTCACTTAAACAAGTCTGCTTTTCCCTCATGTTCACAGCAAGTATAATAGATTCATTATTTGAGTTACTACATAAATCAGGAGTCTGGGTAGTGCAAATGGTTAACACATTCAGCTGCTAACCAAAAGGCTGGAAGTTAAGAGTAGGGCCAAAGGTATCTTGGAATAAAGGCCTGATGATCTACTTCCATTGAAAACCCTATGGAGCACAGCTCTACTCCAACACACATATAGATGTCATGAGTCAAAAGCAACTGATTTTTACCATCAAATTCAATAGGTCACTAAAATCAAGACCACTTAGTCCTCTTCACGTTTATCACCAATCTTAGTAGCTTCCTTTATATGACAGAGGGAAAGTCCCTGTTCTTTAACACCCACACATCATTTTACAAGATATTGCAAAAGCAAAAAGAAATGGAAAACTAAGTCCTACCAAAATGGAGATACTTAGGAGACTCACAAAAATCTGCTCACTTACAGTGTGCCTCCCAAATTTCTACCTCAGCTAAATGACAAGAGTCCATGTCACAAAATTTCCCAGCTGTTCAGGAAAATTATAAGCATCAAATCCCTAAGTATGCATACAGACCTGTTTTGTTCCATTCCAAAAGTCATGTTTTTTTCCTACCCCACATGCTTTTCTGATTTAAGAAAAGAACAAGTATCACACACTATCTATACCACTTATCTGTTCCACTTCCAATAGTGACACTATTCTTAGAAAACATAGACTTAGCATACTGCCCCAACCTCTATTATCACCTAGCCTAATTTAACATTTTCTCAGCCAAACAGGGGCTTCCACACTCTCGGACATCAACATAATACTAATATCCACTAGACTGCTGCTCATCTGAGCACATGAGCACAAAAGTAGTCTCCAGATTCAGTTCTCCAGGTAACAAGAATCATGGAAATGTAGCTAGCACTGTAACATTGCTACCTCACAGTCAGTGGTCCAAAAAGGAGAGAAGAACCTATCCCCACTTACACACCTGTGTCTGTAGGATTGGGAGCTGAGGGTGAGCAGGGGAGGGGCTGCTCTGCATGGTCCCACTTTCAGGCTCCTCCTTCGATGCCTGAAGAATGACTGGGTCGTCACCACTGTTGCTGGCCGAGGGGCTGGCGTCCTGCTGCAGGGCATGCTGGGAACTGGCCTCATTCTGGGCCACCGGCCACCGGGACCCACCTTCCAGGGCCCGGGGCCCACCAGGGCGTCCCAGCCTCCGCTCAGGTTCACTGGCCTCTGGAGCACCTAAGGTAGGGTTAAAAACAAAAAAGTTAAGGATGAAATTAAAAAAAAAGGAGATTTAAAAATAAGACAAAAAAGTGCCAGAAACACAGGAACACTATATAAAAAGTAAGGTAGAAACACTGATTACAATCTACTTTATAAAACAAAAACAAAACAAAACTCCTGATGCAGTACTGTAGGATCAGCACTGGAGTGTGAACCACAAGGCTGTCAGTTCAAACCCACCAGCTGTTCCTTGCAAACCCTATACAGGGTAGGTATGAGTGAGAACCAAATCGATGGCACTTAACAACTATCTATCAGATGCTTCATTAAATACTTTAATCCCTATTTTGTGAGCTAAAAAAAAAAATAGAATACAAAAAGATCCAATTAAGTCATTTGGTAGGGAAATGATAGAAGCAGGACTGAAACCCAGGTACTATGATGCCATTACTTTACACTGTTATTTCCCTTGGTAGAGCCTGGGTGACCAGATCTTTCTCTATCCACAGCCCCAGTTCTGTTCCTGCCCTAAAGCCCAAAAACCAAATTCATAGCCGTTGAGTTATTTCCGACTCATTGCAACCCTATCCGTAAAGCTTCCTGGAGCACATAGCCTCAACTTTCTTCCTTGGACTAGCTGGTAGTTTAACCTGTCAACCTTTTAGTCAACAATCCAGTGCTAATCCGACAGCACCACCAGGGCTTCTGTTGTTGTTGTTAAATGTCATCAAGTCAATTCTGACCCATAGTGACCCTATATAGGGTTTCCAAGGAGCAGCTGCTAAGCTTGAACCACCAACCTTGCAGTTCAAATGACTTTGCAGTCTGACGCATTAGCCCACAGCACCACACCAGGACTAGCCCTATATTGTCATCAAATTCTCCAGAGAAATTACATGCAGACGTTCCTAGTTTTCCAGAGCAAGAATACAGAACTACTGACATATATTTTCTTGTTATTTCAGCCATTCCACCCATGAGCACCAGCACACAAAAAGATACCTGGTATTTGAATCCTCACCTGTATGAGCTGAGACCACACCCCCTGTGAAAGTCTGAACTTCCACGGTGCCGCCGTACTGAGAGGAATGGGGGAATCACGCCTGGAAGAAACAGAAGGGGAGGCACTAACCCACACTTGTCCCATTATCCCTTGGAGCCCATCTGTTATTTCAAAAGTCTTAAACCTTTTAATTATATCTAAATCGGTTCAAAGGCTGGAAAAAAGAGGGATCCACAAGGGGAAAAGCTAACATTCAGAAAAATAAAAGCACATGTTTTGTGAAAACCAAATCCCCTTCAGGATTTAAGCTGTGAATAAGAATCAGGGAAAGTGGGTGCAAAAAACTTCAAAAAGGTCAAAGGCTCCAATCACGGATGAGAGAACAAAGCAAAACCAAACTGCTGTATTCAGTTCAAAAAGGTGCTGGATGCATAGCAGTCTGTCCTCCTTTTCCAGGGGAAGCCTAGTCAGAAACAGGAGCGGAAGTGCCAGCAGTTCAGAAACGTGCTGGTTACAGGAGAAGATGCCCCTCCTCCGGGCTGGGCCCAGTGAACCCTGTACCTTTGCCAGAAGACACCTCTCCAACCTGGAGAACTACAGCAGGGGACAAGAGAGTAGTAGTCAGAGGAGAAGGCACGCAAAGGCAGAACCATGCACCGGAAGCAGGGAGCAGTAACCTACAAAAGGCCCGGAAGTGTTTCCCGAGTGTTTAAGGAAACTCCTCAACCAGGTGCCGCCTTTGATTCACTCCCTCTGCTATAGTCGCAAGACCGGTGCCAACCAGAGTCCCAGAAACTTCAACTCTCGACCCAAGGCTTCAGGCCTGGCTTCCAATCCACCCTCAGCAGGCTGACCCGACGTGACCCCTGACCCCTACCCTAAGTTGCCGCTAGCCCTAACAGCCGGCCCCTCCTAGATTCCCACCCCTCCCATCGTGCGCGCCAGACTGGGGGAAGGGCCCGCGCGTGCGCGGCTGGAGGCGGGGCGAGCCGGTGGCGCGCACGACCAGAGGGCTCCCGCCAGAACCCGAACCCACGCACAGGGGTCGTAAGGTGCGGAGGCCGCTCAGCACAGCCCGGCTGGGCCTCGCTCCACCCCCGGAAAAACAGACCTTAAAAAGACTGAAGGATAAAAAAGGGGGGGGGAGGTTTTTTGCCGCCCGGTCCTGGTTCCCTGACTGGATATAGTGGGTGCGCGCCCCCGACTCGCCACACGCCCCCCTGCCTCTTCCCGCGCGCCCCTGAGGGGGGAGAGCAGGGGTTGGTGGGCGGGCAGGAGCGCACCTGGGTCCGTCCTCTCAGGGCCGCTCGCTCACTCGCTCGGGCACGCGTGCGCAGAAAGGCAGGAGGGGCGAGGAGACGCGCCGGGGCCCAGCGTCGGCCGGCCGCCCTGGCCCTGCTCAGTTGTGTATGGGCGCGCGCCGACAGCCTTGCGCACCGGCCCCGGGGCCCCGGCCTTAGGTGCGCGCGCAGCACCCCGGGAAGGTGGGAGGGGAGGCGGTGGCGGAAAGCTGCGCGCGCAATCACCCGTTGGGGAGGGGGAAGTGTGGGGCGTCCGCCATCTTGCCTCCCTCTCCTTACCTGCGTCCTCAGGGGTGTGCAAACCACCCCCCCTCCAGTCAAGGAGGGGGGAGGGCCCCCTCTTGGCCGCTGCTTTCGTGGCCTTTAGGTTCCTCGGGAGCACGGCTACTACCACCGCCTTGCTACTACCGCCTCCTCTCACGGCACAGAGATGCGGGCAGTGGGTGGGGAAAAGGGAGACACTACTCCCAGCGAACCGCCGCCGCTCCCGAGGCCTTACCAAAATGGCCGCCGTCGTCTCGACCGCCACCACCACCGCCACAGCTCTATCACTATCGCCGGCGCGGCCCGTCCTCTCGCGAGATCCACTAACAGCGGGGAAAGGAGGCTCGCGTGCTAGAGAAGGGCACCGCCCGAAGCGTCGAGCCGGCTGGGAAATGTAGTTGGCTCAGAAGCGCAGAGCTGTCTGGGATAAGTAGTCGGTCCGGAGGCTCAGCGCTGGTGTCCTGCAGCAGAGTATTTTTACCCACCCACCAAGACACAAGGTACCCCTGGAGCTGCATTACGGCAGCTATATCCGAGCAGTTCTTTATTTTTAAAATCACCCAGTGAGCTTTTGTCAGGGACTTTTAGCAAGTTAGCCGTGGAACCTGGACTTTCTGGTTCCCGGAGCAGCCCATATTTGTAGAGCGAGCTGCGTCATTTTAAACGAATTTGGTATACTCCATCCTTCCCAAGCACTTACACCATTAGTTCACAAACTTTCTAGGTTAAGAACCCCTTTGAAAATCTCACCAGAAATAGAAAATAATAATGCTACTCTGTCCTTAAGCTTATAACCCCAATACCCTATTTTACAGATGAAAGGTTGAGGCTTAGAGGCCAAAGCCAAGACTCATGCCCAAGCAATCTAAGCCACATTGCCTGTAGGATAAGCATTGGACTACTAACAGTAAGGTTAGTGGTTCGAGCCTACCAGCTGCTCAGTGGGAGAAAGATGAGACTTTCTGTTCCAATAAAGGGTCTCTATGGAGTCCTGGTGTGGGTGGCGCTGTGGGGTAATACACCAGACTGCAAAGCCGTTTGAACTGCAATGTCACGGTTCAAGCTCAACAGCTGCTCCTTGGAAATCCTATACAGGGTCGCTATGGGTCGGAATCGACTCAACAACACTTAACAACAACAACATGAGTTAGAAACAACTTGACAACAAAGGACAACAAAGTCTTTCCAAGGAACCCAGATTAGGAAACCTGGAAAAGTTCTTGGAAGGAAAAGAAAGAGATGAGGAGAAAGTCTTGATTGACTTCAACAGCAGGCAGGTTTATTGAGAGTAAACCTGGAAGGGGGTACTCTAAGTCACCAAAGGAGACCAACAGCTCGTCTGTTCTCTTACAGACTGGGGTAGTTAGGGCTGTGTGGTCTGGATACAGTTCTGGCGAGTTTATAATGGGGGGGGGTATGGAAATTTCCCTGAAACCTGGAATTACTAGGGGGGAAGGTCTCCAGGTGTAATAAAGACTTAAGCTGTCCGGAGACCAGAAGCTCAAGAAGGACTTTATTCAGTGCTAACTGGGGGTAGTTGCAGTGCCATTTTGTTGATCAGGCACAGGGTCCTTTAGTCCTTATTCAGCTCCTCCATTTCATCCAATTGAGCTCTTCTCCACTGAGTCCTGGTATGGTGCTGTATGATAAACACTGGATTGCTAACCTCAAGGTTGGCAGTTCAAATCCATAGCTGCTTCTTGGAAACACTACACAAGTGTTTCATAAGTGAGAACCGACTTGAATGCACTTAACTACTGAGCTGCTAACCACAAGGTAGGCAGTTCAAAGCCACCCCACTCCTCAAAAACCCTGTACAGTGTCACTATAAATCAGAAGTGACTGACAGCTCTTTGTTGTTGTTAAGTGCCATTGAGTCAACACCGACTCATAGCAACCCTATGCACAGCAGAATGAAACAATGTTCAATCCTGGGCCAACCTCACTACTGTTGCCACACTTGAGTCCATCAATGCTGCCACCTGGTCAGCCATCTTCCTCTTTTTCTCTGACCCTCCATCTTACCAAACATAATATCCTTCTCTAGAAACTGTTCCCCCCTGACAATATGTCCAAAGTATGAGAGACGAAGTTTGGCCATGTTGGCCTCTAAGGAGCACTCTGGCTGCACTTCTTCCAAAACAGATCTATTGG
>NW_006408696.1:395629-400694 GCF_000296735.1 Chrysochloris asiatica | reverse complement strand
TCATCCCACAACTCTTCTGGTCTTTGGTCTTTAGTGTTTAATGTATCAAATCTGTTCTTCAGATGATCTCTAAATTCAGGTGGGATATAGACAGCACTTAACAACATCCTATTAAAAGTTGATCATGTTCTCTCTTAGACATTGATTTGTAGTCCTGTTTTTCTTAGAGCAAAGACCAGAAATTGAAAACTCAAAAGCCTGGAAGGGAAGCAAAGTGAATAGTGTTAAGAGAGGATTGTAAGGGTAGAACACATGCTTTATCCAAAGGGAATGTCCATCGTTCAATCATAGTGTTGTTGTTACGTGCCCTCGAATCGATTCTGACTCATAGCTACCCTGGGTAGGGTTTCCAAGAAGTGGCTGGTGAGTTTGAACCACCGACCTTGTGGTTCAAACTGACCTTTTGGTCCAGTGCTTTAGCCCACAGCGCCACCCCAGGACTCAAGTGTATATGAATATAAAAACTCACTGAGCTGTGCACTTAAAAAGTTTTACTCTTTATATATCTCCCTGTATACATTTCATACTTTTTATATTATAATTTAATAAATTAATAATAGCCCCAAAGATTTACCACTTGGCACCCAATAGAATTACTGTTTGAGTACCTGGGTGGTGCAATTAGTTATTATGCTTGATTGCTAACTAAAAGGTTGGAATTTTGTGTCCACCCAGAGGCCCCTTGGAAGAAACACCTGGCAATGTACTTCTGAGAACTTATCTGTCGAAAAGTTTATTGAGGGACATCCATCCAGGTAGTGCTTATAATCTACCTCCTAGTGTATTGCCTGGGGTCCTGCTATGGTGCTGTCTTTAGGGTAAGTACTGGACTGCGAATCCCAAGGTCAGGCCCATCAGCCACTCCTCAGAAACCCTGTACAGCAGGGGTGGAGAAGGTCTGGTCCACAGGCCATCTGAGGCCTGTGAAATCATTGAGTCTGATCCTGCCAAGGCGACTGCAGTTCTGGTCGTCACAGTGCTGTTGTTAAGTTCTGTCAAGTAGGTTCTGACTCCTAGCAACCTGGTGTAGAGTTTCCAAGGAGCTGCTGGTGTGTTTGAACCGCTGACCTTGTGGTTCAAACCAACCTTCAGTCCAGTGCTTTATTCCACTACAGGCTAAGTTTTAAGTTGATCATTGTGTATGGCTCACAAATGTTGTTAGTAATTTTGGCAGAAAAAAGGTCCCCACCCTTGCTATACAGGATTGCTTTGAGTCAGAACCTGTTTGATGGCACTTAAGAACTACCGTGCCTTGGACATTACCTGGGGTTTTAAAAGCTTGCCAACAGTCATCCATTGCACACTGGTCTCTAGAGCAGCAGCTGGAGCAGCAGAGGGAGGAGAGTCAGGACTAGGAGGAGGAAATGGAAGATGTACTTAATTGCATTCATGAACAAACGTCTATTCTGCCGTAAAACCAGAAGAACTGAATGAACTATAAAACTATACAAAAGTCCTGATCCGATGGTGGGAAATGCATAATATAACTTCTAATTCTCATAGAATCTAGACTTTGGAGCTATGGAGACTGGATGAACCCCCAAAACGATTATTCTGAGATGATCTTTAAGCCTTAAACCAAAAATATACCTTGAAGTCTTCTGAAAACCAACCTTAACTAGTAAAAAAAATACCTGCCTTTAGTATTACACTCTTTTAAGGTCAGATTGACCTTTAACAATTTGAACGGTTAGATAGAAACCAGAGGAGGCAGTAAGTTTATGTAAATGTGAGAACAACTCAGAAAAGGAGATGAGAAGGATTGCAACGGAGGGAGGGATACAATCCACATTATTGAACTGTACGTGTAGAAAGTGTTGAATTAATTTATACGGATATTATTTATTAGTCCCCTGGTGAGAATTTTTTGTTTCCTTTACATTGGGGTGCAACCTATACTAAAAGCTGTGGTTTTTGAACCTCAGCAATAAATATTCTAGGTCCTCTTCACTTTCAGCAAGCAACTTTGTATTATTTGCGTATTGTAGGTTGTTAATTAGTTTTCCTCCAATCCTGATGCCTTGTTCTTCTTAATCCAGCGTCTTGGATGATTTATTCAGTATACAGATTGAATGAGTATGGTGAAAGAATACAACCCTGGCTCACACCTTTTCTAATTTTAAACCACTCGGTGTTCCCTTCTTCAGTTCAAACAACTGACTCTTGATCTATGTACAGGTTCTTCATGAGCACAATTTAAGTGTTCCAGAACATTCATTCTCTGCAATGCTGTCCATAGTTTGTCATGATCCACACAATCAAAAGCCTTTGCATAGTCAATAAAGCATAGGTAGAAAGACATCTTTCTGGTATTCTCTGCTTTCAGCCAAGATCCATCTTATGTCAGCAATGACATCCCTCATTCCATGTCCTCTTCTGATCCAGCTTGAGCCTCTGGAAGTTCTCCGTCAATGTATGGTTACAGCTGTTTTTGAATTATCTTAAGCAAAATTTTGCTTGCATGGGATATTAATGATATTGGCGACGATTTCCACCTTCCATTGGGTCACCTCTCTTTGGAATGGGCACAAATAAGGATCTCTTCTAGTCAGTTGGCCAGGCGGTTGTCTTCCAAATTTCTTGGCATGTGAGTGATGCCTCCAGTGCTTCATCAGTTTGTTGAGAGATTTCAATTTGTATTCCATCAGTTCCTGGTGCCTTGTTTTTTGTCAGTGCCTTCAATGCACCTTGGACTTCTTCCTTCAGTATCATTGGCTCTTGATCATATGCTGCCTCTTCAAATGGTTGAACATCAACCATCTCTTTTTGGTACAGTGACTCTGTATATTCCTTCCATCTTCTTTTGATGCTTTTTGCATCATTCAATATTTTGCCCATAGAATCCTTCAGTATTGCAATTGAGGCTTGAATTTTTATTTCAGTTCCCTCGGTTTGAGAAATGCTGAGCATGTTCTTCCCATTTGGTTTTCTAACTCCAGGTCTTTGCAAATGTTGTTATAATATTTGACTTTGTCAGCTTGAGATGTCTTTTTGAAATTTTCTATTCAGCTCATGTACCGCCCATTTCTTCCATTTGCTGTAGCATCTCTACACTGGAGAGCAAGTTTCAGAGTCTCTTCTGACATCCATTTTGATCTTTTCCTTCTTTCTTGTCTTCTTAATGACCTTTTGCTTTCTTCCTGTATGATGTTCTTGATGTCATTCTACAACTTTTCTGGTCTTTGGTCTTTAGTGTCTAATGCATCAAATCTGTTCTTGAGATGATCTCTAAATTCAAGTGGGATATGTTCAAGGTCATATTTTGGCACTTGTAGACAAGTTTTAATTTTCTTCAGCTTCAGCCTGAACTTGCATATGAGGCTGATGATATAGAGCATTTCCACTGTCTCTTTCCACAGATGTAATCAGTTTGATTTCTGTGTATTCCATCTGGTAAGGTCAATGTGTATAGTTATCTTTTATGTTGTTTAAAAAAGGTGTTTGCAATGAAGAGGTCACTGCAAAATTCTACCATGTTGGTACCCAGTATCGTTTTCCTCACCAAGGCCGTATTTCCAACTACTGATTTTTCCTCTTTGTTTCCAACCTTTGCATTCCAGTAGCCAGTAATTATCAATACATCTTCATTGCATGTTTGATCAATTTCAGACTGAAGAAGTTGATAGATTTTTTCAATTTCATCTTCACTGGCTTTAGTGGTCAGTGCATAAATTTGAATAATAATAATATTAACTAATCTTCCTTGTAGGCGTATGGATATTATCTTCTCACAGACAGCGTTGTACTTCAAGACAGATCTTGAAATGTTCTTTTTGATGATGACTGCGGCACCATTCCTCCTTAATTTGTCATTCCTGGCATAGTAAATCATGTGATTGTCAGATTCAAAATGGCCAATGCCAGTCCATTTCAGTTTACTAATGCCTAGGATATCGATATTTATGCATTCCATTTCATTTTTGACAACTTCCAAGTTTCCTAGATAGATACTTCATACATTCCATGTTCCGATTATTAATGGATGTTTACACCTGTCCTGGTGTGGTGCTATGGGATAATGCACTGGACTGAAAGGTCAAGTTGAACCACAAGATCGGCAGTTCAAGTTCATCAGCTGCTCCTCAGAAACCCTATATGGTGCCACTATGATATACATATATGTGTGTTTATATAGATATATGTGTATATATAGATATATATAAACTAATGATATATATATGTGTGTTTATATAGATATATGTGTATATATAGATATATCTAAACATACTCTTTGAAGAAATACCTCTAAGGGATGAAATTAAAGACATTAGCTCCAAAGGTCTGAGAGGTGGCTGGGGGACAGTGAGTTCATGTCAATGAAGGTAGGATAATTCAGGAAAGGAAGGACAGAATGGTGGTACAACTAGAAGAATGTAGTCAGTGTCAGTAAATTGTACATGTAGAGATTGTTGCATTGGTGTCATGGTTTGTTGTGTATACTTTCAACAGTAATGAAGAAAGAAAGAAAGAAAGAACTGCCTTCAGGGTGCAGTTTTACTCCATCACATGTGAGGTCACCATGAGTTGGATGGAGTTGACAACAAGTTAACTTTTTTTTGCTATAATTTTTTTTTTTTTAAAGGAAAGAATATGGAAGAATTGGAAGCTTTGGACATTGTTGGTGGCCATGTAAAATGGTGCAGCCACTGTGGAAAATTGTTTTGTGGTTCTTCAAAAAGTTAAAGAATTACCGTAAAGCAAGAAAAAAAAAAAAAAATGACCCAGCAAATCCACTCTGAGGTATATACACAAAAGAATCTAAAGCAGGGACTGAAAACATAACTTAGTATACCAATGTTCATAACAGCACTACTTACAGCAGCCAAAAGTGGGGGACAAACCAGATAAATGTCCATTCACAGATGAATGGCTAAACAAAATGTGGTATATACATACAATGGAATATTATTCAGCCATAAAACAAGAATGAAATTCTCATGGATGGACTTGAAAACATTATTCTGAGTGAAATAAATCAGACACAAAAGGACAAATATGATTCGATTTATAAGTAAAGTATCTGTTGTTGTTATGTGCCGTGGAGTTGGTTCTGACTCATAGCGCC
>NW_006408696.1:332454-395089 GCF_000296735.1 Chrysochloris asiatica | reverse complement strand
ATTCCATGGGAGAAAGATGAGGCTTTCTGCTCCCATAAAGATTTACAGCCTCAGAAACCCTGTACAGGGTCGCTATGAGTCAGAACCGACTCCATGGCATATCACAACAACATATATGATCCTAGTCCTTTTTTTTTTTACTTCACTTACCCCTTGCTACTGGGGTGGCGCTATAGGATAAGGACTGCTAACTGCAAAGTCAACGGTTTAAAGCCATCATCCGCTCCTCAGAAACCCTACACAGGGTCACTATAAGTCAGAACCAACTCGACAGCACTTAACAACAATCCCAAGCTCACTGTACGTCAGCATCATGTCTTCCTTTCTATTTCCAAACTGTCCATCGAGTTCATTTTTGCTTCTAGAATCTTCATCTTTGTTATTCCCTCCATCTGAAATTCTTTTCTTATGGCTCTATCATGTCAGGGAAGTTCCCTGCCATTAATTAGCTCTCTTCCTGCCAGTCACTCTCTGTCACATCTTCCCAGCACTTAGTTATAATTATCTCAGTAATTTATTTGTGTATTTGTTTATTATCTGCTCCCCTCACCACTAAAAGGTAAACTCCTGAGGTCTGGAATATTGTTACATTGTTCTCTTGATAATTGTTGAACAAATACAGTTTGTTTTTTTCCAAATAACCCTGTGAAAAAGGCATTATTGGTCCTATTTTACAAATGAAGCTCAAGTTGAATGAATGTAAGTGATATCTACCCTTTTAGACTGGACTCTCTCAAAGGGGCGGAGACCAGGCCTGAGTCTGAATGAATTGAATGTAGCCTTATTCTACTACTTCTTTGCTATGTGACCTTGAGCAGTCCACTTAGCCTTACTGAGCCTATTTCCTTGTCAGTAAAATGAAGATAGATTTGCTGATATAAAATTACATTGCTGGGTTTAAAGAACCAATATTTCAGGATCTCAGACTCATGATCTTTAGGTCCATAGGGATTTAATGTTTTGGGTATTATTTAGTACTTTTATGCAGGAGAATGAAGTTTCTAATATGCCATAGGCCCACCACTTCCAATTTTCTCATATTTGTTGTATCTGTTTGATTCCTGAAGAGAGTTGAAATTTTGGTCACTTGTCCATACATATAAATGGCAATGAGCGTTCTCTCCTGACCTGCATTTCTCCGGTCCATTGAATGTACTCTATGTTGGGTACAATGGAAAAGAGGAGGGAAGATGACATATTCCCTTAAGAATTTTGTCTCCTCGGCAGATGAACTATGAATGTGGTAGAAATCGTAATGTGCTGAATGAAGCCTTAGGAGAGGGTGGCCAAGGAACTTACCAAGGATCAGGTCAAATCCAATAGGACATTAGGGAGGGCTTTCTAGAGCAGGTGTCATTTGAGTCTGACTTTAGCAAATATAAACACTCCAGTCAGCCTGAACAAGGTTGAGGGATGAAGGAACAGTGACTTCTTTGTTAGGGAGCAGGTTGAGGCACGGTTACAGAGGTCACCTCTCTAAGAGAACCAGGTGACCAAATACCCAGCTTGTAGGCTAGGTGGTAGGTCGTTAATCTAGAGGTGATAGAAAGCTATCAAAAGCTGTTGAGCAAGGAATTGGCAAGGTCTGGGCTTCACTTTACAAAGGATGACCCAACAGGATTCTTGTTGTTGTTAAGTGTCCTACAGTCGGTTCTGACTCATAGCAACCCTGTATAGGGTTTCCTAGAGCAACTAGGGAACTTGAACTGCTGACCTTGAGGTTCAAACTGACTTTGCAGTCCAGCACATTAACCCACAGCGCCACACCAGGATCCTGTGAAAGGAGGAAGGGTATTGAGCAATCGCTTAGGTGTAATGGGAACCACTGTCCAGGAGGTGGCAGTGGAGATGGGAGGAGAGACACTGAAAAAGAATTGAGCAGAACTTGGAAGTGATGATAATCCTTTAAACACCAATTCTTGCCTTCTGTGAGGCCAGCCTTTCTCAGTCTTCTCTATAGTCTACCTCCTTAGCTGCCCCTTCTCCTGTACATCTCCATTAAATGTTGGGGTTCTTCTGATGCCTTCTCTCATACAATATGTTCTCCAGGGCGAAGGCAGATACCCTAAAGCTAATGAAGTTAGTTTCAGGTTCATTCCCTTGCTTCCAGCAACCCTATGATTGCTGGAAATTTCTGTGTGTTATAGAACTTGTAGATCATGTAGATCAGGTGGGAAAGCCAGGTAATTTGCCAAAAGCGATTTTAGAAGAAAGACAGTTAACTATTAAATTCCAGTAATTTGTTGTGATTTTGGTGTGCTTTCCAAATACTCTTTTTATCCCACCCTCACCCCCCAACTACCATATCTTTGGAGTCCTGGTGTAGCACTGTGGGTTAATGTGCTGGACTGTAAAGTTGGCTTGAACCTCAAGGTCAGCAGTTCAAGCTCACCAGCTACTCCTAGGAAATCCTATACAGGGTGGCTTTGGGTTGAAACTGACTCAACAGCACTTAACAGCAACAGCAACAACCATGACTTGGGAGCATAGTTGCTCCATATGGTAAGCACTGGACTGCAAACCACAAGGTTGGTGGTCTGATCCTGCCAGCCACTCCTCATGACTGATTTATTGATAGTTTACATGGGAGAACATTAGTTTTACATTCATTTTATCGTATATCTTTTCCTTGCCATGGTTACAAATCCCTGCATGCATCATCAACCAACCAAAGGGTATACCCTGCAAGCCTGCTCCCCACCCCCCACCCCGGTCTTCAGCACGCCTCCCCTAAAGTTTTAAAGCTTCAGAAACACTATACAGGGTCACTATGAGTTGGAATCAGGCTGCTAACCTCAAGGTCGGCAGTTCAAAACTACCAGCTGTTCTGTGGGAGAAAGATGAGGCTTTCTGCTCCCATAAAGATTTGCAGCCTTGTAAACCCTGTGCAGGGTCACTATGAGTCAGAACTGACTCCACGGTACTTAACAACAACAACAAATGAGTTAGAAGACCTCCAATGAGATGGATTGGCACAGTGGCAGCAGCAATGGGCCCAGACATAACAACAATTGTGAGGATGGGACAGTGTTTCATTCTGTTGTGCTATGAGTTGAACCAACTCAATGACACTTAACAACAACTCTTGGATGCCTACTCCTCTAGGAGGTGTCCTTCAGATACCTTGGCTCATATATCTAAAACTGAACTCATAATCTGAGTCCCAAAACGTGGTTCCTCTTCTCCACTCCTCTGAGAGAGGGCATCACCATCCATCCAGATGCTCACAAACATAGGTACTACTTCCTTCTTCCTTATGAAACAAACACAGCCAGCCACCAAGTCTTGTCCATTACATCCTAAACTGTTCTCCACTCTATCCATCTCACTCCAGTCCCATACTCACTTAAGTCCTATACCTTGACAATTTATAATTTAGTGATGGAACGAAGAGCTGGTTTGGGGCTTTATAACCCTGCTACCACCACACTATTTCCAACAGCCTCCCAATCCCATTCTTTGATATGGATGATTAAAGTCTTATATGCAGACATACCTTAGACATAGTATGAGTTCAGTTTCAGACCACCTCAATAAAGAGAATATTGCAATAAAGCTAGTCACAATTTTTCTGGTTTTCCAGTGCATATAAAAGTGATGTCTGTAAGGTCAGTTTGAGCCACAACAAGGTCGGCAGTTCAAACCCACCAACTGCTCCTTGGAAACTATACAGGATCACACTGAACAACAGCAACACTATATTGTAGTCTATGAATTGTGCAATAACATTATGAAAAAGTTTTAAATACTGTGAGAATTACCAAAATGTGACTCAGAATAGTTAATTTGTAAATAAAAGACAGTATCTTCAAGGTGCAATAAACTGAGTTATGCCTGTAAGGCATCTGTACGTGGAAGCTTCCAGAACTCTTCTCCTAACTCCCTCACAAGTAAAAATTCTGCAGCTTTGGTATTCTGAAGCAGCCTCCTAATTAGTCTTTCTGTAGCTCGTCTTACCTCTAAATTCCCAGTTCTTGTGGCTGAGGCAGAGAACAAACATGTGAGAGTATAATATAATATAGGAGACTCTTGTTAAGTGCTGTTGAATTGGTTCTGACTCAGCAACCCTGTATAAGAGTCTCCAAGAAGGAGCTGGTGGGTTTGAACTGCTGGTCTTGTGGTTAGCAGTCCAGTGCTTATCCTACAGTGCCACACCAGGAATCCATGCCAGGGACTTTTAAGGACTAAAAACATAACAGTGCAGGTAGAAAGGGGCAGAGATGAGGGTCAGGGGAGATTTTAGACAAGGTGGTCTCTAGTGAGGTAGCAGGTTTCTCCACAGAGCCGCCAGGGAGGACTTTTAGTCTAAATCCTTTCATGGTTTCCTTGAAACTCCTTTCTGAGGCCTACCAGGCCCTGCAAAGTGAGCCCCTCTGCCCAACTCCCCAGCCTCTTCTTTCCTAGCCACTTTGGTCTGCTTACTGATGTGTCTTCACTCTCTACTATGGGCTTTCTCACACATGGTTCCCGCACGCTTTGTGTGTGTATCTCCACCCATGGTCTGAGGGAACGTCAGGCACATAGTAAGTATCAATAGATAGTCGATGTTTGGATTCTTGGTGTGGTGCTATAGAATCAGCATTGGACTGCGAACCATAAGGTCAACACTCCAAACCCACCAACTGCTCCTTGGAAACCCTATACAGGGTCGCTATAAGTTGGAACCAACTCGACAGCACTTAACAACAATAATCCCTGATATTATATTATACTCAACAACAACAACAAACAACAAATTTATATCTGCATACCACCACCACCACCATACATGACAGCAATAACCATCGTTGCTGTTAAATTCATTAGAAAATTATAAGAAGTACTAAGCACCAGCCTGTGGTTTTGCACATACTAACTCAATTCTCACCATAACCCTATCAAGTAGATTACTGTCTTCATTTTAAATAGTAAAATAGTGAAAACAGTAGGTAAGTAACCTGTCTCAAGTTACACAGCTGAAAAGTAGCAGAACAGGAACTTGAACCCAGGCTGAGTGACTTTTGCATTTGTGTCCTTAACTGCTGCTGTGCAATCCAGTTTGTAGAAGAGATTAGAAGGTGATTGCTGTAGAAGTCCAGGTGAGAGGTGATGGGGACTGAAATCTTTACAAAGAACAGGAACCTGGGAATAGATTTATCCAGATAGAGCAACTAACTCTTCTTGGGACATGTAGGAACTTCCAGAAGAGAATTGTAGAGTGACTGAAGTTCCAGGAGGTGAGAAGATGGGAGTTGCTAATATTCCTTGAAGGGAGGATGGGGGGTTTCTTAGAACATAGTCAAGCGTTGACCTGTCGTCATAGGGTGAATTCAGCACATTTTAATACATCAATCAAAAAATTCTCAACCCTAAAAGAAGGAAACTAAAATTATGACACCAAGTTCTAGCAAGAGTGTGGGAAGACAGGCACTCATATGATTCTGAGGGGAATCATGATGAATAATCTTTTTTTTTTTTTTTTGAGAATACATACAGCAAAACATACCCCAATTCAACCATTGCAACACATACACTTCAGTGACATTGATTACATTCTTCTAGCTGTGCAACCATTTTTTCCTGAGTTGTTCCTCCTCCACTAACTCATGCCCCCCTAAAGGTTCCTGTCTAATCATTCAAGTTGCTGTTGTCAATTTGATCTCGTATAGAAAAGCAGACATTTTTTGACTAAACTGATTGTTTGATTTTAAGAAGACTTAGGGGGTATTTTGGTTCAAAGTTTAAAGATTATCTCAGGGCAGTAGTTTTAGGGGTCCACCCAGTCCCTTACCACTAGAAAGTCTGGAATCTATGAGAATTTGAAATTTGGGTCTGCATTTTTCTTCTTTTGATCAGAATCCTATAGAATCAAAATGTTCAGTAATGGTAGCTGGGCACCATCTAGTTCTTCTGATCTCATGTTAAAGGAGGCAATTAGCCACATATTTCATATCCTCCTCCCATTCCTGACTCTCCATCTTCTGTTGCTCCAGGCAGATAGAGAGCAATTGTGCTTTGGATGGATGCTTGCAAGCCTTTAAGATTCCAGCCACTTACTCAATGAACTAGGAGATAGAACAGAAGCACTAGGCACTTGAAGTGCCGTCGAGTTGGTTCTGACTCATAGCGACCCTTCATAGGGTTTCCAAGGAGTGGCTGGTGGATTTGAACCACCAACTTTGTGGTTAGTAGTCTAGTGTTTGCCCTACAGCACCACACCAGATAATTTTTCTTTCTTTCTTTCTTTTTGGTAAGTATATCTATTGCACAACTTTTATCAGTTCAACTTTTTACAGATATATGACTTATTGACATAATTACAATAACCAGCTGTGCAGTCCTACCTTAATCAATGCAATTTTCCTTCTCCCTCCCACTAATAAACTTTAGTCCTTCTACATTTGTCTTTTTATTTAAGTCAGATCATACAATATTTTTCTTTTTGTGGCTGACTTATTTCATGTAACACGATGTCTTCAACCTCCATCCATATTGTAGCACAAAAGGAGAAATATTGCATAGGACCATTATTGTAAAAGATTAAGAAAAAGTACCCACACTAAAAGGGGAAAAAAAAAAAGTATTTGCTGGTTACCGGGGTGTATGGAGTGGGGTGAGGAGAGGGAGTGGAAGGTGGAGCACAGGGTAGGGAATAGACACAGGATAGTTTGGGTGGTGGGGGGTGGCAATACACTAGAAGGGGGAAGAGAATGAAAGAAAAAGATGGATGGGAGAACAGTTAGGCAGGTTTGTATAGGCTAAGTGTGACAGAGGTAAACAATGATGTATGCACAACCTTGGAACAACAGGGCTTTGTGATACAAGGACCAAGACATGGTTTGAATGAGTAAAAGAGGGGAAATAATGTTAAGATGCTTGGCTGTCTTTTGAATCTTGCTTTCCCTTGCCTACTATTGCAAAATAGACACCTGAGGGGGAGAGAAAGGAATAGCCAGAAACATCACCATAGAAAAGCTTGTTAGTCCATCTGCAGTCTATAACTCATTGGAATATCTAAACTGGGGCTAGAACTTGCCCAGTGAAGGAAGCTTCCAGCGGAACATTTGCATTGCATAAGACCAAAGGTGGAATCCTGATCCTCATCCAGAACCTTCTGAGGTGGGAAATTTCCACTTGAAAGAACAAGCAGACCAGCCTGGAATGGCTAGAAGAACAGAAGATACTTTTTGAAAGAAAGACAGTAGGAAAAAATAACGGCAGTCTGATTGACTACTACAAGCACAAGCAAGCTATTCGCCTGGGAACCATCAAGGCAGGTGGTCAAGTTCCCTCAGGGCAAACCCCCTTCTAAGATTAAGACTCAGGGGGAATACATGAGCAGGCATGTGGTCTTGCTGCTTACCACGTTGGTCACCAATAAGGGGAAGTGGGGAAAAAGCAGCAATGAAGTTGAGCACTAGTCCGACCACATTCAACAGACTCCTGTCAACCTGGGTTGAGACCTGGTTGGCCAGCAGTATGGCGAGACCTGGGAGGAATTCCTGGGCCCAGGGGCAGGGACATGGCCACAGAAGACTAGAGTGTAGAGTGAAGCATCTGCCTGATATGAAATGAGGAGAGATGCACAATAACATCCATACTTGCAGATAGTACTCATTTAATCTGGCTTCAATGGCTGGATGACCAGAACTCGACTAATGGAAGAAAGAAGAGGAAAAAAAAAATAATCCGCTACAATTTGATGAACTTGACCTAGGCTTGTGGATGTAGTAGCTCAAAGGAGAGAACAAATCTTTACAGCGAGGATCATTCCCACCCCCTCAGTACACAGGGTCGACAAGGATGGGCAACTTAAAACATTTTCTACCCCAAATTGGGGGGGAGGGGTCTACAAAGCACCAAGTGACTGGTTTACAAGCTTTCAAGAGGAAATCTATTCCATAGGGTGTGGGTATGGGGAAGGTAGAATCTCCACTGAGGGGTTTCTAACCTGTCTGGATGGGGCTGATGAAAGGAGACGGGAAAAGACTCTTGTGGTTCAATAGTGAATGATTGCTAAAGGTCTGACTGTTGAGTGTTGGAAATGTAAAGATAGATTTTTTTTTTTTTAACAAAAGGAGGGGAGTGCTTGATTTTGCAGTCCAGGAGCAGCGGTCCCTGGGACCATCAAGGGAAAAGATCAGAGTGTGGGACCCTATCCAGAGAATCAGCAACGCCAGAGATGGAGGCAGAGACAGAGGATGATGTGGAGAGATGGAGCAGCTGGGGATTCTGGACTCTGGGAGGGAGATGGTCTGGGTGTTGACAGCCAGGGGGCAGGCTTGCGGGGTGTAACACCCTTTGGTTGGTTGATGATGCATGTAGACAATTGTAATCATTGCATTGAAATGAAAAAGATAGGATGTAAAGCTAATATTCTCCCATGTAAACTATCACATAATTCACAATTTGAAAAAAAGGGCAGAGGGAGATTGTAATCATTACAGTAGAACAAGATGCAACTGGTTGAGTGCAAAACTGATGTTCTGCTATGTAGACTGTCATTCAATTCATAATAAAAGCTATTTTTTAAAAAGTGGCTAAGTCCACTAATAGGGTAAAAAACATGGATTTATTATAATCCTGAATTCATAGCACACAGTTCATGTTCTGTTCATGGTTCTCATTTGTTTGCTTCTTGTATACTTATTTATTTAGTTAGTTATTAATATTACAATAACACTGGGCTCTATTTCTATTCATGCTCTTCCCCTCAAACAGAAAATCACTATCTTGAACTTTGTGTTTATTATCTTCTTGTCCTTAGGAGTGCTGGTAGTGTTATAGGATAAGCACTGGACTTCTTACCCCAAGTTGGAAGTTCAAACCCACCAGCTGCTGTACCGGAGAAAGAGGAAGCTTTCTGCTCCCATAAAGGTTTACATTCTCAGAAACCCTATACAGGGCACTAGGCGTCGGTATTGACTCAACGGCACTGAATTTTGTTTGGCTTTGTTTTGTTTTATTTGTCTTTAGTTTGTAGTAGTGTTGTCCATATAATGGCTAAACAACATATTGTATAGCTTTGATCATTTCTGAACTTTGTAGGAAATACATCTTGATGTGTAAAAATAAGGCCAGGGCAGACTGTGGAACAGAACATCAGTTACTCATATGCAAATTCAAACTGAAGCTGAAAAAAATGAAAACAAGCCCACAAGAGCCAAAATATGACCTTGAATATATCCCACCTGAATTTAGAGATCATCTGAAGAACAGATTTGATACATTAAACACTAAAGATCGAAGACCAGAAGAGTTGTGGGATGACACCAGGAACATCATACATGAAGAAAGCAAAAAATCATTAAGAAGACAAGAAAGAAGGAAAAAGTCAAAATGGATATCTACTTGCTCTCCAGCGTAAAGATGCTAAAGCAAATGAGGAAATGAGGAGGTCCAAGAGCTGAACAGAAAATTTCAAAGATCAGCTTGAGAAGATAAAGTCAAATATTACAACAAAATGGGCAAAGATCTGGAAGCAGAAAACCAAAAAGGAAGAACACTCTCAGCATTTCTCAAGCTGGGGGAACTGAAGAAAAGAAAATTCAAGCCTCGACTTTCATTATTGAAAGATTCACTGGGCAAATTATTGAATGATGCAGAAAGAGAAGATGGAAGGAATACACAGAGTCACTGTACCAAAAGGAAATGGTTGATGTTCAGCCGTTTCAAGAGGCAGCATGTGATCAAGAGTCTATGATACTGAAGGAGGAAGTCCAAGGTGCATTGAAGGAACTGGCAAAGAACAAGGCACCAGGAATTGATGGAATAAAAATTGAAACCTTTCAAGAAAGTGAGGCAGCACTGGAGGCACTCACTCATTTCTGCCAAGAAATTTGGAAGACAACTATCTGGCCAACTGATTGGAAGAGATCCATATTTGTGCCCATTCCAAAGAGAGGTGACCCAATGGAATGCAGAAATCATCTGACAATCTATTTGATATCCCATGCGAGTAAAGTTTTGCTAAAGGTAATACAGAAATGGCTACAATCATACATTGACAGAGAACTTCCAGAGGTTCAGGCTGGATTCAGAAGAGGTCATGGAATGAGGGATATCATTGCTGATGTCTGATGGATCTTGGCTGAAAGCAGAGAATATCAGAAAGATGTTTACCTGTGCTTTGTTGACTATGCAAAGACTTTTGATTATGTGGATCATGACAAGCTATGGACAACATGGTGAAGTAAGAGTATTCTGTAACACTTAATTGTGCGCATGAGAAATCTGTGCCAGGACCCAGAAGCAGTTGTTCGAACAGAACATGAGAACACCGAATGTTTTAAAATTAAAAAAGGTGTGCGACAAGGTTGTATTCACCATACTTATTCAACCTGTATGCTGAGCAAATAATACAAGAAGCTGGGTTCTATGAAGAAAAACGTGGCATCAGGATTGGAGGAAGACTTATTAACAACCTGTGATATGCAGATGATACAACTTTGCTTGCTGAAAGTGAAGAGGACTTAAAACATTTACTGATGAAGATCAAAGAGCACAGCCTTTGGTATGGATTACATCTCAATGTCAAGAAAACAAAAATCTTCACCACTGGACTAATAAACAACCTTCTTATCAATGGAGGAAGACCCCCAATGAGATGGATTGGCCAAGTGGCAGCATCGATGGACTCAAGCATGGCAATAGTAGTGAGATTGGCCCAGGGTCGGGCAGTGTTTCATTCTGCTGTGCATAAGGTGGCTATAGGTTGGTGTCAACTTGATGGCACCTAACAAAAACAACACCATATCATGATGTTTGCAGTCTTCAGATTTTTTTCATTTTTTCAATTCAATATTATATTAATAAAAGTATTCTTATTATGTGTATTCTTGTGGTTTATTAAATTTTTCTCCTATATAATATTTTGTCAAGATACCCTGGTTAAAAAAAAAAAAAAAAAAGATACCCTGGTTTATTTATCCATTTTCTGTTGCGAAGTACTTTGGGGTCTTTCTGATTCTTTCCATCAGTTCACTGTTGTTATGAATATTCATGTATGTGTCTTCTGGAGAACTGGTACAAGACTTGCTCCTGTATTTGCCCAAAAGTGGAACTGCTTTTGGGTTTTAAGAAAGGTATATGTTCAATTTTACAAGAGAAGAGAAAATTGTTTTCCAGAATTGCTGAACTAATATATATTCCCACCAGCAATGTAACGATCTGTTGATGTTCTCCAAAGTTTGTATTATCTGACTTCTTTATTAAAACTGTGTTTCCCTCGTTACTAATAACTTTGAGATCGCTTCTTAAAATTTTTTAGCTGTGCTTCCTCTTCTTTGAAATACATGTTCAAGTCTCTTGCCCATTTTTCTATGGTTTGTTGTCCTTTACTAATCTGTAGAAAGTCTTCAGATGATCTTGATATCAATCTTTGGATGATTATGTGTATGTGCATATATCTTCTTTGAATTAGTATTTTATAGCTACATTTTCTTTAAGGTATTTTTTAAATGAATGCTGTTCTTGTTGTTCAGTGCTGTTGAGTTGGTTCCAACTGATAGTGACCCTGGGTTTCTGAGGAGCAGCTGGTGGGTGTCCACTGCCAACCTTGTAGCTCAAAGCCCAGTGCTGATTTTACAGCCCCACAGAAGTTCTTAATTTTAATAGTTTTATTTATTAATATTTTCTTATATAATTAATATTTTGCATTTTACTTGAGAGATTCTTCATGATTGCCTCAAGGTCAAAAAGTGATTCACTTATATTTTCAACTGAAAATTTTATTTCTGATAACTAAGTACTTTAATCTGGAGTTGGTTTTTGAGTGTGCTGCAAGGCAGTGATCCAATTTCATTTTTTTCCCTTATGGATAACATTTTTTTCTAGTTCCATTTATGAATGTGGTTGTTGTTAAGTGTTGTCAACTTGGTTCCAATTCATAGCGACCCTGTATAGGGTTTCTGAGGAGTGGCTGGTGAATTTGAACCGCCAACCTTGTGGTTCAAACTGATACTTTAAATTGACTTGTCAAGTTTCATGAAAAACATGGTTTTGATTTTTGTTAGTATTGCATTGACTCTTACAGATCAATTTGGAGAGAACTGATATCTTTGCAATATTACGTTTTCCTATCTATGAAAATTATATATTTCCTTTTACTTATTAATCATACTTAAATATCTTGAGGGAGCACAGTGGCTTTGTTGGATAAATACTGGACTTCGAACCACCAGCTGTTCCGTGGGAGGAAGATTAGGTTTTCTGTTTCAGCAAAGATTTACAGCCTCGGAAACCCAATACAGGCTCACCATGAGTCAGTATCAACTAGACAGCACGAAACAACAACAAATGTTTAAGTCTTGAAGATTATTCCAGATCTGAACATTGGGATCAACCTCCTTTTTAAAAAGTCTGCACTGTTCTGGTGTGGCACTGTAGGATAAGTACTGAACTGCTAATCACAACGTTGGCTGTTGAAACCCACTTTGGCACTTAACAGTAACAACTTAACAACGACAACAATCCATTGTAGAATAATTTAACTGATTCCCTATTTTGAACAGTTCGGATTGTTTCCCATTCTCTATTGTTAACTGCCATCAAGTTGATTTCAACTCATGGTGTCCCCCCACGTATGTAGGCTACAACTACACCATAGATAGGGTCTTCCAGGCTGCCGGTAACAGACAGCTAGGCTTGTCTTCCAAGGCTTCTGTTGTTGTTGCTGTTAAGTTGTTAAGTGCCATCGCGTCGGTTCCGACTCATAGCGACCTTGTACAGGGTTTCCGAGGCTGTAAATCTTTACGGGAGCAGAAAGTCTCATCTTTCTCCCGCGGACCAGCTGGTAGTTTCGAACTACAGCCCAATTCGTAAGCACTATGCTACCAGAGCACCTCTAGGTGGGTTCAAACTACCTTTATAGTAAGTATCTTCACATATATGAAAAACGATGTCCAGAACCACCAACAAATAGGTCTCATGATTGCTTACTTCATTAGCTTCTTATGTGCCCAGAAAGGTTGCTTTTGGTGTTTTCAGTTCTTATCCCCCAGGAGACATGTTCTGTGCTTCCTGCATTGGGACTCAGGATCTAGAGGAATTGGCAATTGCTTCTCCTTTCATGGGAGTGGGATGGGAAGTCTGGAGTGAAATAAGCTAGTTTCCATAGATTTTTAAAAAATTGTTCTGTTTCTAATAAGTGTCAGGATTTCATGCACTGTTCACAGAAGCCTCCCACCAATTAGGAGGTTAGCGTCTTTACTGGACTCACCCAAGAAGACACCAAGAGTAACATGTCCCACTTTACACAGCATTTTAATAGTAACTGAGACTGAATCCCAATCTAAGGCTATCCAGGAGGCCTTGGGAAATGTTTATGAACCAATAGAATTGTGTGTAGGTCTCCTGGGATGGTGCTGTAGGAACAGTACTAGACTTCAAACCGCAAGGTCTGCATGCAGTTGAAATCCACCAGCTGCTCCTTGGAAACCCTAGGCAAGGTGTCTATGAGTCAGAACTGACTTGGAGGCCCTTAACAACAACAGAGTTGTGTGTGAATATGTCTTAAAGACTTGTTAACTGATTTCTCTTCCTTTCAAAGTTCTAAACATTACACTCATCAGTGTCCTTATTGTTTTGTTAATGAAAGTCAACATTCATTTGCATCACTGAAGGCTTCCCCTCCGTATTCAGGGTAGGGCTTTGCCCAGCAGAGCTGGTGTTACAGGTAGAGTTAGAGACCAAAAGACCTGGTCTCTTTTGTTTATACTACTTGGGCACCTAACTTAGGGTCTGGACCCCTCTTTTCATAAATGTTAGTGGAATCCTGGTGTGGCACTGCAGGATAAGCAATAGACTGTTAACTACAAGGTCAGCATTTCAAACCCACCAGCCACTCCTTGGAAACCCTATACAGGGTTGTTAAGAGTCCGACCCCAACTGGAAGGCACTTAACAACAATGGTTTGTTTGTGTTGTTGTTTTATCGTTCAGAACATTTACATAATAATCACTCTACTAGAAACTATTTGCTTAACAACTGCCACTTTCCAAGAGTCTCTTGCAGTCCTGTGAGATCCATGGCCTTGTCCCTTTTTTTAATGCTCAGGCTTTGTTATTGTTGAGTACCATCAAGTCAGTCCCGACTCATAGTGACCCTGTATAGGGTTTCTGAGGCTTTAAATCTTTGCTGAAGCAGAAAGGCTTATCTTTCTCCCAAGGAGCTGCTGGTGGACTTGATTGTGGTTCACAGTCCAGTGCTTACCGTAAGTAGCCACCCCTCTCCCCTCAGGCTTAGACACTAACCTAAAATCACAAAGCAAAGAGCTAGCAAAGTCATATCCAAACCCATTTTTGTCTAACCCTAAACTCTGCCCATCTTGAGACATGTCTACCTAGTCCTCAGACCTTTTCACCAAATTTGGGTGAGATGGAAAGCCCTTTTCATTTTGGGAATTTCAGTGTACTCAAGTATAAAATGGAGACTTGCCTGCCTCGAGGGATAATTGTGAGCATTCTATTCTTATCATTAAATAACTAACCCCAAGCATGTTAGTGCTGGAGGTAAACTGTTACTAATAATTATTCCTGTTTATGGAACACCAATAATCTTCTTAACAATTCCACCGAGATGGGTTTCATTATTCCCATTATTCAGACAAGGAAACAGACTCAAAGAGGTGATGTCATTTATTTAAGGTTAGTCACACCAGAACAGCCTAGGTGAAGGTTCATTGCCTGTTCTAGATTTGATGGTTCCTGGGGTGGTGTTGTAGGATAAAGCCCTGGTCTCCAAGGTCAGTTTGAACCGCAGGTGGGTAGTTCAAACTCACCAGTCGCTCCTTGGAAACTCTATGCAGTCACTATGAGTCAAACTGACTCAATGATGCTTAA
Source organism: Chrysochloris asiatica (assembly GCF_000296735.1). Taxonomy (NCBI): domain Eukaryota; kingdom Metazoa; phylum Chordata; class Mammalia; order Afrosoricida; family Chrysochloridae; genus Chrysochloris; species Chrysochloris asiatica. The sequence continues at coordinate 380,270 of NW_006408696.1, read as the reverse complement.
CTTAAAGCAGTAGTCCTGGCGTGGCCCCGTAGAATAAGCACTGGACTGCAAGGTTGATTTGAATCACAAGGAAGGCAGTTCAAATTCACCAGAGGCTCCTCAGAAACGCTATGAATCGGAACCAACTTGATGGCACTTACCAACAACCACAAAGTAGTGGTTAAGTGCTAGGTTGCTAATGAAAGATTGATGTGGCTGTCTATTCCTGCCAACATTGCACCCTGGAAACCCTATGGTGTGGCTCGACTCCACCCTGCAGGGCTGCTGTGTGTCCGAATCTTAATACTCATAGGCTTGAACCCAGCAATTCTCTTTGTTATTGTATTTAAGTGCCTTCGAGTCAGTGGTTCCAACTCAAAGTAACCCTGTATAGGGTTTCCAAGGAACAGCTTTGGTTTGAACCGCCAACCTTTCTGTGAGCAGCCCAGTGCTCACAGAAATGCGTTAGAGAAGAGGCAGGAGAAGGTGGAGGAGGGATGGAGGAAGGAGAGAGAGAACCTCCTTCAAGGCCCAGGGCAGGGCCTCCCTCCCACTCTGGAAGTTGGAAGGAAGTGAGAGAGCACAGGTGAGGACACTGGTCAATGTTACCTATAAAAATGCCTGGTACCAGAAGGTGTTAAACAAAACCCTTCAGGATCTAGCTTTCCCTCAACAGCCAGTGAAAGCCACACTGGCCTCTTGCATGTTCGCACCTCAGGGATTTTGCACTGGTCTTCCCCTCTGCCTAAAACATTTCTCTCTTAATTTTTAATTTTTATTTTTATAGTGCTCATTTTTGTTTGCTTCTTTAAAATTTGTCTTTTAGTTTAAAAGTTATACATAGAAAAAATTAAGTAAAGAAGGTAGAACATTATAAGTAAAGGAGAAACCCTATCTCCACTCTCTAAAGGTTCCTGCCAGATTGTTAGGTTCCAACTCATAGCGAACCTGTGCACAACAGCACGAAACACTGCCCAATCCTGCCCCATCCTCACAATTGTTTTTACGCTTGACCCCATTGCTGCTGCCACTGTGCCAATCCATCTCCTTGGGAGTCTTCCTGTTTTTCACAGACCCTCCACTGTACCAAGCATGCTGTCCTTCTCCAGGGACTAGTCCCTTCTGATAACATGTCTGAAGTATGAGAGACAAAGTGTCACGGTCCTAGCTTCTAAGGAACATTCTGGTTGTACTTCTTCCAACACAGATTTGTTGATTCTTCTGACAGTCCATGGTACTTTGAATGTTCGTCTCCAACAATAACTCAAATGCATCAATTCTTTTAGTCTTCCTTATTCATTGTCCAACTTTCACATGCATATGAGGCCATTGAAAATACCTTGGGTCAGGTGCACCTTAGTCCTCAAACTGACATCTTTGCTTTTGAACAGTTAAAAGAGGTTTTGTGCAGCAGATTTGCATAATGCAATATGCCATTTGATTTCTTGACTGCTGTCTTCCTGAGTGTTGATTGTAGATACAAGCAAAATGAAGTCTTTGACAACTTCAATCTTTTCTCCATTTATCATGATATTCTTTATTGGTCTAGTTGTGAAATTTTTTGTTTTCTTTACATTGAGGTTCAATCTGTACTGGAGACTTAGTCTTTGAGCTTCATCTAATTTTAGGAACAGTATTTTTAAAAAGATATTTTATTGTGTTTTTGATGAAGCAATTTGGTCCCCCTTCAATGATTTCTACACCAGTTATTCAGTGACAATTGGCTATATTTTTCACAATGCATGACATTCTCATCATTTCCATTCTGGTTTATCTATTTCCATTAAGCTAGAGAATCTTATAGTCTCGTCTTTATTTTAAAGTAATTGCTTTTGGCTTGGTCTTTCTAGGAACATTCTTGAACACATACTTGTGTGAATGTATCAGCAGGAGACACTTCTTTAGAGATGGAATTACTGGACTTTGGGGAGATGATCTCTTCAGATATGAATGAACATCATCAAAAGTCCTGACCCCTTAGAGCACAGAGTCACTCGAACCCACTTTTACATTGAGCACATGTCCATATAATAATGTCCACCCAGTCCCTGAGACAGAAAATTTGTTCCATATGGATTTTCACACATAGGATTGGGTTAAAACAGGCCCTTAAATATCCCAATTAGAATAGACAAATGGTGAAAAATACCCCAGTCTTGTATGCATTATAATATCTCTCAGTCCATAGACTATCTTGCTATATGGTTCTTTTAAACAAGTTTGGAAATTTCTCTGTCCCCAAACTCTCTTTCAAAAAAAATGTAGCCAACATAAACCCTGGAGTGGCTAGCATCTCACTCAGGGTTGGAACCCAAGTCCTTGCAAGGCCCTACTTGATCTGGTCCTCCTCACGTCTTGGACCTCAGCCTCACTCATTCTGCTCCAGTCAACACTGACTTCCTTGCTCATCCAGTGCATCCCCATCTCAGGGACTTTACACTACTGTTTCCTCTGCCTAAGGCATCATCTGTCCCAGATGATTGCATGGTTTTCACCACCTCACTTCTTCATTCCCATCTCTGCTCAGTTGGCATCTCTTCTGAGATGCCTTCTCTAATCCTCTGTATATAAATCAGTGGCCCAATACATTCTAACCTATATCCTGTTTTGCTTTCATAAATATTATTACCAATCAACATGTATTTATTTCTTTAATTCTCTGTCTCCTCCATGTAAAATGCAGTCACCCAGAGAGAAAAAATACCTTTGCTTTTTTCACTGCCATGTTGTTATAATAGTCTGATATACAGTAAGTTAACAATATTTTTTGATAGCATAAAGAAATGAGTTGTTTTCATAATGGGCTCTCAGGGCATAAAAAAAGCTTAAAAGCAATCCAAACAGCAAAAATGGGCAGAGGACCTGAAGAGGTAATTTACAGAAAAAGAAAAAACAAATGTTTTTAAGCATATGAAAAGACATTCACACATAATAAAAAAAAATAGAAAATAAAACTGTGAGTCACCATTTTTCACCTATCAGATTGGCAAAGGTCAAAGTTTAATTCTCAGTGTTAGCAAGTTTAATTCACACTGTTGGTGAGAGTGAAAATTGTTGAAATGTGTGTGAAGGACAATTTGGCAACATCTAGGTATGGCAGTTCCATACCTAGAAACATCTGCGGCTTATACAGGTAAATCAAACGTGGGCATTTATGGTGGTACTTCTTGTTCTAATAAAACACTTGCAAGAGTGCTGCTGTTATGTGCTGTGGAGTTGGTTCTGGCTCAGAGCAACCCTGTATAGGGTTTCTGAGGCTGTAAATCTTTATAGGAGCAGAAAGCCTTGTCTTTCTCCTGCAGAGCAGCAGGTGGATTCAAACTGCTGATCTTGCAGTTAGCCTCCAAATAGATGGCCAGGGCTCCTGGAAAGAGTGTAAATATCCATTGATGGATGTCTTAGTTACATGGTGCTGTTGTAACCGAAATACCACAGGTGGGTGCCTTTAAAAAACACATTTATTTTCTCACCATTTAGTAGGCTAAAAGGCTTCATTCAGGGTGCTGGCTCCAGGGGAAGGCTTTCTATTTCTGTTGGCTCTTGGGGCAACAGTCTTGTTCCTTGGTGATCTTCATGTGCCTTTGAGTCAGTTCCGACCCATAGTGACCCTGTATAGGGTTGCCAAGGAGCGGCTGGTGAACTTAAATCTCTGTCCTTGTGGTTCAAACTGATGTGGCAATCCAGTGCACTAACCTCCAGCGCCACACCAGGACTCCTCTTCCTTTCTTAATCAGCTCTTTTTTTTAATCTCAAAAGAGATTGACAAAAGACACAGGCTACACTAATCCTGTCTCATTAACATAACAAAGACAATTGATCAGTGGGCTTTGGAATGATCAAGGTTATCAAAACCAAGGGACGTCCAAGAAATTGTCACAGTCAAGAAGAGCCTAAGACAACTAATGTATGTGGTATTCTTGATGGGATTCTGGAACAGAAAACTGACATTAGGTTAAAAAACTAAGGAAGTTTAAATAAAGTATGAAATTTAATCACATATGAATATTGGTTTACTGATTATAACAAATCTATCACAAAAATGTAAGATGTTTATAATGAAGGAAGCAGGGTGTTAGGTATACGGGAACTCTCCATAGTATTTTTGCAATTTTTCTGTAAATCTAAAACTTTTAAAAATAAAATGACCATACCCTAAAATAAATATATCTCTCTATTCTGATTCCATATCCTATGACTCCTCTGAACCTCTATTTATTCATATTGAAATTGGGCATTGTTTTTAATCATTTTAGTTGTTGTTGTTGTCAATTGCTGTAGAGTCGGTAGAGTCAGTTCCGACCCATAGCGACCCTGTATAGAGTTCTGAGGAGCAGCTGGTGAGCTTGAACCACTGACCTTGCAGCTTAAATGGCTTTGCAGTCTGGCATATTAACCCATAGCGCCACACCAGGGCTCCATTTTCTAGTTATCATTAATAACAGATCAATACACTTTCCACTCAGTGTTCACTGTGTCCCAAGCTCTGTGCTAAGTGTCCTTTACATGTATCATCCCACGTAATCATGATCCTGTTGCCTGGGATTTTCATTTTCCTTGTTTTCTGGAAACAGACTGTCACTAGGTCAAGGTCACAAATCTGGTAAGTGGTGGGAGCCAGATTCAACTGGTGGAGGCCTGGTCTGATGTCAAGTGTCTTTACTAGTGCGCCTCATTGACTTAGGCTTCTCTTTGTTCGCCCAGTCTCCAGATAAATGTTTTGCATCTCAAGACCTATTTGAAATAGATGCCTTTCAAACAAACTGCAGGTACATAAGCATTTCTGTTACTCAAGACTCTAGAAAATTGCTTGGGGTTTGGACCAAAAAGGTCCCACCAATAATGACAACAATCATTCTTTGAGCACTTATGCTGTGCCAGGCATAGTTCTAAAAACTTTATACTTGTTAACTTACTGAATTTATACAGTAGTGCTAGGAGAAACCATTACAACTGCATTTTGGACCCTCAAACATTGCTGGTGGGGATGTAAAATGGTGTGGCGATTTTGGAATAACATGGCAGTGCTTCAAAATGTTAAACACAGAGCTACCATAGGTTCCAATTCTTAATTATATACCTAAGAGAAATGAAAACTTTCCGTGAATATTCATTTGTTGTTGCGTTGTTGTTGTGAAGTGCCGTCGAGTTGATTCCGACCCATAATGACCCTGTATAGGGTTTCCAAGGAACAGCTGATGAGCTTGAACCACCAACCCGCAATTGCGGTTCAAACAACTTTGCAGTCTGACTCATTAGCCCACAGTGCCACACCAGGACTCCATGAATCATTATTTATAATAGCCTAAAGGTGTGGTGCTGTGGGTTAATGCACCAGACTGCAAAGCAGTTTGAACTGCAAGGTTGGCAGTTCAAGCTTACCAGCCGCTCCTCAGAAACCCTATCCAGGGTCGCTATGGGTTGGAACCAACTCGACGGCACTTCACAACAACAACAACAAAGGTTGAAAGGAGTCCTGGTGTGGCACTGTGGCCAATGTGTCAGACTGCAAGTCATTTGAGCTGCAAGGTCAGTGGTTCAAGCTCACCAGCTGCTCCTTGGAAACCCTATACAGGGTCACTATGGGTCGGAATCGATTCGACTGCACTTCACAACAACAAAGTTGAAAACAAGTCTATCAAGTAAGAGTGTAAAAATGGCCTGGCAGTAGAATCATCAGACTTCCTCATCTAACTTCACAAGGTGGGAGGAGAATCATTATCAGCATCAAAAGCTCCAGGCTGATCCCATTAATGTAGAGGGCAGACATGGCTCCTCTCTTCAACCATTTTTTACTAATCCTCCCAACAGCACTCCCTGCTTCTATACTGGGTTGGATAATCTGTTGCAATGGCGACAAAAAATTTAGAGACCATACTCACCATTCGTCTGTCAGTTTGTCCTACTATGATGGCTTGCATGTTGCTATGATGCTGGAAGCTATGCCACCAGTATTTTAAATGCCAGCAGGGTACACACATGGTGGACAGGTTTCAACTGAGCTTCCAGAAAGACTAAGACAGACTAGGAAGGAGAGACAGACTACTTCTAAATGTTTAGCCACTGAAAATGTTATGAATAGCAGTGGAACACTGTCAGATACTACCAGAATATTGAATATTAAAACATGATAAAGAGCACCAGAATATGTCAGCTATAGTGCCGGAAAATGAGCCCCTCAGGCTGGAAAGCAGTCAAAATACAACTGGGGAAGAGCTGCCTCCTCCTAGTAGCATTGACCGTGATGACACAAAGGGAGTGAAGCCCTCAGGACCTTCATTTACTGATGGTACACAACTCAAAATGAGGAGAAACAGCTGCAAACAGCCGTTAATAACTGGAACATGGAATGTGTGAAGTATGAATCTAGGAAAAGTGAAGTTGTTAAAATGAAATACAACGCACATAGATTGATACCCTAGACTTTAGTGAGATGAAATGGACTAGTATTGGCTATTTTAAATTTGACTATCATATGATTTACTCCACCAGGAATGACAAATTGAAGAGAAATGGTGACACATACATCATCAAAAAGAACATTTCAAGATCCATCTTGAAGTACAATCCTGTCTGTAATAGGATATGCCCATATGCCTATGAAGATGACCAGTTAATACCACTATTATTCAAATTTATGCACCAACCCCTAAAGCCAGAGGTGATGAAACTGAAGAACTCTACCAACTTTTAGTCTGAAAACTATCAAACAAGCTATTACGATGTGTTGATAATTACTGGTGATTGGAATGCAAAGGTTGAAAACAAAAAGGAAGGATTAGTAGTTGGAAAATATGGCTTTGATGATAAAAATGATGCTGGAGATTGCATTATAGAATTTTGAAGACTTATTCATTGTAAACACCTTTTTAAACAACATAAAAGATGATTATTCACATGAACTTCAACAGACGGAATACACAAAAATAAAATTTGCTACATCTGTAGGAGGAGATGGTAGAAAAGCTCCATATCATTAGAGAAAACAAGACCAGGGGCAGACTGGGAAACAGACCATCCATCAATTGCTCATATGCAAGTTCAGGCTGAAACTAAATAAAAAAATGTAAAGTCCATGAGAGCCCAAATAGGACTTTGACATATCCCACCTCAATTTAGAGATCACCTTAAGAACAGACCTGAAGCATTAGACACTAGTGACTGAACACCAGAGAGCTTTGGGATGACATCAAGAATGTGATACAGGAAGAAAGCGAAAGGTCATTAAGAAAACAAGAAAAAGACCAAAATAGATGTCAGAAAAGGTCTGGAACTTGTTCTTCATCATTGAGATGCTGAAGCAAATGGAAGAAATGAGGAGGTAAAATAGCTGAACAGAATATTTCAAAGAGAAGCTTGGGATGACAAAGTCAAGTATTACAATAAAATGTGCAAAGACCTGGAGTTAATAAACCAAAAGGGAAGAGCACACTCAGCTATCAACCATTTGAAGATGTATAATCAAGAGCCATAGTGAAGGAAGAAGTCCAAGGTGCACTGAAGGCATTGAAAAAAAAACAAGGCTCCAGGAAATGATGGAATAAAAACAGAAATCTTTCAACAAACTGATTCAGCACTGAAAGCATTCACTCATCTATGTCAAGAAATTTAGAAGACAGCTACCTGACCAACTAATTGGAAGAAATCCATTTTGTGTCCACTCCAAAGAGAGGTGATCCAACGGAATGCAGAAATCATTGGACAGTCTCATTAGTATCACATGCAAATAATATTTTGCTAAAGACAGTTCAAAAATGGCTGCAACAGTATATTGGCAGGGAATTTTACCAGAGGTTCAAGCCGGATTCAGAGAGGACGTGGAATGAGGGATATCATTGGTAATGTCAGATGGGTCTTGGCTGAAAGCAGAGAATACCATGAAGATGTTTACCTGTACTTTACTGACTATGCAAGGTCTTTTGACTGTGTGGATCATGACGAGCTATGGATAACATTGCAAAGAATCGGTATTCCAGAACATTTAATTGTGCTCATGTGGAATCTGTACATAGACCAAGAAGCAGTAGTTTGAACAGAACAAGGGAACAATGAATGGTTTAAAATCAGGGAAGGTGTGCACCAGGCTTGTATTCTTTTACCATATTTATTCAATCTGTATGCTAAGCAAATAATCCAAGAAGATGAATTATATGAAGAACAACATGGCATCAGGGTTTTAGGAAGACTCATGAACAAACTACGAAGAGGACTTTCTTATTGATGAAGATCAAAGACCACAATCTTCAGTATGGATTGCACCTCAATGTAAAGAAAATAAAAATCCTCACCAACGGACCAATAAATAACATCATGATGATGGAGAAAAGATTGAAGTTGTCAAAAATTTCATTTTGCTTGGATCTACAATCAACATTCAGAGAAGCTTTGTTGTTGTTAAGTGCTGACAAGTTGGTTCTGACTCATAGCAGCCCTGTATAGGGTTTTCAAGAAGTTACTGGTGAGTTTGAAACTATTTCAAACCGACCTTGTGATCCAGAGCTTAATCTACAGTACCACACCAGGACTCTTTGGATGCAGCAGTCAAGAAATCAAATGAGGTATTGCATTAGGCAAATCTGCTGTACAAGACATCTTTTAAGTGTTCAAAAGCAAAGATAACAGTTTGAGGACTAAGTTGTGCGGGACCCAGGCCATGATGTTTTCAGTAGCCTCTTGTGCATGTGAAAGTTGGACAATGGATAAGGAAGACCGTAGAATTGATGCATTTGAGTTATGGTATTGGAGAAGAATATTAAAAGTACCATGGACTGCCAGAAGAACAAACAAATCTGTATTGGAAGTACAGTCAGAGTACTCTTTAGAAGCCAGTCCCTGGAGAAGGCTATCATACTTGGTAAAATGTCCTTTTACCAAGGGTCAGCTAATAAGAGGAAGATCCCCAATGAGATGGATTGGCACAGTGGCAGCAGTTCGTTTGTACATAGGTTAGCTATGAGTTGAAACTGACTCGACTTCACCTAAGAAGAACAACAACAACTCAGAGTTATGGGATTTATTACGTAGGGAAGTATTCAAGATCAGGAGCAACTCAAGATAGAATTCTTTGTTCAGGACAGCTTCTCAGCTCACAGGCTTCTTCCTGGGTCTCAGCCCCTTGGATATCTTGGGCCAGAACAGCCTTTGCCACACTCTGACAAGTGTTACAAAGCTCTTTGGCTCCACCAATAAATGCCCGGGGAAACCCCACTCCCCTGGTAGTCTTCTACTGAAAAGTGCTCAGCTCTGGCATTCAGTGGGTTGGCACACCTACTGGGGAGCAGAAAACTCACTGCACTCTCACACTGGTCTCCTGGTTCGGTTGTCACTTCTTGCCGTCTTGTACCATCTCTGGTGTTCAGAGTTCTCTTTCCCCTTAGTCCGGGAGATTCTTGGCACAGGGAACTCTAGGTCCAAGAGGCAAACTCCGTAGCAGTGAGGTCCCCTCTTCTGCCTTTGGAATAGCTCCTGTTAAACCTAGTGGAATGGCAAAACTGACCAATGCCCTCATTAGGGCTTCACACACATTTGCATAACCACCCCACAGGGGGTTTCAAGTACCTTATTTTCTTTATAAGCAAGCTGTTCAATCCTCTAGGTGGGCCACAAGCACCTTATTTGCATTGTTGTTGTTAAGTGCTGTCAGGTGATTCTAACTCAATGACAACTCTGTAGAGGGTTTCCAAGGAGTGGCTGGTGGTTTCGAATTGCCAATCTTGCTGTTAGCAGTATAGTGCTTATATTACAGTCTTACACCAGGATTCCCTAGACCCACTGCTAACAACAGCAAGATTGGTAGTTTAAACCCACCAGCCACTCCTTGGAAACCCTATACAGAGTCGCTATGAGTCGCTTAACAGCACTTAACAACGACAAAGACTGTGGCTAGAAAAGCCATATTAAATAATTCACTGCACTGCAAAATAGATACAAAATATGTGTAATATCTATAGTATGGAATATTATTTAACAATTAAAAAAAATGGATGAACCTTAAAACCATAAGCTCCATCCAATACAGACTGTGAACCACAAAGTCTGCGGTTCGAGCCTGCCAGCCACTCTGTGGCAGAAAGATGAGGCTTTCTGCTCCTGAGAAGATGGAAAGCTTCGGAAACCCTATACAGACAGGGTCGCTATGAGTTGGAATTGACTCGACAGCACTGAACAACAATGTGAAAGAAGCCAATCAAGAAGACTGGGTGAATTTATATCGAATGAATGTAAGTTATATCTAAAACATCTCCATTTTATAAATAAGCATAGAAATGGTAAATACATTGCTTTCAATTCTATAGTTATTTCAAAGATATGTATTCCTCAACGGCAGCTTTACTATATATATGGCGAATGACTTTTGTTGGATTTCTTTCCCCTTCCTTAAATGTTGAGAATCATTCCTGGATCATTTTACCTCTGCTAGAGATGACATCTGTGGAGGAGTGGAGTGTTTGAGAGGACAGGCCCTACTAATAAGGTAGCCTTTGAGATATTCTCTCTTGACTTGTATTCTTCATGCAGTATGGTTGTGTTGCTTCTCTCTCACAGTAGAATGTAAGCTCCCAAAGAGCGTGGATTTGGTGTTGATTCCTTTTGTATCTCCAGCCACAAATTCAGTGTCTGGTGTAATGGGTCAACAGCAAATGAGAAAATAAAAGCAGCTTAGACACTGTCCCGATAGAGGAAAGAGGGAAGAGTCAAGGGAGGTTTCCACCATGGGTGCTTACTGGTGACACTCACTGAGACGGAAACAGGCGGGTGGAGCACAAGTCTTGGAGATGATCCAGTTTAGGATATCTGAGGGGCTTATGGGAGATATAGGAGAGGCTGTACATGGATGTCTGGAAAATATTCCAAAGCTTCACAATAGGATGCTTACAGGGGCCAGCGAGGTGGACTGATGAGTGGTGGTTGCCAATGCCTAGACATTAGAAAGTAGGGGACTATAGCAATCTGGAGAGCTCAGGCCTATCTCAAGGGACAGCTGTGACTCAGCTCTAGCTAATTGCTGGCTCCAGAAAAAGCAGGTCCTGTGTACAGATTTTAGGACTTTTTTCAAAAGAAGATAGAAACAAGGACTTCCATGTGAAATATTGCTTGCAAGCCAAATTTGGCCTTCTGATCATGTGTTTCTGATGTCTGCTGTAGGCCTTCCCTAGCTATCTTGGTGCCTGTAGCAAGACTAGTGTCAATTTTGGGGGAGTGCAGGGGAAGGGCAGCTTCTGTAGCCCAGTTAAGTAGTCATTTGTTTTTTAATGGCTACATCAAAGAATGTTAACTGTCAAAAGGAAATTGCACCAAGATGGCAATGCAGGTGGTGCAGGTGGCTCATTTGGAGTCCAACACTTCTTAGTTTTTCTCAGCCATGCTCTGAGCACAAAGGAGGAGGTGATGGGACTGTGTATCAGGGAGTTGAATGATAAAATACGTGTGACTTAAGATTTGCATGTACTGGAACTGAGATGTGAACAGTTGGAGGAAAGGTTGAAACTGTGAAGATTATTCACATTCATTCTGTGTCATCAGCTTATGACATTCTGCTAAGAAGAAGGACCAAGTGAAAATTTCTCCAGAAATTTTGTTTGTGATCTCAACAAAGGCAGAGAGAGTGGCTGAACTAACAGATTGCTCCATGACAATTGTGGACTAGTATCATTCCCATCCTCATATAACTATTTGGTCTTCTCATGTTGATGCTAGTACACAAGTCATGTACCAGATAATGGAGCAAGGCTTTGCAGGACTGATTTTTTTTCATGTTTCATTCATAGAAGATAAAAACACAAAGATTGGCCAGGTGCTCTATCTACACTTGCTTCCAATCCATACAAACCCCAAAGAGCTCAGAGTCCCCTCATGGTCCATGACACTTCTGGAACTCACGCCAGCACATCACCATTGAGGGCCTTCTGAAAGAGGAAAGGTATGAGAGAACCAAAATCCCAAACCATATTGTACCTCATGTAACCATTGGGAAAGTATGTAGTGAATTAGCAATAGAACTGCCCAAGATCCTGTGCCAGGAGGAACAAGATGCATATAGGAGGATCCACAGTCTTACACAGGGGCAGCAGTGATGGGCTTAGGAGTAGCACAAATTGTGAGGTTGGCCCAGGACTGGGAAGTGTTTTGTTCTGTTGTGCATAGGGTCACTATGAGTTGTTACCGACTCGATGGCATCTAACACCACCACCACAGTCTTACACATCTGAGTTCAGTAACCAAGATCCATAATGGTTCACTGTTTATCACTAATGTGTGCAGTCAAATGTCAGCAGTCAGCGGGCCTCTCCTATAGTGGTTGGAGAACAGAGTGAAACAAACTCGACAGCATTTGCAGGAATTGTAATAGGAAAAGGAAGAGCTTATGCGAGAATTTTCTTTCCCAGAATAAGACAACATGAGGAAAACCAAAATATTCATGTGTAAAATGAAATTTCGAATAAGTATAAAGCTAGAGGACTTACATTGCTTGATATAGAAGGCCACAGTAATCAAGACTGTTTGGTGTTGACCAAGGGATGGACATGAATTAAACAGGAGAGCCTAGAAACAGACCTGCACAAATATACCCAACTTATTTTGACAAAGGTGTAAAAGCAATTAGATGGAGGAAGAGACTTTCAACAAGTGGGCATCCAGAGGTCAAAACCAAAAGTGAACCTCAACCTAAATCTCACATGTAATACATAAATTAACTCAGACTGAATCATGAACTTAAATAGAAGATATACAACATTAAAAAAAATAATCTAGGGCAGGTCATGAATTCTTGGACTTTACCCCAACAGCATGAACCACAAAAGAAAAACATTGATATATTAGACTTCAAATTAAAAACTTTTGCTTTGTGAAAAACTTAAGCAGAGGAAAAGACAAGCTACAGATTGAAATTATTTATAAACTATTGATCTGACCACTCTGTAAAACATGAAGAATGCATGAAACGCCAAAGTTGAAAAACATCAGAAAATGGACAAAAGAGATGGGTCATTTCACTGAAGAATATGTATGGCAAGTGAGCACATGAAAAGATGTTGAATATCATTAGCTATCAGGGAAATAAAAATTAAAATCACAATATGATATCACCATTCATCTATCAGAATAGTTAAAGAATAAAAATAGTGATAATAACAAATGCTGTGGAATATGGAAAAACCCAATCTTTCAAATATTGCTGATAGGCATATAAAGTGGTACACCCACTCTGAAAAGGATTTTGGAAATTTTTTTTTATAAGATTAGCTATACACTTACCATGTATATCTAACCTTACAAAAAATAAGAAGCTAATTACTGATCCAGTAAATAGATTCTTCACATTTATTTCAGAGAATCAAAGTCTTTATTAGCACAAATATCTGTACATGTTTGTGTAACAGCTTTATCCACAGTAGCCCCAAACTGGAAACAACCTGGATTCCCTTCAACGAGTGAGTGGTTGAACGGTGTTATATCCATAACATGGACTACTACGTACTCCATGGTGAAAAGGAATGGAATATTGATACGCTCAACAACTTAGATAAATCTTAAGGGAATTATGCTAAGTAAAAAACCCTAAAATTCAAAAGGTTGTATGTTATGACTGCATTTATGTAACCTTCTTAGAATGACAAAATTATAGAAATTAAAGTTAGTGGTTTCCAGAGGCAGGAACTGGAGAGGGCACAGGGTACAGACAATAAAAGGATAATGCAAAGGAATTCTTTTGTAGTTACAGAACCATTTTGTATCTTGACTGTGTGGCTACCCAAATCTATTGTTGTCGTTAGGTGCTGTCCCTCGAGTCCCTTCCGACTTGTAACGACCCTTTGATCCTTTGCACAACAGAATGAAACAGTCTGGTCCTGTGTCATCCTCCCAATTGTTACATTTGAGCCCACTGCAGTTGTCACTGTCAGTCTATCTCGTCGCGGGGGGGGGGGGGGGGTCTTCCCTACTTGGCTCTAAGCACGTCTTTCTTCATCATTGCATGAAACACACATAAACACACACACACACACACACACACAAACGAATAAATGCAAAATCTGGTGGAACTGAGTAAGGTCTGTAGTCAACAGTATTGTACCTGTGTCTTGGTTTTGAAGTTGTTACATACAATTATGTAAGTTCTTCCTATTAGGAAAACTGGGCAAAAAAACTATTTTTTGCAACTTCCTGTAAGTCTATGATTATTGCAAAATAAAAGCTATAAGTATTAATCAGGGGAATAAAAGGAAATTGCAGAGTACATTTCACAGGATTCCATTTTAATATATTTTTAGTTAGAAAAATACTAGAGAAATACCTGACAATTAACAGTGATTATTTCTGAGGGGTGGAATTATGGGGCACCTGATAGCTAACAATGGTTACCTCTTGGTGGCTCTGTAGGATGAACACTGGACTGCAAACCGTAAGGTTGGCAGTTCAAGCCTACCAGCTGCTCTGTGGGAGAAAGATGAGATTTTCTGTTCTCACAAGAGATTTACAGTCTTGGAAACACTAAACAGGGTCACTGAGTCAGAACTGACTCAACAATACTTATCTTAAACACAAATTTTCCATTTAAAAAAAAAAAAACACTTCTTAATAAACCTGTGATCTTCCTGTGTTGAGAAAAATCTATCCAGATGAGCTCTTTGGGATCCTCAAACTCTTTCTAACCTGAACTGAACTGAACTGTTCCAGCAGATCTCCTTGGAAGCCGCCATTTTGATTAGATCTTGCTCTTAGGATTGGTAAAACCAAGACTCATACCTAGTTATGATTTGCTCCATAGAATTGTCTTTATTAGTTCCAACTGGGCTTAAAAGACTAATAGAAAGATCAACTCCTTGAGGTGGCTGATCTTCACCCAGCACTTCTGGCACCCAGAGAGCTTAAAGCTTGCAGAGGCCAAAATGTTTAAAATGGAAAATTCTGGAGCACGTGAGATCACAACTTCAACAGCTACAGCCACTACCAATTTCTGGACTTCAACCAATTTTGTCATTGGTTGAAGTTGACAGTCTTCCCTGTCTTTTAAGTCTTCCTGATCTTCCTTGAAATGTTTGATCCATTTAAAACTTGTTTTATGTTTAAGGCAGCATTTCTGCAAAGCTTCAATGATTGGGAAGATGTCTACTTGAGTGTTGATAAATATTTATTGTTGTTGTAAAGTGCCATCTAGTTGGTTCCGACCCATTGTGACCCTGTATAGACTCTCCTAGGAGCGGATCCTGCAAAAAAATTTTTTTTCACTATGGCACAGAAATTATCTAATTTTCTGATGATACCCTAACAAGATTAAGACAAGTGTTATTACTGAGAAAACTTGTCTGTGACCATCTACTGATTGCAGAGACACATCTAAATACATTTTGTTTGGAATAAACCTGAGCACATATGAACTGGAACCCTAGCAGCAGTATTTTTTTACTTACCCTCACATTTGTGTGTTTGAATGATTTTATGATAAACATGCATTAACAAAATAACCAATATATAGCTGAAAAACTTAATAGATCTTTTCCCACCTAACTCTATGTACATACTTATTCAGGCAAATACAGACAAGGGCATGAAGAACACACAGCAAATGATTAATAGTGGTTAGTTACTTCTGGGGAAGACTGTGGGTTGGGCAGGTTTACAAGTACAGAGGGGAATTTGTTTTGCTCAATGTATTTCTGTATTGTTTGATTCTTACTTACATATGTATTCCAATTTGAGGAAAATCAAAGAGAAAACCCCTAGTGTTCAACACTCCAACCCCTCCACCCACAACTATAGACTCTCCTGGGTGAGAGAAGTTTCTTGAGGTTATAGGCAGTATTGTCCTCATCCCTCCCACCAGGACCCAGCCCAACTCACCCCAGGCGAGACACAAACACTGAAAGAGGAGCCAGAGGGCCTCATTGTAACACTCATTTTTATATAAATATCCACAAGTCATGTTACAGAGTAAGCCCCACCGGGAAAAAAGTCAACAGTTATGTTTTTGTTATATTGACCCCTGCCGCCTGCTGCTTTGAGAAGGCTGGGGCTGGGGCCATGAGGCCGCTAAATAAAGCTGCCTATGCTGCCCAACCCGGGGGCTCACCCCCTTCTTTGGTGTGTGGTACATGGTGACCTTCTCTGGCCCCCCTTAGCCTGGGGCAGGGTTCTGAGAAACAGGATTTTGGGATGTAGGGCCCAGGAGTCCTGGGGGCACTTGGAGATGGGGTGGGGTGGGACTGAGGCATTAAGAGGTGGAGTCTGAGGCTTAGAGGTTGAGCTTTAAGGGTGGAGACACAGAGTTAACAGGAGCACAGAGGAAGGCCTGGGCTGCCAGCAAAGCAGGTGTTACTTGCCCTTCTCTCCTGTGAGAGGTTCCTTTTCCTGTGGGTCCTCCTCCTGCTAGGCCCCACATTCCCAGGGAGAACTCCTAGGCTTCTGCCTGTCCCCTTCCAGCTCTGCCCTGCAGCCCATCTCCCCCCACAGAGAGGCCAGAGGCTGGGAACACAGCACCAGTCTGAGGATTTAATTAATCAGGAAGTAGGGTTGTTGGGAGGGGCACCCCTGTAAAAATGTACAAAAGGTCTGGGGGGCTCTGTGGAAGGGGAGATAAATATGTACATAGAACCCCCCTTCCTTTAGCCCCTCTTCCCTCGGCCCTGTGAGGGCATGAAGACTTGGGTGGGAGGTGAAGGGAAGGAGCACTTTGGCCTCTGGCTTAGTGAGCCCTTGGGGGAGGGAGGCAGGCCAAGGACCTAGAGGCCCTCAGAGGGGGTGATGATGCACCTCAGATCATGAGCTATGACCACTGAAATGACCCCCACTATCTCTCTTTCTCTCTTTCACACGCACACATAAACACCCACACATACACACATACCCCTCTTTTAAGAGGTTTGTGACCTCTGCCCTCCCAGAGACCCCACGGTTCATCTGATGTTTGATGTCATGGTGGTTTGGGCTTCTGCTCCCAGGTCCCATGACCTCAGAGATGGCTGGTGAGGTCATGACCTTTGCCCTCCAGCCCTGGGTGGAAACCTCAGCCATAGGATCATGTCAAAAGGAGAGGGGGGATGGAGCTTTGTCCCTCGCCCCACTCCTTCCCTCACCTGTCAGCCCGGGCAGGGCCAGGGGCCCTAGGTGGGGAGCCTGGTCGGGGGGCGGGCACGAGTGGAGGTGGTGCCCCCAAAAGGGCTCCTGGTGGGGTCTTGCTGAGAAGATGAGGGGTTCCTGGGGCCGCAGCAGGTGGTGGCGGCGGAGCCAAGCGGCTGTATAACAGGGGATGGGGAGGCTCTAGACCATAGAGGCGGGCAGCAGCCACGGCCCCTGGTCCGGTCAGCTCCTCACCTGCCTCATAGAAGCGGGGTGGCCTAGCAAGGCGTGGGGGGCCTGCCAGCCAAGTTGGCTCCAGGAAGCCAGCACAGCGCTCTGGTGGACTAGGGCCCAGAAAGGGAGGTGGCCGGGGCCTCTCAAACAGCAGGTGAAGGCCTTGAGGCCCGGTGGGAGCTGCAGCAGCCTCTTCCTTCCGCTCTTCCTTTACCCGCACGGATTCTTTAGCTGGCCTGGCCCCTTCCTCACCAGCCCGGGCCTTGGGAGTAGCGGGAGAAACTCGGAGCTGGGGCCTTGAAAAGGGGAGGTCCCTGGGAAGCAAATGTGGGGGAGTAAGTGAAAGTTTGGCAGGGAGAGGCTAGGCTGTGGGGTGAAAAGGCAGCCAAAGGAAATGTCTACCTGTCTTTCTCCTCCTTGGTGATCGAGGGCTCCCGCCGCTCCACAGACCGCTCCTTGTCTGAGCCTGGTGTCCGGGCAGCCTCAGGGGGACGGACCCAGGCAGGAAACGCCAGAGGACTGCGGTGCAAGCGGCCCCATGGATCTGGGGGGGAGGCAAAGGCTGGTGGGGCTCCTGGGCTTTCTTTCTGGGCAAAAACAGCGCCGGAGTCTAGGCAGAAGGCAAAGGAAAGAGTGACAGAGGCCAGGAATGGGCAGCCCCACTCAAGCATCCCCATCTGCGCACATGACTCCAGTCCCACTGTTCCCTTCCCCTCACCCCATCCAGCACTCACTGAATGTGGGGCTGCCCAGGCCTCCAAAGGCCCCATTGGAGAGAGCAGCCAAGGAGGCGAAGCTTGTGGGACGCCCAAAGGGATCTGTGGGAGAAAAAGAGATGGTTGGAACACAGGCATTGAGAACTGACAGGGAAGTCACTGGTGAGCCCTCAGCTACCTGGCTATAACCGCCAGGTGTCTAGAACTTCCTCAGACCAGACACTGAACTTGGATATGCACGGTATCATTTAACCTCACGATAAGCCCCATGAGGCAGACAGGACCATTCCCACACCCAGACAAGGAAAAGGCTGACAGAGATGAAGTCACTTGCCAATATAGTCAAGCTCACCAGGATTCCAAGCTCTGGCTTCTGTGACTTGAGGTCAAGTTCTTCTCTCATACTGCCTGCCCAGACCCACCTTAGCAGATGCCAGCTCTTCAGCAAGTCACTCGTCTAATGATCCCTACCTGCCTTCCCTCCTGCCCTGTATCTCAAGCTGAACTCCCAGCCCCTCTATGGGAACTTTTCATTTCTTCTGCCAGGAAAACCTTTCTCCTTTGTTGAGTTTAAATCCTCTTGTTCACTGAAACCAGTGCAATCTTGCCAAGGACCCCCAAGATCTAGTGATGGCACTCTCTCCTGGACCTGCACAACCTCCTTCTACCCTACTCTTACCTGACAGTGGGTCACTAAGAACTGCTGTTTTAGATACAGCATCTGAGTTAACAGCCACTGAAAATCACCCTGGTCTTCTTTAATCCATTTTACAGATGAGGAAACCAAGGTTTAGAGGGGGTCGAGCCACTTGCCCAGGGTCACAAAGACAAGGGGAAGCAGATCTGACTTCCATCCATAGCTTGAGAATTCATGGAAGGCCGGAAAATGGCTCTTACCAATGTGGGTGCTGGGGCTCAGGAAGGGTCCGTGGGCCCCGGGAGCTGCCGTGAAAGGGTTGGCTGCAGCGTGGATGGCACCTGGGACAGAGTGGTGGGAGATTCTGATGAGGCTGAGTGTGCACAGTATGAGCCTTGGGCTTGAGATGAGGAACCTCATGACCCAAGAGGGCTGGCCAGACTCACCAGTCGCAGTGAAGAGGGAGGCCGGGTGGGAGAGCTCCTGCCCAGGGGGCAGTGCCCCATAGGGTCCCGGAAGGCAGGGCAGGAGGTCATTCCGAAAGTCAAGCTTGTGGGAGTCGCCCTGCGTGCAGACATAGGGAGGAGCAGCAAGTGAGGGGCCAGGTACGGGTGGGCTTTTACTGCCCCATCTCTAGTGCCCCTTCAAAGCCTGGCTGGCTAAGGCCATGAAGGGGTGTGATGCGTAGCCTTCTTTGCCCATCCCTCTCAGAAAACAGACCCCCTGTTTGTGTAACTGTTCACATAGTGACAAGTACAGGAGGGAATGTTTGTGGCCAAGATTCTGAAGAGCGCTGTAGGAGATAGATGCTCAGAGCTCAGGCCTCCCCCAACTCTCTGGCCAGCTCTTCCCAGCCCTTGGCTCCCAGTACCTTCATCTTCTCCTGGTGTCTCAGGATCATGTAAGCCACACGCACATGCATGGCACACCACTTCCCTGGTTTCTGCTGCCCCAGAAGGATGACCAAAGGGAAAGGGAAAGGGAAAGAAAGAATGCTCACTCATCACTCAGTCCAGGCCTGGCCCAGGGCTCAGGCTTACCACACCATCCCCATTCGTTATTCCTACAGTTATGGGATGACTAGGTCCATTTTACAGACCAGGAAACTGAGGCTCAGAGAGAGAAGCTGTCTCGCCCAAGGTCCCAAGGCCAGTTATATCTGAACCCAGGTCTGTGACTGCAAAGCCGTTCCATATCTGGCTGCCTCCATGTCTTGGGCTTCTCTCTTTTCCAAGTCAGATGCCTCCCTTCAACCAAACATCCTGACACCATCCCCCAGCTTCATGCAGGTTATGGTCCTTGCCAAACTCACCCTCAAAGGTGGCCGGAAATGGTCGGGGATCTGGAGATGGCAAAGGAGATATTGGAAGAATTCAGACCAGTCTATTGATGTGGGTGCCCATCTCTATAGTACCTAAGCCTCCCCAAACCTTTCCTGCTTGTGTCTCTCTCCGTATTTCCTACTCTGGGTGTTTCCCTTCTAGTACCAGTCTCTAGTCCAGGTTTCTGAACTGGGCCCCAGGGAGTGAGCCCAACAGGAGGGCCAGTGAGAGGGTTGGGGATTAGTGGACAGGCAGGCAGCAGCCTTCTAACCAGAGAAGCCATGCTGTGAACAGTTTTCTATTGTAGTGGGGACCCATTTTAGAATCTTTTAAGAAAAAACTTTTTCCCACTGCTAAAGGAAGATGCAAAGTGTCTGGGCAGGATTCTGCTGAGCAGTATTAAGAGAGATGCTCAAAGCTCATGCTGCCCCCTGACTTGCTGCCCAACTTGCTCTCTCCAGACTTCTGGTCTACCTTTCAGGAAACCTGTCAGTATCTGTCACCCTGCTTCCAGAACCCTGGGGTTTATGGCTGCCACATGTGCTAAGCAGGAGGACAGCCTCTGGCTCCCCATGTGACTTCTTTTATGGATACGGCTTTCTGGTTGGATGTCATTTGAAAACAGGATTCTGTGACCTCAAATATTAAAGAACCAACCCAAAAACCCTACAAGAACCACATTCTTCTTTTGGGTACAACTTCATGAAATTCCTGTTGCTCATGCCTGGGAAATCCTGTGGTTTACAGAAAGAAGTCTACTCTCTCATAAGACACCCAGTGACCGCCCAATCACATTCTGAAAGGTGAGCTCAGGAGTTCACGCTTCTCAAGTGATTCTTGCTCCCCCCAGGAACTGCCCCGGCATCCCCTCACCTGTGTCCCTTTCTGGGGGAGCCCACTCGGCACTGGCCCCAGTCTTGGTGGCAGCTCGGGGTTCGTGTTCTGGCAAAGGGGAGTGGAGGGATCATCAGGAGAGCTCTGATTCCAGGTATGGAAGGGTCTAGAATCATGCTAAAGGGCAGGGGTGATGGTGGTGGGAGGGTTTGCTTTGGTGAAACCCTGGTCCAGAGGGGAGGGCAGGAAGGATGGGGGTCTAGGGGCATCTGGGTTTGCAGGGTATGGGGGTCTAGGGGCATCTGGGTTTGCAGGGTGTGGGAGGTAGTAGTCGTGTCTGGTTTGAGAGCTCACCTTGGGCTGGAAAGCCCCCTGCAGGGATCCAAAGGAGACGGCCGGTGGGAGACCCGGAGGTAAGCCGGGCACAGTGGGAGGAAAGGCCGTGTAGGGCTGTGGAGAGAAGGGGACTAGTCCAAGCTGGTGTAGAGGTGCAGCGCATCAGTCTGCCTTTTAGTCCTCTGGCCTCCACCCTAACACCCCCTGGGGGCTCGCCCATGATAGAGGATCTTGCTTTTCCAACTGAAGTCTGGAACCCAATGACCAGGGCCACAAACATTCAGACATTCATGCCCACACACCACACATACTCACATTATGCCGGAAAAGGCCTTCCATCTTTCCTGGGTATTTCTCAAACTAGGGAAGAAAAGGGAAGAGTAAGTTGCCAACTAGGAACCCAGGCTTTCCCCTGGAAATCGTTCCCTCCTCAGGTCTCTGAGCTCACCATGTGGGTGCCGTGGGGCGGCAGCAGGCCCGGGGGATAAGGGGTGAAGTGCTGGTGGGTGTGCTGGTGGGTGTGCTGGTGCTGGTGGTTGTGCTGGTGGAACTGGAAGGCCAGAGGCCGTGTGGAGCCTCCTGCCCCCACCACCTCAGGGCCACCCTGGGCATTCAGGTAGCGAGAGTTCAGGTCCTGGCCGATCAGGTCCTGCTCTGTGAGAGGGGAGGGGGAGAAGTCTTTAATGTCTGTCATCACCATGACAGCCTCCTTGGGCCCAGGTGAGCTGGCCTTCCCTTCTGGCCTCTCGCTGCTCCCTCCTCAAGCCCTACGATGTATCTAAGGTCTAGCTGCCCCAAAGTCAACAGGGCCCTGAGCCCAGGGCCATGGCCCACACCCCCCCAGCCCCAGCCAAGACCCCAAACTCACCAGAGAGGGCGTTAGCCGCTGAGGCCCCAGGGTGCCCTGGCACCTGCAGCAGGGGTGGGGGTGGGGGTAGGGTGGGGCCAGGGGAGAACAAGGAGGGGTGGTGGGGTGGTGGTGGTGGGCGCAGTCCAGAGGGGGGGAAGCTGTGACTGGACAAAGGCAGGGGCAGTGAGGGCGTCGGGGGTCGGTGGGTGAGCTGCGCGGACGAGGAGGAGGCAGATGAGGAGGAAGAGGACGAAGAGGATGATGAGGGGGGAGGCTGAGCCACGGGAGGGGCCGGGGCCTTGGGGGGCGGCCGTGAAGAGCTGGGGAGAAAAGTGGGGAGATGAGTGAGGGGTTGGGAGGTGCCAGTTCTGACGGGGAGGGGTCAGAAGCCTGGGCCATATCCTGACCTAGCCCCCAGCATGGGAGGTGGTAGAACGTGACCCACCCCCAGAACTCCTATCCCCACCCAGAGGACCCATCCTCTGACTGGGGTGCCTCCTGAACCCAACAACCCCCTCCTTCCTTTTCTAGGTCTCTTTCCACAAAGCTGCCTCTGACAACTCCAGTCACATGACTTGCCCTTTTCTGACTCAACCACAGTACAAAACATGTCATTCATTTTGACGCTTAATACAATAGGCCACTTGGGTTCCTACCCTAAGAAAGTGGAAGCAACACCATGCTGACCTGGCCTGGGAGTCAGGAGATCTAGGCCCATCTTGCCATTAACACCCTGGGTGACCTTGAGCAAGTCACTGACCCTCTCTGAGCCTTAGTTTCCCCTCAAATAGTAAGAAAAATAAAAATTACAATAACAATCACGACAGCATCAATAGTATCAGGAACTCTTACCCTTGAGTAAGCATTGACTATAAGCCAAGTTCCGTCACTTGCTTTACTTACTAATGCAGGCCTCCAACACGTCACACCACCTTCCCTATTTGACACTTAATTCTAATAGGCCACCTGGATTCCTACTCTAAAAGAGGGGAAGCAACACCATACTGACTTGGGCCCAGCCCTGTATGTATGCACCCACACACCATTTACTTTTCTTTAATTTTTTTGTTGGTGGAAGTGTTGTTTTAAAATCCTTTCTGTTTAAGCTCACCCTGAGAAATAACAGGTGGAGGCAGGAATGATAGCACTCTTATTTTTCTGAAGCACGTAAAAGGGTATAGAACACACGACTATGGGAGTATGCTTGTTGTTAAGCCGTGAAATCACATCATGTACCAGTGGTGGGAAGTGTGTGCACACTTTGGGAAACACTGCTTCAACTCAAAGTTAACGCTCACAATGATGTAAGGAGAGAGGTGCTACTATTATCCCATTTTACAGAAAGAGGAAAACTGAGGCTCAGCAGGAGTAAGGGACTTGGTAAAAATCACACAGCTAGTAAGTGGCAGAGTAAGAATTTGACTCTAGGTCTGTCAGACACCAAACCCAGCAAGTACTCTTCAGCATTTGTCAGTGTTTCCCAAAGTACGTTACCAAGAACCTTATTCCTAGCAAGATGCGCCTTGAAAAAAGGTTCCACCAGCAAATAAAATTGGGAAACACACAACCTAGATTGCCCTGCACATGGCAAGTCCTGCGGTATTCTCTTTAAATGGGTATAACTCAGGGTCTCTCAACCAACTTTTAAAAATTCAAAATCTTTTTCAATCACATCCTGTAACTCCCATCTCATGTCCCAGCCCCTGAAAGTAGGGGTTGGCACCAAAATGATTAGGCTCTTCCAGACCATACCAGACCAGACCTGATCCCTTGACCACTCACCTGCCAGTGCTGAGGTCCAGGCTGCTGCCATAGGGAGAAGTGCGGAGGCCAAAGGGCGAGACCCGAAGCTGCAGCTGGGGCTGGGGTGGGGGTGGCAGACTGGGGGTGGCTGGCAGGGATGCAGGGGGTGAGGCAGGAGGCCGAGGGACTGGTGGAGGCGGTGGTTCCTTAGAGGGGAAAGGCACTAGCAGCGGGTCGGGCCCCGGGGGCTGTTCCTGGCTCCGCTCCAGGCCCGACACTTTAGGGACCACAGAGAATTTTGCTTCACAGTTCCCATTGAAGGCGCCATGGGGGCCCGAGGCTATGAGGGTGGGAAGACAGACATGCTCAGTTGAGACCCAGGCTCACCCAACTTTCTCCCTTGTCTCTAGCCCTGGCCCCTGGGACCAACCTTTGCTGGTTGAGACTGTAAAGGAAGGGTCGAGGTCATCATCGGAAACCTAAGGAAGAAGGGCAGACTCCTGTCAAGCCAGGTCTCCGCTCAGGAGACCGTGGCAAGCTTGTCACAACAGCTTGGCTAAAGTCTACCAAAGTCTATGGGCTCCAAAGAGTCTATGATAGGGGGAAAGAGGCAGACCAGGCCAAGAATCTGGCTCTCCGGGAAGACTGAACTGAGGCACCACAGAACCAGGCACGCTAAAGCAGGGGTATCAGCTCTCACTAACTGCTAGCCTAGAGATCTATCTGGCCTACAAGTGTTAACAAACAGTTCGTAACTGACAGTTATTTAGAAATTGGGATTCCTTATAAAAACTCCGACTCACGCCTGTCTTGAGAATGAACCCTATTTTTGCATGGCAACAATTAGCTGGAACTGGATAGCAGCCTCCCCCTTTAGATGGGCAAGTACTCTCTGGTTCACCATAGTCCCTTGCCTAGCTTACTTTTAAAATCTAAAACAAGACACAGAGAACAAATTTAGCTACTTACAAGGACCAAGTGGGTAAAGGAGCAACAGCTATGACACGTTCTCTCAAAACAAACAAAACAGCCCTAGTAATAAACTGAAATACACCTTTTATGGGCTAAGTTCTTACAAAGACTACAAAGGCTTAGTGTCCTCATGCCACAGTCTGCTCAGTCCCTAAACCTACTGTCCTCTCTAGGAGAGCAGACTTATGGGAAACAGAAAGGGCCAGTTCAGTGCCACAGGCATTCTGGGGTTCCATGGAGAACTGCTGGGAGCAGAAGAGCTTTGGAATGGATGGCACACCCAGACACAGACCCAGTTCGCTGTAGACACACCAAAACAAGGTCACTTGTCCTCCCTGACCCCTTCCCTTCTTTCCAAACAACCTCATCCTGGCTGAATTACCCTTATCTCCCACTCCTGAGAAGGCTCTATCTATGACACCTAGAAGACCATTTAAACTGCAGCCCACTTTACAAATCATGATACTGCACACCGGAAGGTTCCAGCCCCACTCACCCTCTCGTCGAGATCGCTTTCTGCGTCACACTAGAGAGAAGGAAAGACAGAGGTATCACAAAAGGAAAGAGTAGGGCCCATGATGAGAGGGGACTTTCAGAGAGGGAGTGAGAGGGGAGGGGCCAGCACCGGCAGATAGCACTTACAATGTATCCAGCTTCCAGAGAGTGACAGGAGGAGGCCTGAGAAAGACCAGAGTCCAGAGGTGAGGGAGGCTGACTGGCTAGGCCTTTGGATAAAGTCCAATCTCTCTAGCAAGGCACTCAAGGCCCCTCACAATGTACTCTCAGTTGCTTCTAGCTCCTACTTATTACATACTCCCATACTCCAGAGGCTCTGACCATTTTCCAAGTATACCAAGTTCTCTCTCATATCTCTGTACTTTTGTCTAAAAACAACTGTGGCCCCTTTATCCTCTTAGCAAACCCTTTACTATCCTTCAAGGCGTGACTAAAGGCATCCTAGGGGACTTTCCCTAATCACAACCCCTCTCCCATTTTCCAGGCAGTGAAGTGGCTTCCTCTGTGGGTTTCTGTAGCAGTTCTCACAGAGCTCTGCCTTCTGCAGTTTCTCAGGTTCTACTCTTAAGTGTCTGTTGACTATCTCTTTCCTGCTAGATTGTCACCAGCACCTTGAGGGGAAGGCAGGGAACACAGCTAATTCACTTAGATGTACAGTGATTCAACTACACTAAGTCCCTTTAATGCATCCCTGGATTAGCAACACATTTAAGGTAGGTTTCCTACCACCACCCACAGCCACTGAGCCCATTATTATTACTCAGAGCCTTTTTGTTGGTAAAAAGCAGGGGAGTCTGAGGGTAGATCTGTAGGATGATGAGGCCTCCCACTTGCTCTGCCTTCCTGAAGCTAAGTCCCTCAGACACCATAGTCACTGTTCCCAACGGACAGTGGGGATGGAAACAGGGTCTATGTGGAGGACAGCCTACCTTGAGTCTTAAGGAGTGGAAATCTGGGGCAAGCTCACCTCTTTCCTTCTCCGCTTATTGGGCCATTTTCGGGCCCGATCCCCAGGGGGCCGGCCAGGCTCCCGATCAGAGCTGTCCCCAGGCTCCCCAGTGGCCCCACTGGAGCCCCCCCTCTTCCGCTTCCCAGAATGCTTCAGCCGGTGTTCCAGTCGCTCTGGGGGCTGAAGCGATGCATCCTTCTGTGGGGGAGGAGGTGGGACTGAGGTGGGTGAAGAAAATAAAACTCCCAACTTCTCTGGAGGTGACTCTCAGCCCCGGCAACCTGGTTAGTCCCTGGAGACTCGCTCTACCTCCTCCCACCCAGGGTGGGGCAGAAAGCTTGCCAGAGAAGCCGGTTGCTCTGGTTTGGGGTGCCAGCATTCCCCCCTCAACTCCACCCACTCTAGGCACCCTCACCTTCTCGCTGCCCCCTCCAGAGCCCCCACTCCCGACAGGCCCACCTGCAAGGCCTCAAGGCTGGCGAAGCTAGCAATAGCGAAGCCATCGATTAAGTCCTCCTCCTCCTCCTCTTCCTCTTCTTCGGGCTCTTCCTCGGCCTCCCCGTCGTCTGGTCCCCCCTCCTCCTCCTCTTCCTCCCCGCGGCTACCCGATCCAGCAGGCCGCTTCCGAGCTCGGGGTCGTGGGGGCCGAGGCCTGGGTCGGGGCCGCCGCCGTCTCGGGCCCCCAGGCCGCTCTCCAGCCGAAGCTGACGACCAAGGCCTGGCAGGAGGTGGCGGCGACGACGAAGACGAAGAGCCGCGCGGGGCGGCCAGCACGGACCGGGGTGCGTCGCCGCCGGGCCCTCTGCGGCGCCGCTGCTCCCGGTCTCGGTCTCGGCGCGAGCAGCGCCGCCGCCGCCGCTCCCCCTCAGCGGCCCAGCCCGGGCCCGGAGCCGCGGCCGCTGCCGTCTCCATGACGACCGCCCTCAGCGCCGCATCCGGAGGCGGCGGGGCCCGGAACGGCCTGTCCGTAGGCCCGGGGTCGCAGACGCGGCGCTGACGGCTGCACAGGGACGAGAGGGCCACGGTTTCCCCTTTAAAAAAGCAGGAGCTGCCGGCCCCGAGCTTGCCCCAAGGCCAAGGCCCGGAGAACCGGCGCCGCCCCCGGGCCGACAAGCCCGAGGGGCCCCCCCCCCGTGGGGCCGGCGGGGCCGCGACGGCTCTAACGGGGCGGTAGTCCCTTTAAGGCGAGGTCTCAAATAGTCCAGCCCCTGGCCCCTTTAAGACGACCCGATGGTGTCTGGCCGGCCTAGTTCGGTGGCCGCCCCCTGCCAGGGGTCGAGGCAAGTCTCCCCGAGGAAGAGGAAGGGCCACCCCTTTAAAAGGGGCCGAATGCTCAGCTCGAAACGCAGACCTCCCCTTTAAAAGTCTCAAGTCCTCCGGCTAAAGAGTCCACCCCTTTAAGGAGTCCAGGTCCGCCTAACAGCAGGCCGTTCCTTTAAGGACTCAGGAGTTAGTTCTCAGTCATTCACAAGCGACTACGTCCCCTTTAACCTGAGTTTAAAGGACTTTTTGCATGGGAAGAAAGAGGAGGTTAGAAACACCACTCGCCCCAATTCTCCCAACAACACAATTCTCAATGTATCAGCTTCTGCTCAGCGGCTTCCCCTTTAAGGCTCGCGTTGGTGTCTGCCGAGTCCAGCGGCCACCCCTTTAAGGAGATTTAAAGGGGCCTCCTCTGGGCCCAGCTCCTCCAGCCTCCGCCTACAGTCGCCATGAAAGGCGCGAGGGGGGGGCGGGGCCGCGGGGGCCAGCCCTCCAAAGCCCCGGATATGAGGCAACGGTGACGGGTAAAGCTTCGACGTCTGCCGACATAAAAGTCTTTTCCTTTCTTCCGTCTCTGTCTGACTTGTGTGTTAAAGGATCCAGAAAGGCAGTTAGGCAGCGGGGGAGCTCCAGCGCACCCTCCTGTTGTCTCCTTTAGAGTCTTGGGCCTCTTCTCCACCAGGACTTTCCAGCCCCTCCTCCCGCTTCCTCGTCAGCCTACGCCTCCTTCCTCTCTCTGTCTCCTCCCACTCTGCCCCGCCTCTTTCTGCCACCCACCCACCCACAGGCTTAGTCGTTGATAGGCTGACGAGTTTACGTCGAAACGAAGGGCTGAGTTAAGATCGGGGAAGTGGGCAATATGTAACCACCCTCAAATCTTTGATTGGGTAGACATCAGATTGGCTCCGCCCTTCAAGTCTTGTGACTCAACTGGTTAGAAGTAAGTGCTTGGGGCGGTCCCCCAGAGGACCGCCTCTTCCTACTCGTCGCTGATTGGTCAACCTTTTGCCAGCGTCGAGGCGGGAGGGGTTGGGATATAGTGCGCGAGTCTTCAGTAGCAGTTGGCCGCTTGGCGGCGCGCGGTCGCGGAAGGTTCCGTTCGACGACTGGTGAAGTCATCTCTTCCTTTCAGCCTCTTGGTTTAGTCCACCGGACGCCTAGCGTCTCGCGCACGCGCGTGGCGATAGCCTCGCTCTGTTGGCAGCTCAGCGGGATCGCTCCGCGACGCTGTAGGGCTTGAGTGCCGCCGCGTGCTTTGTGCAAGCTAGATTCTCTGGAAGAAAGCCGCGGTCAGTTGTTGCTCGGCTCCATGGGAGGGTGTCAGCTTTGGGGTCTTCACGCTCCATCAACTGAGAAACACTTAGCACTTACGTACCAGGCACCTTTTTATGTGTAACTCATTTTGAATTATGCTGTTAAGTGCCGTGGAGTCAGTTCCGACTCTTGGTTTGTATAAAACCTTTCACTTTACAGTGTTTCTTAGACTTTTTAAATCTTTTCTGGGGCAGAAAACCTCATCTTTGTCCCGCGGAACGGCTGGCGGACTCGAATCGCAAGTTCAGTGCTTATCGTATGGAGCCTTCTGTTTAAGTAGATAATTGCTATTAGCTCCATTTTAGAGAAGAGGTAACTGACAGACCGCCTCCCAGCAAGGGTTTGCCCTCAAGAAGCTAGCTCGAGAGTGTGATGTATTCTGTATCATAAGTTTTAAAAGACGCAAAGTCCTCGCTTAATTGCCAGGATTGCCATTTTAATATGAATGTATTGACTCTCACTTTGCTTTCTCATCTATAAAATGACTTATGTCCTTTCACAGGGCTATATGCAAGACAAGTACTGTTAAGTTTCATGACTCATAGTGACTTTGTATAGGGTCTCCGAGGAGCAGGTGGTGGGTCTGAACTGCAGATCATGAGGTATCACACAGCACCACACCAGGTCTACAAGTCAAGTATATTTGTAGCAGATTAGTTACTGAATCTAGCTGCAGTTCTTGGAATATATCAGGAGGAATCCATTGTCTTGATCAAAGTCTTGGTCCACTCTGGACCTTTCATTCTCCTTGATGTATATCATCTAGAGCCAGTTCAGAAGGGTTCCTCCATCCAGGAGAATCTCCAGTTACCATTTCCCCAGCCCTTTTCTGTACCTAGCTGTTAGCTGGCACTGCCCCCATTTCTCAGCCCTTTGGGTACCAAAGTGGAAACATCAGGGCCAATCACACAAACTGAAGTCAGACATACAAAGGAAATCAGAAGCATATCGAAAACTTTACTAGAAATATAGAGAAAAAAACCAAAATCAAGGTAACTGTCTCAGGCAGCTTCCCCTACTCCAGGGTGGATGCATGGACAAATAGATGTTCCCCCTCCATTCCCTCCTCATTCTCTTCCAGAAGCAGAGCATCCAGCTCCTCCAGCCGCTGCTGCAATAGAGGTCCCACGTCTGGGTTAGGGGCCAGGCTGGGAGTAAGGGTCCTGCTAGCTGCAGCACGGACTCCTCGGTAGGGTCGCCGGGAGTGAGGGAGGCTGCTATCCCGAAACACTACAGCCCGCCGGAGCTTCCTTGAGCTGGTGAAGATCAGAGTTCCATTGCGTTCCCGAGGTTCCTCGAAGATGGTCTCAAAGGTCCTGGGCCAGGTAGAGAGGGGTGCTGGTCACCAGAATACTTGATGATTCCAGCCTTCCTTCTACCACCCCTAAGCCCTCACAGTTTCTCACCTCCTGGTTGTGGGCGATTGGTAATTCTTGTTGGTGTAAATTTCTTCCAGGCTGAATTCCTTCTTGTTTAACCTGGTGGCAAAGGGTAGAGGCCACTGAGAAACCTGGAGCTAGCTGTGTCTACAGCCATCATAATTGCCCAGAAGGAATGGGCAAGGCCGATATATAGGAGGGGGCTTCGTGGGAAAATTACATGATCTTTTCATTCTATTTTTCTACCAACTTTTTCAAGCCCCCTCATATTTAAGTTTCTCAGACATGTCAGAGCCAGGAGTACTACTGAGGACAGACAGGTAGTTCCAGGCTCAAACCATGTTCTTCCCAATCGAATATTCCAGGCTGGACTGGGATCCCTGACAAGACTGCCCTGCAGGGATGCAAGCCCATACATGTTTGACTAAGGCATCAGCATGGGCAATGAGCCTCTCACCTGACTGGTCGAGGCAGCCCCATTGGCGTAAGGTTGAGTTGAGGCCGGGCAGGTGTCTTGCGTATTCTAAATCGAGAAACCTTCCCCACGGCCTGCAGAAATCGGGCCGAGGTTGAGAATGTGACATGGGCTCAGGCCACCACCTCTCCCTTGCCTGTACTCCTACCTTGCTTTCAAGGTCGGGAAGAACGTGGTCCTCTGGGGCCCTTGGCTCCTTCCTTTGAGGTGAGTTCAACCTGCCGGGAAGATCAAGGTTCACCCAACATTCACAGTAACAGACCCATTTTCTGCCCACTGAGTACTAGGAAAGGAAGCTAGGCCACGGCCAGGGTCAGGGCTTGAAGGAAGGTTTACTGAGAGCATTACCTGGAGTCCACAGGCTCGGAGAAGGAAGAAGTGGATGTGGTGGATGAGCAAGATGTGGTAAGAGGAGGAGACGTTCCCACTCCTCCGAGAGGAAACACCTCTTTCCGAAGACAGGGCCGAGGGGGTGGTGAGGTTTGGGCCATCTCTCCACCTCCTACAGTGTGCCGCCGGGGCCGAGGTCGACTTATATGGGGTGGGGCAGGGAGCCAGGTGCAGGCACTTGGGCCAGGGGGCCCTAGATCAGGGCAGGAGTGGCTTCGGCCCAGAGAAGGCTTAGGGAGCAATGGTGGGGGATTGTGGTCCTGGGTTCGCCATTGTCGGATAGGGGGTCGGGGACTGACAGATGCAACACCCTCAGGCTCCCCAGACTGCTCAGCCTCTGAGATGGCAATCTTCAACTCTAGCTTCATGGGAGGTGCTGGGGGTGGGGGCCGTGGGGTTTTGTTAGGTGTGAGGAAGATGTCAGCAAAGCTCTCAAGCTTGGAGCGGACGGAGCGGAAGAGGGGGGCCAGGCCCCAAGGACTGAGGCGGGGACGTAAAAGGCTGGATGTCGGTGGGGTTGATGAGGACTCCAGGTCAGGATCTGGGATTGAGAAAAGGAGTCCCAGGTGGGCGTTCTGTAGTTAGAGATGATCTAAGTGCCACCTAGAAACCTCAGCACCTTCCCCCCACCCCTACTACGTCCACTCCTGAAAACCAAGCTCCATGTTTAGGAGTTGAACCTCAGGCCCCTGAAATCAAAACCCATCTCCATAGAGCAATCTTTGTTCTTGTTGTGAGCGGCCATGGCGTCAGCTCCTGACTCATGGCAACCCTATACACAATAGAATGAAATGCTACCCCATCCTGTACCATCCCCATGGTGTGGTCAGATGCACATTGGACTGTTGTCATCCAAAGGGTTTTCACTGGCTAATTTTCAGTGTAGTCCACCTCTCTTCCTAGTCCACCTTAGTTTAATAGCTCCACTAAAACTTGGTCAGCAACATAGCAACACGTATCTCCACTGACAAGTTGTGTCTGTACAGGTCTCTAAGCACCACCTCTACCTCTGTACCTGACACTTCCAAGCTCTACTAGGACTTCCCAGAGTGGCAAGTGTCGTCCCTCTGCCTAAGTCCTTACCTGGTGCTGGACTCTCTGAATGGCCTACAGGCTGGGCAGATGACTGGAATGGGGGTTCCAGGTCCCTAGGTGGAGGCAATGGCTGGTGAGCCACTGTCATGGGCTCAGCTCTGGAGGGAAGAGGCCAAGATAAGGCTGGGGGAGCTTCCAGGCCTAGATCTCTTCTGAGCCAGAACCTCCCATGTCCCTTAAGGTTTCTGAGAGCACTACAGGGAAATACTGGACGAGTAAATCCTGATGCTTCTAGCTCTGGTTGTCCGAGATAATGCTTGAATACTTTGACAATCCCTTCCCTAACCCTCTTACCTTCGTGCTGGGATGGTGAAGTTGGAGGTCTCATTGACAAAACCCTGGATATAAACAGGGGATGTTTGTGGGGACATAGGAAAGCTCCTTCTGACCTCCCCTCTTGACTGCCTCTTTAGCTTCCCCATTCCCCCACTTCTCTCTCTTGTCTTCAGATGCCTCCTGGGTTCACACCAAAGACCATTTCACTGAAGGCTTTGTTCAGTGTCTCCCATCTAAGATGTTGTGCTAATGCCCTGAGTAAATTCCATCCCAGACTCAAATCTGTCTTCTCTTCTGGAATGCCTGCCCCTAGCTGAACCTCTGACTTGCTTACTCGAAGTTCTGGGACCTCTGCCGGGGGTCTGGAGCCAGCAATGTCTTCCAGCATCACCACCAGGGTAGGCTGGGGGGCCCGGTCCACCTTTTGTGAAGAGGTCTCCTCTGGACCAGGGTTTATCCTTGGTCGTCGTCGCAGAGTTGAAGGGGGTCGGTGGATGCGGCTCAAGGGCTCTCGGCACAAGTGCAGAGAGCTGGAAGATCTAAAGGGGGAACAGTAAGATCAGATAGGCTCAGCTGTGCCCCAGCTTACCCTGCATCCTGCATGCTCACCTGGCCTGTGGGGACCGTACGGACTGTAGAGATGATGGGGCAGGTGGTTGGCTGTGGATGGAATCCCAATAGTTGCTGTGGTGCCGAGGGGTGGAGGACTCCTGCTGGGGCGCCAGAGGGACCTACAAGAAGAGGAGGTGTCAAGAGCAAGGTGATGGAATAAAATTGGCCTGGGCAGGATTCCCCTGTGCCTAATAGTGCCCTCAGTCACAAAGGTGACCAATGCTGTGGCTAGAATATATTCAGGATCTCCAAAGGAAAAATGACTCAGACTGAGTTAGGGACCAGACATTAGTGTCCTGAGCTAACAGGTATGTCACCTGGGTAGTCTCACCTAGGCTGTTTGAAGAATTAAAAAGTGACCTTGTGTGGGTGGGTCACTGCCTAGTTTGTTCCCAGTTGTCCCCATCTGTGCAGTGGTGTCAGTGACCTTAGCCTATTTGCCAAAGGGTTAGCGGATCAGCTGAGAAGAAAGTGGGAAAGTTTCTCAGTTTCAAGTCAGAGGAGTGTGGTTCAAGCCGAGAGGGTTGGTGGTGGGAATGTTGTTGTTAAAGTGCCATCGAGTTGGTACCAACTCATAGCAACCCTGCATAGGGTTCTGAGGAACAGCTGGTGAGCTTGAACCGCTGACCTTGTGGTTTTTCAAAGCGACCTTGCAGTCCAGCGAGCGCATTAACCGATAGTGCCACACCAGGACTTCCTAGTGAGAATGGAGGTGGGAATAGGCCCTGCCAATCTTGCCCACTTCTAGGTTGGAGCAAATGGGAGCCAAACAGGATTCTAGCATTAGGCTGCCTGTGTGATGGGGACGGAATGGTGTGTTTGGACCTGTATCATCCTCACTAAGGGTCTCACAGGACTTTGGTACTTAGCAGAGAGTTTGTGTGTGTGGCAGGGTGCCTCTTAGTTCAGGGGGCTCACCATGCGGGCAGCCATGACATCTTCCAGCACCACGGCCAGGACCCTTCGAGAAGCCTTTTCCAGGGACGAAGGAGCCCCCAGGGGCTGCAGCCTCGGCCGTTTTGGGCTCCCGGCTGCCCATAGTGCTCGGGCCAGTGGCTGGCGGCAAAGACGCGGCGAGCCAGATGAGCTGGAGAGTGAGAAGAAGAGGGCAGCTGCTTGAGCCTGTCGCAGGCTCTGTGGTTTCCCGGTACTGCCGCCAGGCTCCCCGTCTCCCGGGATCAAGACAGGCGGGCGGGGTGCGCTCTCACCTGGAGTCCCCGGGCAAGTCCATGGGGGAAGCGGCGGTTCCGGGGGGTCCCTGAGGGATCCCAGGCTGCAGCCTGGGATGGGGGGGAGCAGGGGAGCGGGGAGTAAGGGCCAGCCCCTCCCCCGGGGCTCCGCCCTTCATGGTCTGCCCGCAGCGCCCAGTAGCTCACGGGGCCGGAGCTCTAGAGCTTGGAAGGGCGCCCCCCGCTGGCCGCCTGGAGCGGGTGTCTTCCCGCTGCCGCCGCAGCGATCACCGTATCACTGGCACCCAGCCTGGCACCTGCCGCGAGAACCTGGATGGCGGTGGCCACAGTTTTCCCCACGGCCTGAGCCTCCCGGGGCCTTTGTCCCTGCAGATTCGGCCCGAAATCCCCCGGGATCCACTGGGATCCCGGTCCTGGGAGGCGCCGCTTCCGCCGGATCCCTCTGCGATCCTCCTCCACTCCCAGTGAGTAGTCAAGGCCTCTGAAGTAATATTCTCACACACCCATGGTTCCCTCCTCCCCAGATCCCCCAGACAGGATCCCCGTAGAAAGAATCCTACAACGCGGTTCCTCCAATCAGACGCCGCGCGTGGATCCTCCTGCCCCTGTGAGCTCTGGCTCCGCGAAGCTCCACTCAGACAAGGGAGGCCCGAGCTTGAGCATCGTGGATCTCGATCTGGATCCCTGGAGATCCACTGTCAAGCAGATACCCCTTCACTCCATTCCGGGAGGTACCGCCCACAGGCCCCCCACTCCACCCTCCCGGGTCCCCGCCCCGCGCTTCCCCCACTACAGGAACAGATGGTTCAAATGTTCCTCCCCCCGCGCTACTCCCGCCCTCCCTCCAACAGCTCCGTGCCCTCCCCTGCGCGCCGCTCACCGCTGCCTCCGGCAGATCCCGGGTCTTCGACGGCTCCCACCTCCGGCTCCTTTAAAACCAGCCTTACCTAACCCTACCCAACCGCTGAGGGCCTTCTTCTGGGAGCCTCCGGGCACCGCCCAATCGCCTGTCCCCGTCTTCCGGGGTGGTGAGAAACCTATTGAAGCCGCCTCTGAAGCCATCATCCCTAGGGGCAAGAAGCCAATTTGGGCAGAGTAGCCATCATAGTTGAGGGCAGATATCGTAGTCCTTGATTAACTGAAGTGGACGGATGTCGTCATCTTTTGAAAGCCACTCAGTGGCCGAAGCCTCTTCCAGGTTTCTCGAGCTATTCAAGGAAACTGGTGAAGCTATAGTGCCGCCACGTTTTTTAAGGGCATCTTCCGGTTATCTCACGTTAGTCCAATAAAGTGAATGCAGTACTAACGATATGCGAAATTTCCAGCTTCCTAGAGAGGCGGGTTCCCGTACTTTCTGGGTTCTCCAGCCGCTTTCGGTCTCACAGACTCAAAAGGGGATTCCCACATCCCTGGGTGAGAGTTTGGGAAGGAGCGGTTTCCGGCCCCACTGCTCAAACGCTGTGCTGGAGAGACCGTGGTGAGCTATAGTTGGGGAGGAGGCTTGTTGTTAGGTGCAATCGAGTCGGTACCGACTCATTGCGACTCTTATGAACAACAGAAGGAAACACTGCCCTGTCCTGGGCCAACCTCACAATCGTTGCTCCACCTGAGTCCAACGCTGTCGCCACTGTGCTAATCTATCCCGTTGGGGGTCTTCCTCTTTTTCTCCGACCCTCCACTTTATCAAACATGATACCCTTCTCTTCCTGACAATATATCCGAAGTATGGCAGCCGAAGCCTGGCCATTCTGGTGCCTAAGGAACACTCTGGCTGTACTTCTTCCAACACAAATCTGTTTGTTCTTTTGGCAGCCCATGGTACTTTTAATATTCTCCTCCAACACCATAATTCAAATGTATCAATTCTAATACCATCTTCCTTATTCACTATCCAACTTCCGCATGCATATGAGTTTATTGAAATTGCCATGGCTTGAGTCAGGTGCATCTTAGTCCTCAAGCTGACATCTTTGCTCTTCAACACTTTAAAAGAGGTCTTGTGCAGCAGATTTGCCCAAAGCAATATGTCGTTTGATTTCTTGCCGGCTGCTTCCATGAGTGCTGAGGAGGCTGGGGAAGATAAACTTGGATTTACCTGAGTGGTTGGTACTTCTCAGAGAAGTGTCTGCGGGCGCTGTGCAGAAGGCTTCGTATAGAGCATCATGTAGGAGACCAATAAATACTTCCCTTTTTAAAGTTCCGGACTCCTCAGACGCATGCCTAAAGGGAGATCAGGGGGCATCTCGCTGCTTTGATAGGTTGTGCGCTGCATCATAGAGCCTTTACCAGGAGCCTGTTGGTGAGGACGTGGGCAGGTACTGAGTTTCTCACACAGTGAAGGCAGCCTCACAGTTTAACCAAAGCCCTCTCCTCTACTACTTCTTCCCCAGGTTTCCCTAGCCCAGGGAAGTCCACATTTTTTTGTATATAACAAGAGAGTTTGAACCCTGGAATCGTGGATCTGTGGCCAAGTGGAAGTATGCACCCCACCCAGCCCAGCTGAATTCTCTCTTAGGGGACTGAGTGATGAAACCCAGAACTTCTGGGCCCCTCCAGATTCTAGTTCCCCTAGTGACTTGACTATTCTTGGCCTCAGTAGTCAAAATAGGAATAATAAACCCTATCATGACTATCTCAAAATGGAATTGGAAGATTAAGATCAAGCAAAAAGGTACATGTGTATGTACTTGGTAAATAATTCAAATCTGAAAACCAAAAATCAAATCTACTGTCATGGAATCAATTCTGACTCAAAAGGGATCCCATATCAGGTTTCTGAGACAGCCTTTCATCTTTCTCCGGAGGAGGGGTGTTTCCACCAACCTTGTGATTAGCAGCCCAATGCTTACCCCACAGTACCAACAAGGTTATAGGTAAAAAGATAATAACTGCATCTTCTTGCTCTTCAGAGCATCCGACACCTTTCTGGTCTCAAAGTCAGCTGCTCTGCTTAGTAACTCTTTTAGTAGAAGCCTCTTGCTTGAGTTCCAGGTCAGCTGGGTGAGTTGGACTGGGATGTGTTGAAATGTTTGGGAGATTTACAACCCTTTGCCAAGAGCCACACCTGAGAAATGATAGGAAGTTTTGGATTTTGGTTGCTGTCTGGTTTGCACATCAACAAATCAGTAATGTATTATATAGACTATGCCATAGAAATGGATATGGTGCCTATCATGGGCTTAATTGTGCCCCCAAAATATGTGTCAGTTTTGCTGGGCCATGGTTCTCATTGGCTGTTATGTAATGAGCCAGTCATTTGTAAGAGACTAGGGTGGGATGCAACACCCTTAGTCAGGTCACTGCCCTGATCTCATGTAAGGGGAGTTTCCCTGAGGCACGACCTGCATCACCTTTTATTTTACAAGAAATCAAAGAAGAGAGAAACAGTAGGGAACCACTGCCACCAAGAAAGAAGAGCCTTGAGTAGAATAAATCCTCTGGAGCCAGTACCTCTACGCTGAGGTCCAGGGAGAGACTGAAGTCAAGATGTAGATGTCAAGGAATGCTGGGCCCGCAGGTGTTGAAAAGGGACAAGGACTTTCCCCAGAGCTGACAGAATGTTTTCCCCTAGAGCTGTGACCCTGAATTTGAATTTCTAGCCACATAAACTGAGACAATGAATTTCTGTTTGTGAAAACCATCTACTTGTGGTATTTCTGTTCTAACAGCATAAGTTAACTAAGACAAAGTTTTGAGTTTATATCACTGTATTTATATCCTTGTCTACAAGATTGCCATAGGCTCTGATTGCTGCTTCCCTCAATTACAATCCTTGAGACCTTGAGGTAGTTGGTTCAGTCAGGTTTGAGCACATTCCTGCCCAATTTGACTGCCCTCGTAAGGAGTTTCCAAGACAGTTAACTCTGGAGCCACTTTTACTCTGGTCATTTAGAATTTTTATTTCTCCAGGAAAGTTGGTCTTGCTCATGGTCTAACTCTTTCTCTTCTCTAGTGTAGAGTTCTGTGTGCCAGCAGATCTGTCCTTGGTGATTTTGGAGTTGGGGAGTGTGGGTGGAGATGACGAACAGGAGGCAAATTGGAGGAGTTGAGTGATAAATGGATCGGGCTTATGGGAAGGGGCAGAAGGGAAGACTGAAGAAATTCAAGAAGGGTGATACATGAAACAACAGTATGCCACCATGCTGGTAACTGATTTATTACTTCTCAGCTCCTTTCTGCTCTGTGAAAGCATGTCTGGGCCCTTAAAATATTTTTTTGTTAGCTGACATATTTTTGGTCAATTGATGGCTGTGGGGACATTGCAGTAAGGAAAAATTTTGTTTCCTGGTTGTAGTGAGTCTTATCACTATGCAATTGGATCCCTCAACTTCCAGGGTCTGCAGCTTAAACAGCTCTCTAGTGCCAGTGTCTGAGATGCACAGTGGCCAGCAGATTCCCTGCCATACCTCTCAGAAGATTTTGTCTTGGAGTGACTTCAGAAAATATCTTCCCATAAATAGTGTTCTTTGGCACCCTGTTATTGTTAAGTGCCATCAAGTTGGTTCTGACTCATAGCAACCCTGTATAGGGTTTCTGAGGAGTGGCCGTGGGCTTGAACCGCTAACCTTGTGGGTCAAAACAACCTTGTGGTGTGCTTATCCTACAGGTAAATTTCTAGCAAGTTTCAGAGGATGAATTTCCAGCAAGTTCTACCAGAGTGGCACCTCAGGGACTTCTGGGCCCTCTCCCAAAAGTTTTGTTTATTGACCCTAGTGAAAATGAAGGCTTTTTCTTGAATGCTGTATCTCAGCCCAAGAGGTTGGGACTGCTTTTCCTGTAGTCGTTAGATTTCTCTTTACTTTTTACTATCTAATCATTTGTTTCTCTAATGTCATGTTACAGTTGATAATACTTTAAAACGTTCTTTGTTCAAATTAATGTGCTGGTTCTGTGTCCTGATAGGACCTAGACTAACACTATATAGTCAACAGAAATACTAATATTCAGCATTCAATAAAATAGAATATCTGAACTTTCAAAGTCACTACTGCAACTCTCCATTGCAAACATATTCCTTAAAGCCCACCAGTGCTCCACGGGAGAAAGATGAGGCTTTCTGCTCCCAAAAAGATGTACAACCTCAGAAACCCTATACAGGGTCATTATGAATAGCAACTGACTCAAAGGCACTTAGCAACAACATTCCATATAATATCACATATGTTATTGTTCTTGTTAAGTGCCATCATGTCAGTTCCAACTCACAGTGACTCTGTGTATAGGGTTTCCAAGGAGTGACCTGTGAGTTTGAACCACCAGCTTTGCAGTTCAAACTGACTTTATGGTTGAGTGCTTATCCAAGAGCGCCACACCAGGACTCCAATATTACATATTGTTGTTGTTACTAGGTGCCATTGAGTCGGTACTGACTCACAGTGACCCTACGCACAGCAGAATGAAACACTGCCCGGTCCTGGGCCAACCTCACTACTGTTGCCACGCTTGAGTCCATCGATGCTGCCACTTGGTCAGTCCATCTCGTTGGGGGTCTTCCTCTTTTTCTCTGACCCTCCATCTTAACAAACATGGCATCCTTTTCCAGTGACTGGTCCCTCCTGACAATATCTCCAAAGTATGAGAGACGAAGTTTGGCCATCTCGGCCTCCAAGGAACACTCTGACTGCACTTCTTCCAAAACAGATCTATTGGTTCTTTTGGCAGCCCATGGCACTTTCAGTATTCTCCTCCAACACCATAAATCAAAAGCATCAATTCTTCTTTGGTCTTCCTTATTCACTGTCTAGCTTTCATATGCATATGAGGTTATTGAAAATAACATGGCTTGGGTCAGGTACACCTTAGTCCTCAAGCTGGTATCTTTGCTCTTCAATACTTTAAAAAGATCTCGTGCTGGTGGTGGTGGTTATGTGCTGTGGAGTTGGTTCTGACTAATAGCTACCCTGTACAGGGTTTCCGAGGCTGTAAATCTTTATGGGAGCAGAAAGCCTCATCTTTCTCCCGCGGAACAGCTGGCAGTTTTAAACTGCTGACCTTAAGTTTAGCAGCCTTATTTGTAACTACTACATTACCTGAGCTTCTTAGTACTACATAATAGTATTACTATTACTGAGAAAAACTAGAAAATGACCTCATATGGTATCTGTGAGGATAATTGTCTCATCTGAAGTGGAGAAAATTAAGCTGGGTAGTTGCCATATTGTTTAAGGGTAAATGCTGGCATCCTGTGGTTTCAGGTGGAGTCCAGTTCTGGAAAACAGAAACAATTCCATATAGAATTATCTAGAACTGACTGTGTGTGATTGTAAAAAGTGGCAGGGGAGTGGTATCTAATCTCTGACTACACAAAGAGGGAGGAGAATCAAATTAAAAACCAGCTCAAGGCCAATTCCTATGAGGCAGAGGTCAGACATACCTCCCACTCCAACCTTCTTTACCAGTTCTGAAAGCAGCTGTCTGTCCCAGGGCACTCCCTACTCTCTGCTGGGTTTGAAAATCCATTTCAATGGCCACACAGAACTCACAGCCAATACCTGTGTGTATGGGTTTATTAGGGAAGTTAACAGTTTGCAATTCAGGTTCAAAAATGCTCAGGATACAGTTCTTAGGATAGCCTCTTCTCAGCCATGCTGCAGGCAGGCATCTCTATGATCCTCAGCCTTTCAGCTTGTCCTCTGCCCTGTTCGGGGCATGTTACAAAGCTTTTCCAGCTCTGCCTATGTTGTTGTGTTGTTAAGTGCCTTCGAGTCGGTTCTGACCCATAGCGACCCTGTACAGGGTTTCCGAGGCTGTAAATCTTTACGGGAGCAGAACGCCTCATCTTTCTCCCGCGGAGCAGCTGGTAGTTTCGAACTGCTGGCCTTAAGGTTCGCAGCCCGATTCGTAACCATTACGCTACCAGAGCTCTGCCTATAAATGCCGATAAATGCTTCTACTCCACCAGTTAAGTCTCAGCCTGAAAGTGCTCAGTTCAAGCTTCATGGGTCAGCAAGCCTAACTTGCAATATGAATATCCCGGAGGATCCTCACTCCTCAAGCAAGCCCTCCTATCTGAAGGCACTCAGCTTTCTAGCTCCATGGGCCAGAAAACCCACTGCTCTGTCTTGTGTTCTTGGTCCTGCTGCTGCTATTCCTCTGGTCCCACAGTTTTCTGTCTTCTGGGTCAAGGAGTTTCAACATACAGGGATCGTGGGGTCCAAAGGCTCTTCTTTCTTGATTGTAGTAAGGTCCCCTTTTCTGCTTCTGAGATGGCTCATTTAAAAGTTGGTAGGATGCCAGGGTTGGGAGAGGAAGGCAGGATAACTCACTAACTAGAGGAGCTCTGGTAGCGTAGTGGTTATGAATTGGGCTGTGAACCGCAAGGTGAGCAGTTCAAAACTACCAGATGTTCCGTGGGAGAAAAATGAGCATTTCTGCTCCCGTAAAGATTTACAGCCTCGGAAACCCTGTACAGGGTCACTAGGAGTCGGAACCGATTCCACAGAACATAACCACCACCACCAGAGGACAGACACATATGAACTTGGGTGAAGGGAAGGGAAATAAATAGATAGAAGATAGATAGATAGATAGATAGATAGATAGATAGATAGATAGATAGATAGATAGACAGTCATAATTTAGTGCCAATGAGTTGGTTCTGACTCATTCTGACCCTGTATAGGCTTTCTGAGGAGTGGCTGGTGGGTTTGAACCGCTGACCTTGCAGTTGCAGTCTAGTGCTTACCTTACAACACCATACCAGGATCCAGATAGATAGATATACCCAAAATACGTGAGCGCTTAAAAATATGTTTTCAAAACAAGGGTAGGGATGTATAGCCAATTATTGCAGTTGCTGTCAGTAAGTTATACATTTGTGGAAAGTTGAATTGGCAAAAGTTGTGTGATAGATATATTTACAACAATGAAATCAACAACAAAAATAATAGGTAGCTGCAGAGGTTGTTTAGGCAAAAACAAAACCAAAACCCAAATCCAAAAAACCCAGCAGGAGAGAAAACCTGACTAATCTCCACATTAGAGTTCCATACACTCTCTTTGCATGGTCTCACCTGGTGTGGCACTGTAGGCGAAGTGCTGGACTGCTAACGGCAAGGTTGGCAGTTCAAACTCACCAGCTGCTCCTCAGAAACCCTATACAGGGTTGCTATGAATCAGAACCGACTAGATGGCACTTAACAAGAGCAACCACAACCCCACATGGGTGTCACGGACCCTATTGACCTTATTAGTATGCTATTCAACCTCCTTGGATGACCACAAACACTTCACATGTGCATAGTCCTACCCAGTCACTT
This sequence comes from Chrysochloris asiatica, assembly GCF_000296735.1. Lineage (NCBI taxonomy): Eukaryota > Metazoa > Chordata > Mammalia > Afrosoricida > Chrysochloridae > Chrysochloris > Chrysochloris asiatica. Next base: position 337,878 of record NW_006408696.1, on the reverse strand, counting down.
GGTGGGGTTACAAGGACTGACTAGAAGAGCCACATCAAGTAATTCACTGCAGCTCAGTGCTGATGTAGGCTGGGGATGCAGAAAGGCAGTGGTACTCACCTAGAGTGGTGAGTCTGGGTCAAGGAGGTCTATGACACACATACAAACGGGTTTACATCACTGTGGCCTTCTCTTCAGAAAAGGAGGGAGGTCTAGACATGGGACAGAAAGGTCATAAAGAAGACCCTAAATATGGACAGAAGTCTGAAACTCGTCCATTTACTTGTTCAACACATTTGTTGAACTCTGACCATGTATCAACACAAAAAATACCATGGTGTACAAGAGAGTGAGGACTTTGTCCTCACAGAGACAGACAAGTAAATGGACCATTGCATTATAGTGATAAATGCTAAGCTCAATTTATATACCCAAAGTCACATGTAAGCAGAGTCAGGGAAGACATCCCAGAAAAACCAATGAATAATCTGAGAATTTAAGAAAAGGTTGAAAAAGAAGACAATGCAATGAGTTATCACAGCATTTGCAAAGGTTCCAGATGGGAAAATTTGCACATACTTTGGTCTTTAGTCTATCATAGTGAATGTAGCATTTTTATTGTTTCAAAATTTGTATTTATTTTGTCTGTTCTTACAGTGTTTTCTTAAATTCTTCTAAAGTTTTTATTGCATTCTCCTTGCTTTCCTCGATCTTTCTATCAATCCTTTGAAGGTACCTAATTATCATTCTTTTGAATTCTTTTTCGTTAGTTCTATTACTTTTTTTTCCTCAGAAACGTCTTTTGGTTCTGCATCTCGGTCATTTATTTGAGCCATTTTCTCTTGTTTCTTTGTGTGAACTACAAATTTCTGTTGTCTTCAGGGTATTGTGGGTTGTCATATTTGTAAAAACCAACAGTACAGTTGTTGAACTCAGAGGGGAGAAATCTCTGGGGGCTCCTCCAATTCAAGGAGCTCTTACTTCTTTTACAATTACAGTTTTTACAATCTCAATTAACTTGTTAACAACCAACACTCACAACTGAATCATATGATCCTATCAACACCTTCCCTCACCCTCTCTTCCCCAGACCTATTAGGAAAAGAAGAAACTATTCAATTGGGATCTTCTTTATCCCCCTAATTTTGAGTGTAAGCACACTCACAGAAGTGTGTAAATTAGCCATTTTATTTGTTTAACTCCGCCTTCCCCCATTTTAGATAGCCATTGTTTAAATTGCTCATCCCTATCAAAGTAGGTGTAATGCTGCAAGATAAGCACTGGACTGTATGTGGACTGCTAACCTCAAGGTTGGTGGTTCAAATCTACAAGTTGCTCCTTGGAAACCCTATACAGGGTTGTTATGAGTCAGAACCAACTCTGTGGCATTTAACCACCACAACAACATCAAACTAGTACTGAGGAGATAAACATGTTCCTTTAGCTGGAGAATCTTCAGTTCTAATTGGAATTTTGAGCATCTACATCTATAAGCAAAGTCCAGTCCAGAACAAGCCATCAAATTGCAGCAATTTACACGAGCTCATGATGTCAAACATCTTCATTTGGTCAGGTTCTGTCAGCTCATCCTGTCATGTTGGCCATGTCAGTGGGTACCAGTGGTCAACTTGGGAGTCCACAAACCTTCTACAAATCTTCAGTCCCTTTCATCTCTATTCTTTCATCTCTATTCCCCAGGGGGCTAGGTCAATGGTCACCATCTATAGACAGGAGTCCACACAACTCTGCATTTTAGACCAGCCAGTCCTCTCTCTCTCTCTCTCATACCAAGCCTCCATGGGCTAGACAACAAGTGTCAGTGGAATATGCCCTAACTCAGCCCATCTCTTTATTGCTGCACCTCGAGTGGAACCAGGTAGTCACCACAATTGAACATACCAGGTTGTCTACTCACTGGCCCTCTTTAACTTCCCATCCTGGAAGGGGGTTCTTCTGATGGGCACTGACTTTTCCTAACCAAAGGCAAACTGATTGCTTAAAATTAATAAAGTACAACTGTTATCTTTTTCTTTTTTCTTTCTGAAGATCCTTTCTTCACTTGCAAATCTCCTCCTCTCTCAGCAGTTCTGGGTAGGTCTGCATGTCTTCAAGCGAAAATATCCTGGGTGGGGCTTAGGTTTTCTGCCTATACCCACAACAGTTTATACACAAAGTTACTGCACTGAAATGAACAGCCTGTATTTCTTTGGGCAAATCCTAGTTCCCCTTTTAGCATATCTAAGCCAGTATTGGCTGAAGGCAGAGTTACATGTTCTCTGTAATCTATAATACCCAATATTCATTTTGATCATACATTTAGGTCTGTTTTATAACACTAGGTAGGAGAAAGATTCAATATTCACAGTACATTCAAATAAACACATAACCGTTTTAAAAACATTTCAGTTTCATCTTTTCTTTTCTGTACCATCACTATTTCCCTATTCATATACACATGACTTTGGGCCTCTGACTGGGTGGAACCAGAAGTCCTGGTCCCCTATTAATCACCCTTCTTATTTGACCTGGCTTTTGCCCCAAGCCACCCCAGAAACAGCATGTCTATCATTTCCCCTTCTATCTGCTGCGCTATCATAATATTTCTTATTTTCCTTTCAGCCATTACAGATAATAACCAAAGATTCTCCATCTAAGAATCAAAAGTTTCACTTCCCATACCCTTTCAGTCTTTATCCTACAAAGTCCCATGCTTCCACCAGTCTGGAACCATTACAACAAATCCCATTTCTGATGCCAACTGTAAAAAATGGTGTTGGGTGGTGTCTGACCTTCTTTAACTTTACAAGAGCTGATTCTTATGAAGTAGAGAGCAGACATGCATCCACCCGCCAACCTTGTTACCAATCCTAATACCCACCTCTCTTCTGGGTCTGATAATTTGTAGCAATGGCAATACAGAACTCACAAACAATACTCCTGATTATGGGGTGCATTAGGTTAATAATATGTTACACTTCAGGACCAGAAACTACTTAAGATTCAATTCTTTGGGCAGGACAGTTTCTTTTTAGCCATGCCCGCAGGTAGGTCTTTCTCTGACTCTTGGCCCTTTGGCTTGTTGGACCTGTTGGGCCTCTCAGACCAGACCAGCCACCACCCTGCTTGAGCAAGTTTTACAGATATCATTAGCTCACCATTAAGTGCCCAGAGACATCCCACTCTGCCAACAAGACTTCTGCTCAAAGGCACTCAGTTGTTTTGATCTATGGGGCCAGGAAACCCACTCCTGCCAGTTTCCTGGTTCTGTTGTCTTGGCCGCTGCTGTTTCTCTGCCATTGCTTCTCACTGTCTCTCACTGTCTCTCACTGTCTCTGGTGTTCTAGTTCTCTCATTCTCTCTCCTTCGTCTAGGAACTTCAAAGTGCAGGGGTCCCAGGTGCAAAGGATGTGCTCCACTACTGGTTCTTCTTTCTTGGTGGCTGTGAGGTCCCCCATTCCACCTCTGGAGATAGCAAAATTTACTAATCTCCTTGTCAGGTTTCCATATAACTTATTTGCATGGTCCCATCCCTGCAAGTGGGACCTTATGTACAGTATTAGTAAGCTATCCTATCCCCTTGGAAGGCCACAAGCATTTGCCTCATTTGCATAGTAGCACCCAGTCGTTTGGCAGGAGTTACAAAAACTGTGGCTTGTAGTTGTTGTTTTAGGTATAGTCAAGTCAGTTCCGACTCACAGTGACTTTATGCACAACAGAGCAAAGTACTGCCTGGTCCTGTGCCAACCTCATAATTATTGCTGTGTTTGAGTCCATTGTTACTGCTACTGTGTCGATCCATTTTATTGGGAGTCTTTGTCTTTTTCGCTGACCCTCCACTTTACTAAGCATGATGTCCTTTTCCAGTGACTGATCCCTTCTGACAATATATCCAAAGTATAAGAGACGAAGGAGCTCTGGTAGTATAGTGGTTACGCATTGGGCTGTCAATCTCACAGTTAGCAGTTCGAAACTACCAGCCGTTCCACAGGAGAAAGATGAGGCTTTCTGCTCCCATAAAGATTTACAGCCTTGGAAACCCTGTACAGGGTCGTTATGAATTGGAACCAACTCCATGGCACATAACAACAACAACAACAAATAAGAGATGAAATCTTTTTTTAAGGTTTTTATTGTGGATTGAGTGAAAGTTTACAGGACATATCATCAGTTTTACTTTCAACAAATCATACACCTTGTTTCATTACATTGATTCTAATCCCCTCCATGTACCATCAGTTAACAGTATTTCTCTCTATTCACTTTTTTTTTTTTAAACAACAAACACTCAGGCATATATAATAATTTACACCTTCAAAGGTCATATTCTACAAGTCTGCCTCTTGGCCACCAGCTCTTAGTCCCTCACTTTCCATGAATTTAGTGTCCTCAGTCGCTCCCCCTCTCCATGACCCCATCTCTGCCTCTGTCTCTGTTATTGCTGCTTCTCCGGATCAGGTCTCGCATTCCACTTGTGCTCTTCTCCCTTGATGGTCCTAGAGTCCTCTGTTTCTGGACCGTAAGATTAACCACTCCCCTGTTTTTGTTACAAAACTTCTACCTTTACAATTGTTGACATTCGCAATTAGTCATGATCACAATTATTCACTATTGAATCATATGATTCTTATCCCCATCTCTTTTCATCAGACCCATCTAGGCAAGATGAAAACTATTCAGTGGGGACTCTTTCTCTTCCCCCGCCCCCATACTCTTAAACTAAGATCTCTCTTGAAACCTTGTAAGCCAGTCACTTCATGCCTTTATCGCCCCTCATTTTAGGTAGCCAGTGTCTAAATTGCCCGTCCCTATCTACCCTGTGTACAGAGAGGATAGCATTGATACTTGATGTGAAGACTCTTTCCCTCTTTGTTGGTATTTAGAATTACTACCTCCATGAGTATAGGTCTGGTTCATCAAATTGTAGCAATTTACCCTTGTTTCCTTTATTAAAAACAATTTTTTTTTTTGTAATCTTCCTCTAGTTGAGTTCTGATTATCAAGCCATCGAGGCTAGGTCAAATGGGTACTGTTTGCAAGTTTAGGTGTTATTATGCATCTCCCCGCACTTCATATTTCATATCAGCTGGATGCTTCATACTCAGCTCTAGCCCTCTCTGGCTATATCCTTGTTCATGGGCTCAAGTGTCCTCAGGTCTCACCACACTTTGGACAAACCAGCCTTTCCTCTTCTCTCTCTCATCTCCAGGTCAACAGGAGTCAATGGACTGTGGTTGAACTTGGCCCTTCTTCATTGCTGCCTTTCCCCTTCTTCCACTCACTAGTAGACCAATGTGGTCACCAGCAAGCTCACATGCCTGTTCATGTGTTCCCTTTGAGTTTGAGTCTTAGAGGGGAGTTTGTACTGAAGGAACTTGATTGCTTTCCTTGATGGCTTACTGGCGAACAGCTTGCTTATTCTTATAGTAGTGAGTTTTTTTTTTTTTT
>NW_006408696.1:300772-330934 GCF_000296735.1 Chrysochloris asiatica | reverse complement strand
CTATCTTATTTCATTGTTCCTGTAGCACTTTCCTGACTTCTTCCTTATTTTTCTCAACTCCATTGTATAGTGTTTTGATACATTTTATAATAATTTTTCTGAATTCCTTCTCAGGCATTTCCAAAGCCTGCCCATCATCAAGTATGGAGTATAGGTCTACTTCCAGCTAATTTGCTTCAGTCACTTTATCTCGTTTCTGGACATGTGCAGATATGGTCATCTGCTTCTGCTTTTTGGGCATATTCAGGAGTTAGCTGTGGCCTTACTACTTAGATGGGTGTATATTTTGGTATGCTTTATGCTTTCTGATTGCCTCCAGGTAGATGTGATCAGGAGATGGACTTTCCTTTTCACTCTTCTTCCTGAGAAATTTCAAGATGCCACTGTTGGTCATTGTGATGTAACTCAGGATTTAATTTTTGGCCTGTTTTCCTTGTAGTCTACCTGTCCCACTCTACAATCCCCGTTCAAGGCCTTTTTCCTAGTGATAAGCAGTTCAGGGATGGTTGTGGCCATTTTGCACTGCCGTTTGGTTTTAGGTAGAAATTGTCACTTTAAATTTCGAGATCTTTGTGTATGTGTAGTAGAACCCTCTGGGGATGGGGGTGAGGTGTCCACTCACTCAGGAACCCCCTCTAGTCACCAGAATGGAGGTGTGCAAAAAAAAAAAAAGAATGTCCACACCTTTATCTCCACGGTTCTGTCAAGAGTCCATGGCTGCTCTGATTCTTCCCCCGCTTGGTCTCACCCAAGATGGTGGCTTCAGGAGCAGCTGAGCATCTTAGAAAGCAATGAATTTCTTGCTTCTGCTACAAATTCCCCTAGCTGTAAGCCTTCCAACCTTCTAAATATTTCTTTATATGTGGTTCAGAGTTCTGGCACCATCCCCTGAGCCTGCTTGGTCCCGTATTCAGTGTTGTTGCTGACGGAGCTCCTCACTGCACTTCTACCTGATCCACTGTCTTGTTTGTTCTCTTAAGAGAAAAATTCTTGCCATCTTCACTTCTAAGGAGCATTCTGGTTGTACTTCTTCCAACACAGAGTTGCTGTTCTTCTGGCAGTCAGTGGTACTTTCAATATTCTTCATCAACACCATAATTCAAACACATCAATTCTTTCATGGTCTATCTTCCTTATTAATTGTCCAACTTTCAAGTTATATGAGGTGATTGAAAATACCATGGCTGAGTCAGGTGCACCTTAGTCCTAAAATTGTTATCTTTACTCTTGAATACTTTCAAGAGGTCTTACGCAGAAGATTTGCCAAATCAATACATCATTTGATTTCTTGACTGCTGCTTCCATGCGGGTTGATTGTGTATCCAAGTAAATGAAGTCTTCAACAACTTCAATCTTTTCTTCATTTATCATGATGTTATTTATTGGTCCAGTTGTGAGGATTTGTGTTTTCTTTACATTGAGGTGCAATCCTTACTGAAGGCTGTATTCTCTAATCTTCATCAGTAAGTATTTCAAGTCCTCCTCATTTTCAGCAAGCAAGGATGTGTCATCTGCATATTTCAGGTTGTTGATGAGTCTTCCTCCAATCCTGATACCACATTCTTCATATAATCCAGCTTCTTGGATTATTTGCTCAGCATACAGATTAAACAAGTATGGTGAAAAAAATACAACCTGGCACACACTTGTTCTGATTTTAAAACATTCAATATCCCCTTGTTCTATTCTAACAACTACCTCTTACAGATTCCTCATGAGCACAATTAACTTTTCTGGAATATCCGTCCTTTGAAATTCTACCTATAGTTTGTTATGAGTCACATAGCCAAATGCCTTTGTATAGTCAATAAAGCACAGGTAAACATCATTCTAGTATTCTCTGCTTTTAGCCAAGATTCATTTGACGTCAGAAAATATAACCTTTGTTCCACATCCTCTTCTGAATCTGTCTTGAATTTCTGGCATCTCCCTGTTGATATATTGCTGCAACCTTTTTTGAATTATCTTCAGCAAAACTTTACTTGCATGTGATATCAATGATATTGCTTGATGATTTCCATATTAGAATGGACACAAATATAGATCTTTTTCCAGTTGGTTGACTAGGTAGTTGTCTTCCAAATTTCTTGGCATAGATAAATGTTTACCTTCAGCACTGCATCAAATTGTTGAAACATTTTAATTTATATTCTGTCAATCCTGGAAGCTTTGATTTTCACCAATATCTCAGTGTAGCTTGGACTTCTTCCTTCAACAGTATTGGTTTTTGATCATATACTACTTTTTGAAATGGTTGAACATTGACCAATTTTTTGGGTACAGCAATTCTGTGTATTCCTTCCATCTTTAAAAAATTTTTTTAAAAATGTTTCCTGCATCATTCAATATATAAGACTATGGCTTGTTGTTGTTAAGTGCCATAGCGTTGGTTCTTGTTCATAGAGACCCTGTATAGAGTTTCTGAGGAGTGGCTAATGGGTTTAGACAGCTGACCTTTTGGTTAGCAGCCCAGCGTATATCCTCCAGTGCCACTATGGCTAGAAGGGCCATATTATGTAATACACTGCACCATACCTGTCCTTTTTTTTTTTTTTTTTAATGTTTTATTGTGATTGAGTGAATGTCTAAGAGTAGAGCATCAGTTCAGTTCTACATTCAGCAAATCATACCCTTTGCTTCATTACAATGATTACCACCCCCTCCATGAGCCACCAATCAACAGTACCCACCTCCATTCACTCTATCAAACTCTTTCCTATGTCTCCCGCTACATTCACCTTTCCTCCACCAACCTTTTTCCTGTTGTATTTTGCCTGCTCTATCACCTATGCTAACATATGTTCATCCTCCAGTCTGTGAAAATCCTCCCTCCTCCCCTCCCCCATAACTATCACAGATTGTTTCTTTTAATAAGAAAAACTTTTCTTAACTTTCTACAACATTGGTCTCAACAATATTTGCTCTTTTGTGATTGACTAATTTCATTCAGCATAATGTCCTCCAGGTTCATCCATATTGTGAGGTGTTTTGCAGAGTTATCATTATTCTTCAGTGTTGCATAGTATTCCAGTGTGTGTAGGTACCAAAGTTTGTTCAACCATTCTGTTGACGGACACCTAGGCTGTATCCATCTTTTTTGATGTGTCTGTTGTAGATGGCATATTGAAGGATCCTTATTCATTCTGCTCTATCCTTTGACTAGTATATTAAACTCCTTTATATTCAGTGTAATTATCAATAGGTACTCATTGACTGCTGTCATTTTACTATGTGTCTGTGTGTGTGTATTGCTGATGGTTTCTTTGTTCCACATAATTTTCTGTGCTAAGCTCATTTTGTTTGTGAGTTTTATTTTTTATTTCTGTTGTATTAATGTTTACTAAATGTTTCTGATTTTCCTCTTTTTAAAATTTTTATGTATAGGCATATTAATTTTCAGGGTAAATTACAGACTACCCTATAATTTGTTAATTTCCCATCTTTTAAGAACAGTTTATTTTATCTTGAAATCTTAACTTCTTTACCATTTGGAAGTTCTGTACCTACACTATTCCCTTTTTGCTTTGAAGTTCATTTCATTATAAATTGATATATTTGATTCCTTATTTTCAGTCTTGTTGGTTTATTTTACTTTCTTGTTTTTGTTAGGTGTTTTCAAGTTGGTTCTGGCTCATAGTGACCCTATCCACAGAAGAACAAAAACACTGCCTGGTTCTATGCCATTCTCATAAAAGTTGTTACCTGTGAGCCTAATGCTGCTGCCACTGTGCCAATCCGTCTCACTGGGGGTCTTCCTCCTTTTTGCTGCTCTCCATTTTACTAATCATAATGTCCTTTTTCAGGGACTGGTCCCTCCTTATAATATGTCCAAAGTATGTGAAATGACGTCTCACCATCCTGGCTTCTAAGGAACAATGCTGGACTTTTTTTTTTTTAAGCTTTTATTGTGCACTGAGTGATAATTTACGTGGAAGAACATCAGTTTTGTACCATTGTTTCATTGCAATGATTATAATCCCCTCCATGCATCAGCACTCAACAGTATTTGCTTCTATTCCCTCTGTTTTTTGTTTTTGTTTTTGTTTTTGATATACACAAAAACACTGATAAATATATAATCATTTAAACAAACCAGGGGAACATTCTATAAGCTTGTCTCCTGGCCACCAGCACACAGCCTTTCTATTTTCATGAGTCTAGAGTCCTCAGTTGCTCTATCTCTCGATGTCATCTCTGCCTCCATCTCTGATGTCGCTGCTTCTCTGGATAGAGTCCCACATTCTGCTCATGCTCTTGTCCCTCGATGGTACTAGGGCCCTCTGTTCCTAGAATGTAAGATTAACTACTCCCCTCTTTATGTTATAAAACTTCTACCTTTACAGTTGTGATAATCGCAATTAGTCATGATAACAATTACTACTGAATCATAAAAATCTTATCCCCATCTCTTTTCACCAGACCCGTTTTGACAAGATGAATACTCTTCAGTGGGGACTCTACCTTTCCCCGCACTCTGAAACAACTCCCTCTTGAAATTTTGTAAGCCAGCCATTTCGTGCCTTTATAGCACCTCCTCTCTCCATTTTAGGTAGACAATGTCTAAATTGTCCATCCCTATCAACCCTGTACAGAGGGGATATGTTTGATTCTTGATGTAAAGACACTTTCCCTCTTGGTTGGTATTTTGAGCTACTATATTCATAAGCATATGTCAAGTTCATCAAATTGTAGCAATTTATACTTATTTCTTTTATCAAATTTCTTTATCTTCCTCTGTCTGAGTTCTGATCATCAAGCCATCAAACCTAGGTCAAATTTGGACATTCTTGTGCGTCTCCCCTCACTGGACACTTCACTCTTGGTTCTAGCCCTCTGTGGTTAGGTCCTTGTCCATGGACTTAGGAGCCTTCAGGTCTCAGAATGCTGTACTTCTTCCAACACAGATTTTTTTGTTCTTCTGGCAGTCCATGGCTCTTTTAATATTCTTTGTCAACACTATAACATAAATGTATCAACTCTTCTGTGGTCTTCTTTATTTATTGTCCAACTTTCACATGCATATGAGGCTATTGAAAATACCATGGCTTGGGTTAGGTGCACCTTAGTTTTTTTTTTTTGCTTTCTGCAAGAAAGGTTGAGTCATCTGCATATTGCAGGTTGTTAATGAATCTTCCTATAATCCTGATGCCATGTTCTTCTTCATATAATTCAGCTTCTCAGATTATTTGCTCAGCATACAGTATGAATAAGTATAGTGGATGAATACAACCCTGGTGCACACCTTTCTGATTTTAAATCATCCAGTGTTCCTTTGTTCTGTTTGAACGACTGGCTCTTGTTCTTTTTACAGGTTCCTCATGAGCACAATTACGTGTTCTGGAACACACATTCTTTGCAATGTTGTCCATTGAAAGCCTTTGCATAGTCAATAAAGCACAAGTAAACATCTTTCTGGAATTCTGGACTTTCAGCCAAAATCCATCTGACGTCAGCAATGATATCCGTTGTTCACATCCTTGTCAGAATCTGACTTGAACCTCTGGCAGTTCCCTGCCAACGTATTGTTGCAACTGTTTTTGTATTATCTTTTGCAATTTTACTTTCATGGGGTATTAACAATATTGCCCAATGATTTCTGCATTCTGTTGTGTCACCTCTTTTGGAATGGGCACAGATATGGATCTCTTCCACTCAGTTGGTCAGGTAGCTGTCTTCCAATTTTTTTTGCCTTCAGGGCTGCATCAAGCTTTGACTTGCGATATTGAAGGATTCTATGGGTAAGATATTGAGTGATGCAGAAAGCATCAAAAGAAGATGGAAGGCACATACAAAGTCATTGTAACAAAAAGAAATGGATGATGTTCAGTCATTTCCAGAGATAGCATATGATCAAGAGCTAATGGTATTGAAGGAAGAATTCCAAAGTACACTGAAGTCATTGGCAAAGAACAAGGCTCCAGGAATTGATGGCATGCAAATTGAAATCTCTCAACAGACTGATGTCTGCATTGGAGGCACTCACTCACCTATACCAAGAAATTTGGAAGACAGCGACCTGGCCAATTAAATGGAAGCAATCCATATTTGTGCCCAATCCAAAGAGAAGTGACCCATGGAATGTGGAAATCATCAGACAATATCATTAATATCACAGACAAATAAAATTTTGCTAAAAATTATTAAAAAATGGCCACAACAGTTCATTGACAGGGAACTGTCAGAGGTTCAAGTAGGATTCAGATGAGGATGTAGAATGAGGGCTATCATTGCTGACATCAGCTTGGATCTTGACTGAAAGCAGAGAATATCAGAAAGATGTTTACTTGAACATTATTAATTACGCAAGGACTTTTGACTGTGTGGATCATGACAAGTTATGGACAACATCGAGAGAATCAGTACTCTGAAACACTTCATTGTGCTCACGAGGAACCTATACATAGACCAAGAGGTAGTCGTTCAAATACAACAAAGGGACACTGAGTAGTTTAAAATCATAAAGGTGGTGCCAGGGTTATATTCTTTCACCATACTGTTAAATCTGTATGCTGAGAAAATAATTTGAGAAGCTGGATTATATGAAGAACATGGCATCAGGATTTTAGGAAGACTCATTAACAAGCTGTGATATGCAGATGATACAACCTTACTTGCAGAAAGCAAAGGGGACTTCAAATACGGATGAAGATCAAAGACCACAGCCTTCAGAATGGGTCGCTCCTCAATGTAAAGAAAACAAAAATCCATGCTACTGGACTAATAACATCATGAGAAATGGAGAAAAGATTGAAGTTGTCTAAGACTTCATTTTGCTTGGATCCATTATCAACACTCATAGAAACAGCAGTTAAGAAATCAAACAATGTATTGCATTGGGCAAATCTGCTTCACAAGGCCTCTTAAGGTGTTCAGGAGCAGAGATAACAGTTTGAGGACTAAGGTGTGCCTGACCCAAGCTATGGCATTTTCAATAGTTACATATGCATGTGAAAGTTCAACAATGAATAAAGAAGACCGTAAAAGAACTGATGCATTTGAGTTATGATACTGAAGAAGAATATTAAAAGTACTATGGATCGCTAGATGAACAAACAAATTTGTGTTGGAAGAAATACAGCCAGAATGTTCCTCAGATGCCAGGATAGTGAGACTTGGTGTCTCATAGTTTGGACATATTATCAGGAGGAACCCATCCCCTGGAGGAGGACATTGTGCTAGGTAAAGTGGAGGGTCAGCAAAAAAAGGAAGACCTGTGATGAGATGAACTGGCACAATGGTAGCAGCAATGGGTTCAAGCTTAACAATAATTGTGTAGACAGTGCAGGACCGGGTAGTGTTTTGTTCTGTTGTGCATAGAGTCTCTATGAGTCAGAACTGACTTGATGGCATCTAACAAGAACTTCAACCTCATCAACAACTATAGCTTTCTGGTTTGTTTGTTTGTTTTCAGTCATTGTCATTCTAAAGGGTGTGAGGTAGTATCTCATTGTGGTTCTAATTTGCATCTCTGTAGTGCTGTGAATAGCTTAATTTGTTTTTTCTAGCTATAGACTTTGTAACTTCTAAAGCCTATGAGCTTTGGAGTGTTTGTGCTCCACCAGAGAGACTGAACAGCCTGCTAAGAATGCAAATTAGATGGGTGGGGCCATACAAATAAAGTGCATGGAACCCTAATGAGGAGATTGGCCAGATTTGCTATCCTGCTAGACTTAAAAGAGAGCCAATTCCATAGCAAAGGAGGAACCTTATTACCACCAAGAAGAAGAGATGAGAATGGAGTGTGTCCTTTATACTTGAGATCCATGCACTGCGAACATCTCAGATCTGCAAGACAGAGAGAACACGACAACACCAGAAGAGGTGAAAGAGGGCAAGAAGCAGTAGCAGAGAAAGGCAGCAGCAGAGGGAACAGAATCAGGAGACCAACAAGAGATGGCATTGTAGGCTTCCCAGTTCATGAAGCTAGAAAGCTGAGTACCTATGGGCAGGAGGCTTGTTGTCAGAGTAGGGTTCCTCCAGGCACTTGGCAGAGCTAGGATCTCTAACGTATGGAGTGTGAAACCACCTTTGGGTGAGGCTTGCTGGTAGAGTGGGAGTGCTTCTGGGCATTTATTGGTGAAATTTAAGAACTTTGTAAACTTGCCTGAGCAGGGAAAAAGCCAGGCTAGCTCAAGAGACATGAGAGTCCAAGACCTTGCTGTGGGCATGGCTGAGAAGATGTCTTAACCGAAGAACTGTATCCTGAGTTGTTCCTGATTCTGAATTGTAACTTGTCACTTCCCTAATAAACCCCATAATCATGACTATGACCTATGAGTTCTGTGTGGGCATTGCTACAAATTATTTAACTCATCAGGGAAGTAGACAGTGTCATGAGACAGTGTCATGGTGTCAGAATTGGTAAAGATGTTGGAGAAAGGAGGTATGTCTTAGGAATCAGCCTTGGATTGTTGATGCTGGTAGCGATTCTTTTCCCCTTTGGTAAAGATAGACAAGGGAGGTCTGATGCTTATCCTGTAATTTTTAGAATCTCCCCAATGGTAAATGAAGGAATCTGGAGGTGCTAGCTGAAAGATTGGAGGTCCAAATTTACTAGCTGCTTCATGGGAAAGAGATGTGGCAGTCTGCTTCTATAATGTTTTATAGCCTGGAAAGAGCATGGGCCTATATTATCCTATGGAGTGCTGGTGGGGGCACTGTGGGTTAATGCGCTGGACAGCAAAGTCTTTTGAACTGCAAGGTCAGTGTTTCTAGTTCACCTCAGAAACCCTATACAGGGTCACTATGGGTTGGAACTGACTCGACAGCACTCTACAACAACACTTTATCCTATAGGGTTGCAATTAATCAGAATCAACTTGATTGCAATGGGTCTGTTTGGTTTGAGTAGCTAATGATAGCTGAGTTTTTTTTTTTTTTTCCCCAGAATCTTTTCATTGAATCAAATTCCATTTGAACATCCTTTTTGGTGAAATGTCTATTCAAGTCTTTTGCCTTTTCTTTTTTTGGTGACTTGAGTAAAGGTTGACAGAGCAGACATTCAACAAATCATATACTTTGTTTCATTTCAATGATTGCAATCCCCTACTTCCTCTGATTCTTATTTCCATTCTACAGCAGGCCCTTCCCAACCATTCTGGTTTTGTCCTTAGGTAAATGGTGCCTTTTGATCTTGAATGGCTTGACCATTCTACAGTGAGCATGCCTTACTAGTGTTGTTGTCCCTGCTATTTCTATGTACTGCTTGGTTGGAAATTGGGCCTAGACGGTGAGTTCCGTTCCAGAACTGAAGAGGGTCCGAGAGACATAGTTTCAGGTTCCTCTAGTCTCTTTCTTTCTTTTTAAAAAACTTTTTAGTGTGAATTGAGTGAAGGTTAACAGACAAGATCATCAGCTTTACTTTCAACAAATTATACGCTTTGTTTCATCTCAATGATTACAACCCCCTCCCTGCAACAACAGTTATCCTGCTTCCTCTCTGTGGCTTCCCTTTTACATCTTATGTTTCACAAATGAACAAAGCAAAAATATTTGATATACACGTACAAAAAGCAAACAAAAATATTCATTAAAATGTTTTAAGGACATATTCTGCAAGCCAGACTCCTGCCTCCAGGCACACAGCCTTACTCAGCTAGCCATCCAATCTAGGTCAAATGAGCACTAGCTGCAAGTTTGAGAGTTCACGCATGTCTTCCTGGACTTCAGACTAGCTGGCCACTTCACTCACACCTCTAGCCCCCAGTGGCTAGGTCCGTGCCCATGGGCGCAGGAGTTCACACATCTCCCTTTAGACCAGCCAGGACTTCCTCTTTGCTCTCTCATCTAGAGGTCAACAGGTGTAAATGGACTATGGTCAAACTCAGCCCACGTCTTCATTGCTCCATTTCCCCCATGTCTACTCACAAGTAGATCCAGGAGTCCCCAGAAAGCATACTAGACTGCCCATGGGCTCCCTTTGAGTTTCCATCTTAGACGGGGGTCTTCTCTGATAGGCTGACTTTTCTTGCCTTGATGCCTCCAAAGTCCCGTCTCTTTCTGACCAGCAGACTTCCAGATTATAAACAGACTTCTTGTTGTGGTTTGAAGTCTAGTGCTTATCATATGGCGCTACAGTGCTCCCCAAGAACAGATTAGGAAGGAATACGTAGTCTACTTCTGAGGGATGTTGTTGTTAAGTGCCGTCAAGTTGGTTCTGATTCACAGTGACCCTGTAAAGGGTTTCTGAGGAGTGTCTGGTGGATTTCCACTGCTGATTTTGTGGTTAGTTGTCCGGTGCTTATCCTATAGTACCTGAAACCTTATGGATAGCAACAAAACATCTGATCCAGAGCCAGAAGATGAACCCCTCAGGTTGGAAGGCACTCAAAATACGACTGGAGAACAGCTGCATCCTCAAAAAAAGTTAACCTAATGACGTGGATGGAGAAAAGCTTTCAAGACATTCATTTGCTGATGGAGCGTAATCCAAAATAATACGAAACAGTTGCAAACATCCATTAATAATTGGACCATGGAATATATGAAGTATGAATCTAGGAAAACTGGAAGTAGTAAAAAATGAAATGGAATGCATAAAGACTGATATCCTAGCTATTGATGAGCTAAAATGTGCACGTATTGACCGTTTTAAATCAGACAATCATCTGGTTTATTATGCCAAGAGTGAAAAATTGAAGAGGAATGACAGGGCATCATTCATCCCCAAGAACATTTTGAAATCTAACTTGAAATACAGTGATGTCTGTGATAGAATACTATCTATATGCCTACAAGGAAGACCAGTTGATACAACTATTATTCAAATTTATGCATTAACCACTAAAGCCAGTGATGATGAAATTGAAGAATTCTACTAACTTCTTCTGTATGAAATTGACAAAACAATCAAGATGTATTGATAATTACTGGTGATTGGAATGCAAAAGTTGAAAACAAAGAGAAAGGATCTATTGTTGGGAAATATTGCCTTGGTGATAGAAATGATGCTGGACATGATAGAAGAAGTCCTGGTGTAGCGAAGTAAGATAATGCACTGGACCACAAGGTCAGTTTGAACCACAAGATTGGCAGTTCAAACTCACCAGCCACTCCTGGGAACCCTATGCAGGGTCGCTATGAGTTGGAACTGATTCATTGGCACTTAACAACAACAACAAGCATGACTTGCTAATTGCAAATATCCTTTTCAATAACATAAAAGGTGACTGACTATACAGGTGGACTGCATCAGATAGGATATATGGAGGGAAAAATAGACCATATCTGTGGGAAGAGACATTGAAGAAGTTCAATACCATCAGCCAAATCAAGGTCAGGGGCTGACAGTGGAACAGATTATCAACTGCTTATATGCAAGTGCAGGCTGAAAAAGAAGAAAATTAAAACAAGTTCATGAGAGTCAAAATATGACCTTGATTTTAGAGACCATCTCAAGAACAGCTTTGATACCTTGAACACTAATGATTGAAGACTGGAGGGGTTGTGGGATGACATTAAGAACATCATACACAAAGAAAATGAAAGATCATTAGAGGACAGAAAGAAAAGACCAAAGTAAATGTCAGAAGATATTCTGAAGTTTGCTCTTGAGTGTAGAGTAGATAAAGCAGTTGGAAGAAATTATGAAATGAAAGAGCTGAACAGAAAATTTCAAAGGACAGCTCCAGAAGACAAAGAAATGTATTAATAAAACATGTTAAGAGAAAGCCAAAAGAAAGAACATGCTCAGCATTGCTCAAGTTGAAAGAACTGAAGAAAAAGTTCAAGGCTAGAGTTGTAATATCAAAGCATTCTATGGGCAGAATTGATCAAATATGCCATCAAGATGTATTGATAATTACTGGTGATTGAAATATGAAAGTTGAAAACCAAGAGGAAGGAGAGTGATTGGAAAAAATGGCATAGGTGGTAGAAATGAATTTGGAGATCACATGATGGAATTTTGCAAAGCCAGTGTCTTCTTTATTGCTAAAACTTTTCCAACAACTTAAATGGCAACTATACAGTTAGACCTCGCCATATGGAATGCACAGGAATCAAATTGACTATATCTGTGGGAAGAGAAAATGGAGAATTCAAGTGGGATATACTCAAGCTTGTATTTTGGTTCTCATAGACTTGTTTTAATTTTCAACAAACTGATACAGCACTGGAGGCACTCACTCATTTATGACAAGAAATTTGGAAAGCTGTTATCTGGCCAACTGATTGGAAGAGATCCATATTTATGCCCATTCCAAAGAGCGGTGAACCAATTGAATCTGGAGATCATTGAACAACTGAAGGTAGTGAAAGAAGAAGTCCAAGCAAGCTTCGCTGAAGGGATTAGCCAAAGACAAGGCTCCAGGAATCGATGGAATACCAATAGAAATGTCTCAGCAAGCAGACGCAGCGCTGGAAGCACTCACTAGTCTATGCCAAGAAATTTGGAAGATAGCTACCTGGCCAACAGATTGGAAGAGATCTGTGTTTGTGCCCTTTCCAAAGAAAGGTGACCCAATGTGAAAATTATCAAACATTAATATTACACATAAGTAAAATTTCACTTAATGTAATTTAAAACAATGGTTTTAGCAGCACACTTACAGGGAGCTGCCTGAAATTTAAACTGGATTCAGAAGAGGACATGGAACTAGGGATATCATTGCTGACATCAGATGGGTCTTAGCTAAAAGTAGAGAATACCAGAAACATCTTTATTTGTATTTTATTGATATGCAAAGGCACTGAAATATGTGGATCATAAGAAACTATGGATGACATTGGGAAGAATGGTAATTCCAGAACATTTCATTGTGCTCATACCAAACCTATACTTAGAATAAGAGTCAATTGTTCAAACAGCACAAAAGGATACTGAATGGTTTAAAATCAGGAAAGGTGTATGCCAGTGTTGTATTTTTTCACCATACTTATTCAATCTGTATGCTGGACAAATATTCCAAGAAGCTGTATTATATGAAGAAGAATGCAGGTAGGATCGTCAACAACCTGCGATATGTAGATGACACAACTGTGTTTGCTGAAAGTGAAGCATTTGCTAATAACAGCAAACTATAACAATGTCCTCAGGGCAATAGTTTCGAGCCTCAGGGGCTCCAGAAAGTCTGAATTCCATGGCAATTTGAAATTCTGTCCATATTTTACCCATTTTGATCACTATTCTTCTATAGAATCTTAGTTCAAAACCTTCAGCAATGGTAGGCAGTCACCATATAGTTCTGGTCTCATGTCAAAGGAGGAGTTGTTCATAGAGGTATGGATTCCAGTTCTTCTTCCTTTTTCCTCTGCTATTGTAGGAGAATAGAAACTAATTCTTATTATATCTTGGAAGACTGTTTACAAGCTTGTAAGATCACAGGCATTACACAATGAACTAGATGATGGTGATGTGCTGTGGAGTCGGTTCTGACTCATAACGACACCGTACAAGGTTTCCGAGGCTGTAAATCTTACGGGAGCAAAAAGTCTCATCTTTCTCCTGCAGAACAGCTGGTAGTTTCGAATTGCTGACCTTGTGGTTCTCAGCCCAATTCATAACCACTACGCTACCAGAGCTCCTTACACAATGAACTAGGAGGTAGATTTTATAATGTTTTTTAATGAATAAAAGCATTTAATTTTTATGAGGTCCCATTTTCTATTTTGTCTTTTGCTGTTCAGACTTTTATTGTTATGTTGTATGTGAATAATTTTTTTTAAAAGATAAAAATGTAATGTGTATCTCAATATGTAAATACTATAATAGGGTTCTGTAAGAAGACATGATCATGCCGAAGTGGTCATATGTCAGGTTTCTATGAATACAATAGCTATAAATGTCACAAGTGGGCTGTGATTCAAATTGTACAAATACTGCTACGTATCATGATTTTCCAATAAGGCAAACAATCCTTGGTAAAGGTCTAAACAAAACAAAATGTAATCTTCCCTCAGTTTATATAGGTAATTTGCCTTTCTGGAAAAGTCAAGATACATTAAAGATGTGCTTATATATTTGTGTTTATATGTAAAATTGAACGTATTATAGGCCTGTTTTCACCCACATCAATGTGCACGGGGCACATTCAAAATAGTGAAAGACATGAGACAATTTTTTATTTAGCAGGACTGTCAGGCACTTTGTAGGACAGTTGATATCCCTCTGTCCTGTTAAGTGCCAATAGATACTCCAAACCTGTGACTACAAACTACGAGGGGGTTTTGAAAAGTTCTAGGGAAAATTCCACTATATTTCAGTTTCATTTTTCCATGAACTTTTTTTGAAGCCCCTTCAGAGCTCCCAAAATTCATAAATCACGTAACACCCCCCTAAGGGGTAGCAGTACCCCTATTGAGAGCTACTGATTTAGGGCCAGTGGTTTAGGATTTGAGATTCAGCATATGAGAAGAGATCTGGGCAGAAGTGGGAGGTACGAGGATTACTTAGGACTCAATGAAGGTCAGTTTAATTGGAGGAAACAAATAGTAGGGAAAAATGGGGATTGCCAGGCATTGGTATGCGTGGCTCTATGAAGAATTGTCAAGTGAATGTGTGAGCAAGTGACCAAAGAAATGCTGCAGGTAACAAGGAAGCTATCAACGTTTTAAATTTAACTTTTAACAAGCAATACATTTACATAGCTTAATTAAAAAAAATAATTTTCTGTTCAGTCTTGCACCTTGCTAAGAAATCATTCTTCTTAGATTATTATGTATCCTCCAGAGTTGCTTTATGCTATATGCATATGCAAATACCAGCATCTATTCTTACTCTCTCTGGTTCATTTTAACTCAGTGAGTAGCATCCTTACACACACTATCTGTACTTAGCTGGGAAAGCTTTCTTTAGCAGTACCTAGAGCACTTTCAAGGAGCTCTGGTAGCATAGTGGTTACAAGTTGGGCTGCCAAACTCAAGGTCAGCAGCTCGAAACTACCAGCTGTTCCGTGGGAGAAAGATTAGGCTTTCTGTTCCTGTAAAGATTTACAGTCTTGGAAACCCTGTATAGAGTCATATGAGTCAGAACCGGCTCCACAGCACATAAAAACAACAACAACAACAACAACAACAATAACAGGGCACTTTTAGCTTGGTTTCAACAGCTTCCTAGTTTTCCATCATATATATTTATGGTAGTTTGTTTAATCACTCCCATATTTCTGGGCATTTAAGTTGTTTTCATCTTTCAGTATTATAAACAATGCTTCAATGATAACTTTTACATATGTGTCATTTGTTATTGTTAAGTGCCTTCGAGTCAGTTCTGACCCATAGCGACCCTGTACAGGGTTTCCGAGGGTGTAAATCTTTACGGGAGTAGAAAGCCTCATCTTTCTCCCGCGGAGCAGCTGGTAGTTTCGAACTGCTGACCTTATGGTTCGCAGCCCGATTCGTAACCACTACGCTACCAGAGCTCCTTATGTGTCATTTAGCACATGTCTTTTATAGTGAAGGTTTTTGAGGAGAGACAAGATCAACTAAAGATGGTGGTTTAGAAAGAATAAGAAATTCTGCAAGATGGATTGGGGAGTGAGTATAGATGGGAGACAAATTACTATAATGTTAAATTCTGACTCAGAGGTTTTAACAGGGAGGGAGGTGTAGTGGTTTTACAGATATACCCACAAATTCTTTGAATTTTTCCTATCAAATGTTGAAGCATAATTCCTCTTCTCTTTAGTTTGAACTAGACCTAGTAACTAAAGCTAATGAATCAAGTAGACTCCTGGTGTGGTGCTGTAGGGTAAGCACAGGAGTGCGAATCACAAGGTCGGCAGCTCAAACCCACCAGCTGCTCCTCAGAAACCCCATACGGGGCCGCTATGAGTCGGAATCGACTCAACAACACTTAACAACAACAATAAATAAAGTGGAAGTCCTGGTGTGGCACTGTAGTATAAGCAATGAACTGCAAACTGCAAGGGCAGTGGTTCAAACTCACTGTGTTGTTAAGAACTGTTGAGTCAGTTCTAACCCATAGCGACCCTGTATAGGGTTTCCAAGGAGTGACTAGTGAGCTTGAACTGCTGACCTTGAATTTTAAATGACTTTGCAGTCCAGCACATTAACCCACAGTACTGCACTAGGATTTCTCATTAGTCCCTTGGAAACCCTATATAGGGTTGCTGTGAGTCAGGACAGACTCGATGACATTTAACAACTACAGTGTGTGACATTGGCAATAAGGCCATAAAAAGACACCTTTTCTTTATTCTCCATCTCTCATTATTTGCTCTGAGGGAAGCCAGCTGCCATGCCACAGTGAGGAACTGTGGACTCCTGCCAACAGTCAGGTGAGTGAGCTTGGAAATTGATCCTGAAATCTCAGTCAAGCTTCACATGACTGCAGCCCTTACAACATCTTGGCTGCAACCTCATGAGCTAGAGCCCAGACTAGAACTGCCTGGTTAATCCTCTCCCAAATCCCTGACTCTGTGAGATAATAAATATTTTTTGTTAAGACCACTTATTTTAAGTCATTCCAAGTTGCACACACTAGGAATCATGGAAATGGAAAAGAAAGAAGGGATTATAGAATCATCTAGAAGCATGATTTATTCTTGATCCTGAGAAATTGTCTGTCTGCCTTGGACTATGAGATCCTTGTGGGGAGGATCTTGCTCTGTGTTTTTTTACCCCTCATTGATTTAGTCTAGTGCCCAGTATATAATAGTCTCTCAAGTCTAACAGGGGTCTTGGTGTGGCGCTGTAGGATAAACACTGTACTGCTAACCACAAGGCTGGAGGCTCAAGCCCACCAGTCACTCTTTGGAAACCCTACATAGGGTCTGTATGAGTTGGAACTCTTAACTGATAAGCTAGTTAATCTGGCGAGGGGGAAAAGTACAACAATCATGTGAAAATACTTAGCAACCAGTTAAATATGGTTTTTCAATAGTATCACTGTTGATACCTAAGTCAGATTTATTGTGAGGATCTGTCCTGTGTGTTGTAGGATGTTTAATAGAAGCATCACTAGCCTCTACCAGCAAGATGCCAGCAGCACCCAACTCCTTTCCCCATCTCCCCAAAGTTAGAAACAACAGGCCTAGAGGATATATTGACAACTGAAACCAAAGACAGCGAACACCTGAAACTTGGGAAAATAAACTTTAAAAATGGAGGATGTATATGAATGTTCATTACAGTGGCATTCACAATAGTAAAAGGATGGAGACAGCTTAAATGACCATCAACAGAAGAATGGTTGATACACAACAAAATACTACATGCTGAAGAATAACAATGAATCCGTGAAACACCATTAACATGAATGAACCTGGTGAAATTAATCAATCACAAAAGAGACTGTATGAGACCACTGTTGTGAAAAGTTAAGAAAAGGTTTTCTTGCTAAAAGAAACATTCTTTGATGGTTACCAAGGGTAGGGGGAAAGGAAAAATTATTCACTGTCTAGGGAGTAGACACATATTAACTTGAGTGATGAGGAAAGCAATATACAACAAGAGGGAGGTTAGCAGAGGAGAGATGAGAATAGCGGAGAACACAGGGCAGAGTGCAAGAGTTAAAGTGAATAGAGGTAAATACTGTTAACTGATGGTACTCTGAGGGGATTGCCATCATTGTAATGAAGCAAAGTATGATTTATTGAATGTGAAATGGATGATCTGCACAGTAAACCTTCCCTCAATTCACAATAAAACAATTTGTTTTAAATGGAGGAGGATGTATCACAAAAGATAGGTGTGCTGGTGGCACAATGGTTAAGCACTCTGGATATAACTAAAAGGTCAGAGGTTCAAACCCACCAACCACTCCATGGGAGAAAAATGTGGCAATCTGCTTCTATGAAGATTACAACCTTGGAAACCCTATGGGGTAGTTCTATTCAGTCTTACAGAATTGCCGTGAGTTGGAACTGCCTGACAGCAATGGATTTGGTCTTAACTACGAAGATGGAGAAAAATTAGCCAAAAATGAAAATAAAGCGTAAAGGATTTAGAAGTCAATGGAAGAGTCTGTTGAGTGTTTTAATGAGGAAGTTGGCAGCACTTGGAGATAATTTGGTGGAATTATGGGTTGGAAGCTTGTTCGAAGAAGTGTGTTGTGTGTATAGGTGCACACATATGTGTACTAGATGGGACAAGTGATGAGAAAGTTGAGGCAGTCTGGAAGCCAGTAGCAGGAAGGTAATCAAGAAAACATGGAACAGAAAGATCAAAGGCCAAACCAAACTACACCCACAGCCACTGAATCAATTCCAACTTATAGTGAGACTGTAGATCTTTATAGAAATAGATATCCTCATCTTTCTTCTCAGGCGACCTTAGTTGGTTTTGCCCTAGGGGAAAATTACCACAAAGTTTTCGTAGTGAAAAAAGAGATTTTAGTCAGCCTACATACCAAAGAGAGAAACAAAGATGCTGTGATAGTTAAGGTTTTGTGCCAACTTGACTGAGCCAGGATTCTTAATGGTTGGCAGGTCCCCCATGATGAGATCTAATATCATATAATCAACTCCATGATGACAACTGCTGTGAGCAGCCAATCAACTGAAAGGAAGTGGTGTACTGCCTACATCCAATATATACTGAACACTTGGGCAAATCTTGCTTTCTTTCTGCTAGGTCTGGATCTTGCATCTGGCTCATCATTCCACTTCCAGTTCTTTGAACTTGAGCCAGTGGCCTATTCTATTGTCTGCTGATTCTGGGAGTTGTCAGCAGTCTGCCATCTTACCTGCTCAACCTGCTGACTGCTATTTGACCTGCCGATCTTGATTCATCTGACCCACAGACTTGGGACTTTCCCACTTCTCCTGGTGTGGCATTGTAGGACAAGCACTCAACCATAAGGTTGATTTGAACTGAAAGGTGGGTAGTTCAAACTCACCTCCTCAGATACCTATAAGCTATGAGTCGGAACTGACTTGATGGCATTTAACAACACAACTGTGTGAGTTATTTCTTTGATGAAGTTATTTCTTTGTGAGTTATTTCTTTACATATAAGCTTCACTAGGTTTTGCTTCTCTAGAGAAACCAGTTTAAGACATGTGGGAAACGAATTGAGGTGTCATCAGAACAGCCTGTGTCTGAATCCAAAGAACAACAGGATATAATGTTTAAAAATCACTACAGGTAACTTAAAATACTTATTGATGAAGATCAAAGCCTTTGGTGTGGGTTGCATCTCAATGTAAAGAAAACAAAACCCCTCACCACTGGACCAATAAACAACATCCATATAAATGGAGAAAGGTTACAGTTGCCAAAGACTTCACTTTGCTTGGATCAACCATCAACACTCCTGGAAGCAGCAGTCAGGAAATTAAATGCTGTATTGCATTAGGCAAATATGCTGCACAAGACCTCCTTGAAGTGTTGAAGAGCAAAGGTGTTAGTTTGAGGACTAAGGTACGCCTAACCCAAGCCATGGTGTTTTCAATAACCTCATATGCGTGGGAAAGTTCGACAGTAAATAAGGAAGACCATAGAAAAATTGACACATTTGAGTTAAAGTGTTGGAGGAGAATATAGAAACTGCCATGGACTGCCAAAAGAACAAACAGATCTGTGTTAGAAGAACAGCCAGAGTGCTTCTTGGAAGCCAGGCTGTCCAGACTTCATCTCTCATACTTCAGACATATAAGGAAGGACCAGTCACTGGAGAAGGATATCATGTTTGGTAAAGTGGAGGGTCGGAGAAACAGAGGAAGACCCCCAACGAGATAGAGTGGCACAGTGGCGGCAGCGATGGGCTCAGGTATAGCAATGATTGTGAGGTTGGCCCAGGACCAGGCAGTGTTTCATTCTGTTGTGCACAGGGTCACTATGCTAACTCCATGGAACCTAACAACAACAACATAGCTTACACAGATATGCTAAAATCATCTAACCTTTTAGACTGTTTTTCAAAAGATCAAAGACACAATGTTTCAAAAATAACAGTCAAGGGGCTAGGAAATGGGAACAAAGATAATGAATAACTGCCCTTCATTTACATGTCTTTGCCAAGCCAAGAACTCCTGGAACTGAGATCCTTAGGCTTTTTTCAAGAGGACCTGTGAAAAGCTAAGCAAAATTCCTTCTGTCCTTTTCATGAACACCTGTGAAGTTTTACCTTTCTTGAGTACAAAATATCACTTTAAATGGAAATCTCACATTAAAGAGCATGTCAGAATTCTATCAGAATTGTGTTGGGTACTCAAGGTGGCTATAAGACTCTGAAATGGAGTCAGAGGGGCTGACATCAAGCTTTTAGATTTCAAGCCCTAAGGCCTGATTGGAGTTTGAGGGTTATACTTTGATGATCAAAACCTGAACTTTGCTGAGCTCCTAGATGGAATCTTGTGGCAAGTACATTAAACTCATGGTGGTCTTTCACTCGATACTATCTGGTTCTTCACCAGGGCTTTAAACAGGAGTTAATGTCTTCAATGAAGCACATTGCAGATAGAGCTTACATAGATCATTTTAGTCCAAGCCATCTTTTTCCCCTTAACATATGTGAGACAGCGAATGACGACTTTAATTATGCCCACTATAAGGAGAATGTGAATTTAAAACATCACTATCCCTTGTAAAATGACCTATCTCATGTACCTGTTCCTGATGGTAGCTAACTAAACAAGTCTGGTGTGTGTGATGAGGGTGTTGTCTTGTTCCACTTTTCTTGTGTTATTGATCTATGTGCAATGCAAGGTATTGATTATAATAGCACTAACTCTATCCTCTTGGGCCAATAAAAAAATCCAAGGTCATTTGATTGTCTAGCACTATCTTGCCCATTCTTTCAGTAATTTCCTTTGCTATTTGTCTCATAGAGATTGATAGATTTCTTAAAGGTTTTTATAATTCAATAATTATACCATAAAGAGGGATCAGAGTTCTTAAAAATGACTAACCTCAGCCTGAGTGTTAGATCAATGGATTTTCTCTGGATTCTCATTTAATGATATGCAATAATTTGATATTACTTTTCTAATATTTCCTTTCACTTTCACTATGAACATGCAGAGGTAATTCCAAAGTTCTCAAAGTACATTGTGCATACACTCACCAGGAATCTAAACAAGAGATCGCCCATGTAAATTTGCTGTCAGTTGGAGTGGGATCATCTAAACAAATGTAATGAAATCTACCACACAGAAACACAGAGCCATAAAAGGTGCATAAAATTTGTTTGGAAGAAACAAAGGGTTTAGGAACATTTGTATATGACAACCAGGTTTCTATAAGGGAATTATCACAAACAGATAAGTCTGAAGTAATTTTAAACTACTGACCTTGTGGTTCACAGCCCAGCACCACCAGGGCTACAAAATCAAAGGCTAAGGGAAAAATCAAAGGAGATTTAGGATGCTAGAAAAATGGAGTGAGAATGTTTGTTGCAAAGAGAAAGGAGCAAAGTTTAAACAAATTAAAGGGGAGACAACCATCAAATGGGACCTGGGGCCCATTTGACTATCCCTAATTAAATTGAGGAGATTGGTTCACTGGGTTGGGGGTCCATAAGAACTAGTATGAGGAGAATTTCAGCAAGATTCCTTCTTTTTCCTCATGTTCCCTTGGTGACCAGAGGTGTGGTCACTTCCCACCCTTCCCCACTCCCAGCTCAGACACTGTTCTCCAGGAGCTTGGAGCTACACCCTGCCTGAAGGCACTCAATGTTCTTGCTCTCTGGGTCAGTAAGTCCACTGCTGTCTTGGGCAAGCCTCGGGATTTGGCTGCTGCCGTTTGTCTGTCACTGTTTGTTGCCACCTCTTGCTGTCTCTGCTGTAACAGTTCTCTTGTCTCCTGGATCAAGGAGGTTCCTGGTTTGCAGGGATCAAGGTCCAAAGGATGAGCTCCACTTCTGGCTCCTCCTTCTTGGGAATCATAAAGTGCCTTTTTCCACCTCTGGGATGGCTCTTTTTAAACCTAGAGAGATGGCAAAATTGACCAATCCATGTATTAGGGTGCCATGCAACTTATTTGCATGGTTCCAATATCAGAAGGGTGCCATGGACCTTATTTATATTATAAGTAAACTATCCAATCCCTCTGATGGACCACAAGAACCTCACATTTGCATAGTTCTGCCCAGGCATTCCCCTCACTTGTTTGTTAGTTTGTTGTACTGTGGTGGCTTGCTTGTTACTGTGATGCTAAAAATTATACCACTGGTGTTTCAAATACCAGAATGATGGACAAGTTTCAGCAGAGCTTCCAGACTAAGAAGAGATTAGGAAGAAGGAAGAAGTGGTCCACGTCTGAGGGATTAGTCACCGAAAGCCTTAAGAATAACAGAAAAATATTATCTGATATTGTGCCAGAAAATGAATCCTTCAGGTAGGAAGGTATTCAACCCCAGAGTAGGGTCAACCTTAATGCTGTGGATGGAGTAAGCTTTCAGGATCTTAATTTGCTGATGAGACATGACTAAAAATGAGAACTACAAATATCCATTAGTAATCAGAATGTGGAATGTACAAAACACGAATCTAAGAAAATTGGAAGTCATCAATAATGAATGAACACATAAAGATTGATATCCTAGTTATTAGTGAGCTGAAATAGACAAGTACTGGCCATTTTCAAATCAGTTAATCATATGGTTTACTCTGCTGATATGACAAATTCAAGAGGAATGGTGTTGCATTCATTGTCAGGAAGAACATTTCAAGGTCTATCCTAAAGTACAATGCTGTCTGTCATAGGATAATGTCTATGTCTAAAAGGAAGACCAGGTACTATTATTCAAATTTATGCACCAACTACCAAAGCCAGTGATGAAGAAATTGAAGATTTCTACCAACGTCTTCAAAGGAGCTCTGGTAGTATAGTGGTTACGAATTGGGCTGCGAACCACAAGGTCAGCAGTTTGAAACTACCAGCTGTTCCACAGGAGAAAGATGAGGCTTTCTGCTCCCATAAAGATTTATAGCCTCAGAAACCCTGTACAAGGTCGTTATGAGTTGGAACCAACTCCACTGCACATAACAACAACAAACTTCTTCAGTCTGAAATTGATCAATTGATAATTACTGGTGATTGGCATGTGAAAGTTGGAAGGAAAGAGGAGGATCAATAGGTGGAAAATATATCTTTGGCAATAGAAACATTGCTGTAGATTGCATGAAAGAATTTTGCAAGACTAATGATTTATTTATTGCAAATACCTTTTTTCCAACAAAATAAAGGGTGACCATACATGTGGATTTCAACAGATCAAGCACATAGGAATCAAACTGACTACATTTGTGGGAAGAAATGATGGCGAAGCTCAAAATCATCAGACAAAACAAAGTCGGGGCTGACTGTGAGACAGCCCATCAATTGCTCCCATGTAAGTTCAAGTTGAAGCTGAAGAACATTAAAACAAATCCATGATAGCTAAATAATGACCTTGAATACAGTACACCTGAATTTAGAAACCATCTGAAGAACAGATTTGAAGCTGAAAGAACTGAAGAAAAAAATTCAAGCCTAGACTTACAATGTTGAAGGATTCTACAAACAAAATATTGAATGATGCAGGAAGTATCAAAAGAAGATGGAAGGATTACACAGATTCACTGTCACAAAAAAGAATTGGTTGACGTTCAACCATTTCAGGAAGTATTGATTGTATTGAAGGAAGAAGTCCATTAAAGTCATTGGTGAATAACAAGGCTCTAGGAATTGATGGAATATCAACTGAAATGATTTAACGAACTGATGCAGTGCTGGAAACACTCACTAGTCTATGCCAAGAAATTTGGAAGATCGCTACCTGGCAAAACAGCTGGAAGAGATCTATATTTGTGTCCATTCCAAAGAAAGGTGACCCAATAGAATGCGGAAATCATCAAACAATGTAAAATGTAAGTAAAATTCTGTTGAAGATAATTAAAAAATGATTGCAGTAGTAATCAACAGGGAACTTCCAGAGATTTGAGGCAGATTTAGAAGAAGATTTGGAATGAGAGATACCATTACTGACGTCAGGTGGATCTTGACCGAAAGCAGAAAGGTATTTACTCATGTTTATACAAAGGCATTAGACTGTGGATTATAAAAAACTGTGGGTAACAATAGGAAGAATGGGAATTCCAGAACACTTGTGTGTGCTCATGCAGAACCTGTGCGTCACGGTTGTGTCCTTTAAACATACTTATTCAATATGTATGATGAGCAAATAATCCAAGAAACTGGACTACATGAAGAACACAGCATCAGGATTGGAGGAAGGTTCATTAACAACCTGTGGTATGCGGATGACACAACTTGGTTTGCTGAAAGTGAAGATGGCTTGAGGCACTTACTGATGAAGATCACAGAATACAGCCTTCAGTGTAGAAAACACCTCAATATACAGTAAACAAAAACCCTCACAAATGGACCAATAATAATGATAAATGAAGGAAATATTTAAATATTTAAATGGTCAAAGATTTTATTTTACTTGGATCCATAATAACACCCATGGAAGCAGCAATCAAGAAATTAAACAATGTATTGTATCTGACAAGTCTGCTGAAAAAAAAATCTTTAATGTGTTAAAAAGCAAAGGCAACACTTTGAAGACTAAAGTGCGCCTGATCCAAGACATGGTATTTTTAATCACCTCATATGCATGGGAAAGCTGGACAATTAATAGAGAAGACTGAAGTAGAATGGATGTATCTGAATTATGGGGATAGCAAAGAAATCTGTTGAACATACCATGGACTGCCAGGAGAATGAATAAATCTGTCTCAGAATAAGTACAGAGAGAAGGCTCCTTACTAGGAGGATGGTGACAATTTTCATAAGGACTAGTCCTTGGAGAAGGACATCATGCTTGGTAAAAGAGAGGGCCAATGAAGAAGAGGAAGACCCTCAATGAGATACACTGACATAGTAGCTGTAGCTCAAACATAGCAGTAATTATGAGGATGGTGTAGGACAGGCATCTAACAACAACAGGACGGCTAGAGTTTTTTTGTTTTTTATGTGAAAATAACAAACATATCTGAGTATGCAAGAAACTGGAACTTCATACATTGTTCATGAGAATGTAAAATGGTGCAGGCACTGTGAAAAATAGTTCGGTTGTTCCTCAAAAAGTTAAAGATAGAATGACCATGTTTGCTGTTAAGTGTCATCGGTCATTGAAGACTTGAGATCCTGGATAGGGTTTCCCAGGTTGTCAATTTTTGTGGGAGCAGAAAGCCTCATCTTCCTTCCTGAGGGGCTGATGGGCTTGAATCACCAACCTTGGGTTCAGAGTCCAGTGTTTATCCTACAGAGCCACCGCGCTCCCAAACTACCATTATTCTTTAGTGCTGTTGAGTTGATTCTGACTCATTGCGACACTGTATAGGTTTCCGGAGGAGCAGTTGGTGAGTTTGAAGCACCGACCTTATGGTTCACAGTCCAGTGCTGATCATACAGCGCCACACCAGGTACCACATAACTCATAAATTCTATTCCTGTGTATATACCTTAAAGAATTGAAAACAAGTTCAGAAAAGATGGTGGAGGAGCGACTGAATGGGCTGAGAGAGCTCTCAACCATCAAGGATGCCAAGGACTGGGCTGCTTCTCTCTCAAGTCAGCTGACTGGGACCTTAAATCACCCTAGTAAGCTTTTATGAGGACGTGGAGGGGATGAAGACATGTGACCATTTCACAGACCAGAGGCACAGCCCCCAGTGAAAATAAGGTGACATCTTTCAGAGACCTCATTCATGACCAAGATGATGAGGAGGAGGAAGAAGTCAGGAAGAAAGTAGACACTGCTGTTGTTGTTGTTAAGTGTTGTGGAGTCTGTTCCGACTCATAGTCACCCTATGTAGGGTTTCTAAGGCTTTTTAAATTCTTTGTAGGAGCAGAAAGCCTCTTTCTCCCATGGAGCAGCTGACAGGCTTGAACCATGGACCATGTGGTTCACAGTCCAGTGCTTATTTTATGGAACCACTGCGCTCCCCAGACACTGCTAGGAGAGGGCAAAGACTTAATGGGTACAGAGTTTACTTTTGGAGTAATGAAATGATTTTGGTGTTGATTGTATAACATTTCAAATGTACTAAATCATGCAATTTTTAAAAAGTTCAGTGATGAATGCTATGGTATATGAATTTCATCACAATAAAAAATTAAATCAGTGAAAATGAAATAATGTTAAATGTTACTTAGATATTGTTTCCTAACTAAGGCACAAGGTCTAAGAGGCTTGTGTACGTGTGCCTCTGTGTGCGTGTGTATATGAGAGAGAGAGCAAGACAGAGAACTTTTCTTACCACGCTATCTCAGTCCACTGGTAGAAACCATCTGAGATTATCAATCTGAGATCGTCACCTGGGCACCACCTATGGTGCTGGGCAGAAGGCCAAATACCGGCTGCATTTCCGCCCAGCCTTAGTTCAAAAGCCAAAATCTATAAACTAGATCTTCTATCAGGTGTATGTGGAGGGGGGTCTTTCTGTGCTTTGTCTGTCCTGATGAGGCCCGTTTCTATAAATTGCCCAAATGCACTGTGGGTTGGCGACTCTTTTCTATATTTTGAGAACCTAGGATTTTCTATTGCTTCATAGGCATGTAAAAGTTAGACAACGAATAAGGGGAGACTGTAGAAGAGTCAATGTATTTGAATTATGGTGTTGGGAAAGAATATTAAAAGTACCATGGACTGCCAGAAGAACAAACAAATCTGTGTTGGAAGGTATACAGCCAGAATGCATCTTAGGAACCAGATGGCAAGATTTCTTCTCTCATACTTCAGATGTTCTCAGGAGAGACCAGTCCCTGGAGAAGGACATCATGCTTAGTAAAGTGGAGGGTCAGTGAAAAAGAGGAAGACCCTCAAGGAGAACGGATTGACACAGTGGCAGCAGCAATGGGCTCAAACATAGCAACAATTATGAGGATGGACAGGACTGGGCAGTGTTACATTCTGTTGCGCATAAGGTCGAATGAGTCAGCGATAACTCGATGGTACCTTACAGTAACAACACCAAGTCATTTGGTGGGAGTTACAAAGACTACAGCTAGAAGGACCATATTACGTCATTCATTGCACTGCCATGGGGAATGTTTTGTAACTATCACCTAAACTAAACCAAACCTACTACCACTGAGTTGATTTTGACTCATTAAGAGCATGCTGGTAGCGCTCCTGCAAACGTGGTGAACATTCCTAAAAACCCGCCAGACTTTCTGTAAGAAGTGTGGTAAGCACCAACCCCACAAAGTGACACAGTACAAGAAGGGCAAAAGAGTCTCTGTATGCCCAGGGAAAGTGGCATGATGACAGGAAGCAGAGTGGATATGGTGGGCAAACTCAGGCAATTTTCTGGAAGAAGGCTAAACAACAAAGAAGATTGTGTTGAGGACTGAATGTGTTGAACCAACTGCAGATCTAAGAGGATGTTGGCTATTAAGAGATGCAAGCATTTTGAACTGGGAGGAGATAAGAAGAGAAAGGGTCAGGTGACCCAGTTCTGTTCTAAGCATCATTTTGTTTTATTATTAAAATAATAAAATCTTGATGTTATAGTAAAAAAAACAAGACCATATATAATATTTCCGGAGTCCTGGTGTGGCGCTGTGGGTTAATGCGCTGGACAGCAAAACTGGTTTGAACTGCAAGTTCGGTGGTTCAAGCTCACTAGCCAGTCCTTGGAAACCCTATACAGGTTTGGAACCGACTCGACAGCACTTCACAACAACAGCAACATAATATTTCCAAGACTGTAAATGTTTACAGGAGCAGACAGAGGCTGGTGGGTTGAACCAATGACCTTATGATTAGCAAATCAGTGCTTAACCCACAGAATCACCAGGGCTCCCTGTTATTTTTATATTTTAAATTGAAGTTACAAAGACCTTTGCTGCTGTTGTTAAGTGTCATCGAGTTGGTTCTGATTCATAGTAACACCGTACATAGGGTTTCTGAGGAGCAGCTGGTGGGTGTGAACTGCCAACCTTGTGGTTTGAAGTCCAATGTTGATCCTACAGTGCCAGGGAATTTAAAATATAACCAAATTGAGATATAATTTACAAACCACACAATTCACCTGCATACAGCATACAATTATTTTTTAGCATATTCACATAACCACCACTATAATCTAATTTCAGAACATTTTTGTTATTCTTAAAAGAAATTCCCCATCCATTGTTGTTCATAGTGGAGTGGCTGGTGGGTTTAAACTGCCAACCATGCAGTTAACAGTCTAGTGCTTATCCTACAGCAACATACCAGGACTCTATCATCCTTCACAACTCTCCTGTTGTGTTGTTGTTAGGTGCTGTTGAGTTGGTTCCAACTCATAGCAACCCTTTGTACAGCAGAATGAAACACTGCCCAGTCCTCACTACTGTTGTCCTGTTTGAGTCCATTGCTGCTGCCACTGTGTCAATCCATCGCAATAGGGGTTTCCTTTTTTTTTTTGCTGACCCTCAACTTTACCAAGCATGATGTCCTTCTCCAGAGACTTGTCCCTTCTGATAACATGTTCAAAGTATGAGAGACTAAATCTTGCTATCCTGGCTCTCAGGAGCATTCTGGCTGCACTTCCCTCCAACAAAGATTTGTTTATTCTTCTGGTAGTCCATGGTACTCTCGGTATTCTTATCCAACACTGTAACTCAAATGCATCAGTTCTTCTATGGTATGCTCTATTCATTGTCCAACTTTCACATACAGATGAGGCAATTGAAAATACCATGGTTTCGGTCAAGTACATTTTAGTCCTCAAACTGACATCTTTGCATTTGAACACTTTAGAAAGGTCTTTTAGAGCAGATTTGCCTAATGCAATGTGTGGTTTGATTTCTTGACTGTTACTTTCAAGAGTTTTGATAGTGGATCCAAGCAAAATGAAGTCTTTGACAACTCCAATCTTTTTTCCATTCATCATGATGTTATTAATTGGTCCAGTTGTGAGGATTTTTGTTTTCTTTACATTAAGGTGCAATCCATACTAAAGGCTGTAGTCTTTGATCTTCATCAGTAAACATTTTAAGTCCTCTTCACTTTTAGCAAGCAAGGTTGTATCATCTGTATATCACAGGTGGTTAATAAGTCTTCCTCCAATCCTGATGCCATATGTTTATTCATATAACCCAGCTTCTCAGATTCTTTGCTCAGCATATAGACTGAACAAGTGTGGTGAAAGGACAATCTTAGTGCACCGTTTTCCTGATTTTAAGCCATTCAGTATCCTCTGTCCTGTTCCAAAAACTGCCTCTTGGTCTGTGTACAGGTTCCTCATGAGCACAGTTTAAATGTTCTGAAATACCCATTCTCTATCCCCTACTGCTGCTTAGATCAGCTAACCCTGATGGTCAGGTTCTCACAGGGTCGATTTACCTGAGTTCTCTCCCATAATCCTGACTGCTCCATCGCAACTGGAAACAGCCACAAGCCCAGTCTTGAACTCTACAGGCCCAGAACAAATCTCTTACTTGGGCTTTCCTCCTTTAAAACACACTTGTCTATCTAAAACTCATATGCTGTGAATATTCTGACTCTGCAATTGCTTCTTTAGGAGCTACCCTGAAAGTGTGCAGAGATAGGTATTTATCACTGTGTTCTGTATAAGACAAGAAAATGGAAAACA
This sequence comes from Chrysochloris asiatica, assembly GCF_000296735.1. NCBI lineage: Eukaryota > Metazoa > Chordata > Mammalia > Afrosoricida > Chrysochloridae > Chrysochloris > Chrysochloris asiatica. Next base: position 301,458 of record NW_006408696.1, on the reverse strand, counting down.
ATGGAATCCATTATAGCAAGGGAGTGGAGAACCACCCTAGGAGATACAGCGCCCTCTATTGGGCTGAGAGGTGCTCTGCTTCATGCCATGTCCTGTCCTGAACCACGGGTGAACCGAGGCTGCAATACCTGAAGATTTGGACAAAATATGCTCCCGACGCATACAGCCCGGGCACACGTTGAACGAGGGTCAATAATGGCTCCACCCTCAAGTCATTCTCACGTAAGTGCCAGTCAAATTTCCCCGCCCTTTGAGGCCCAGTCATCCGACAATTTGACTTATCACCTAACTTGACAAGAGAGTATAGTACCAGAACTCCACTGTATGTCCCTGTGGGGAGTGGCAGATTTTTTAAGGGCAATGAGAAGATTGGAATTTGTTGCTGCCATTTTTACCAAGGTCAGGTTGCCCAAAGGAGGAAAACACATTTTACTGCTTTTGGAAAAAGGCGTGAACTTGACTTTCCCAGGTTCTGGGTCCAGAAAAAGAAATCCTCCAGTGATTCATAAACGTCGGAGGTTACTCTGGCATTCTGAGGAAAGGAGGGGTTTCGGTACCTGAAAGACTGCGCCTGAAGCCATAGCCGGTCTCATCAAAGGTTTTCCCAAAAGTTGGAGAGGTCCTAGCCAGTAATGTCCTGTTTTTTTTTTTGTTTTTTTTTGAGTCAACCAACAAATACAGACTTC
>NW_006408696.1:293923-300672 GCF_000296735.1 Chrysochloris asiatica | reverse complement strand
TCAAGCAAATAAGCATATATTGGGGGGGGGGGGCGGGGGCGGGGCGAAAACAGGATAACAAAAGTAGTGATAATATTTTAAATGTTTGCATTTAGTAAAGTGATGCTTTTGACACAAAAATATTGCAATATAATTGTGCTAGTCACATATCATAAGCATACGCGTTAGAAAAACAATAAAGGTAAGGCAGAACTTTATAATTGTCTAATGGAGTCCTGGTATGGCATGGTAGGATAAGCACTGGACCTTAAGGTCATTTTGAAGCGCAAGGTTGGAGGTTCAAACTCACCAGCTGCTCCCAGGAAACCCTATACAGGGTCCCTATGAGTTGGAACCAACTCGATGGCACTTAACAGCAACAATGAGAACTTGGAGTCTTGATGTGGTGCTGTAGTATAAGCACTGGACTACTAACCACAAGGTCAGTGGTTCAAATCCCCAAGCTGCTCATCAGAAACCCTATATAGGGTTGCTATGAGTTGGAAGATAGCATTTCACAATGAGGACTTGTTTGTAGATAAAACCAGAAGTTTAAATCTGAGGGCTTTCCAAAAGTGATGCCTGGGACCTTCTGCTCCCACCTCCCTATAGGCCAGGCTTCTGCAGCCCCAAAGCCATAGGTCACGAAGGCAGCATAGTCAGTAGTTACAGTGGTTACATGTGTGGGCACTGCTGTCAGACTGATTGGATTGCTACCCCAAGTACAATCATTACATGCATGCAGTGTGAATTTAGGCAAAACCACTTACTTCCTCTGAGCCACAGTTTCCTTACCTTCTAACAACACCTAGTCATGGGTTCACAGGAGCTGTACTCTCCCACCCATCCTGGGACTTCCTCTGCGACTCCTACACAGACTGACTAACTTCCTCCCTAAGATTTTTTGTTGTTGTTGCTAAGTGCTGTTGAGTCAGTTCCGACTCATAGCAACACTGTATAGGCTGGTGAATTCAAACTGCTGACCTTGCGATTCAAACTGATTTTGCAGTCTAGTGCTTATCCTATAGCACCACCCCAGGACTCCCCACTAAGATCTAAAGGTCACAAATCACCCTGGTTTCATATCCAAAACCTATCTCAAACCCATATATTGTATATAATGGATTATATATACAAAAGCAGTGGTTCTGTAATTGTTTTAGGTACTAACTTGAGAAGTATGTAGAGATATATACTGTTGTTGTTGAGTGTCATTGAGTCGGTTTCTGAATATGGTTCCCAAGGAGTGGCTGGTGAGTTTGAACCACCAACTTTGCAGTGCAGTGCATTATCCTGTAGTACCACACCAGGATTTACACTGTGTTCTGTATAAAACAACAAATTGGAAAACAGTCTCATAGCCCTACTGCCTAGGAAGAGGAAGACTACCCTAAGAGCTAGAGAGCCCTCTGCTGGCTAAGGGGGCTCTCGGCTTCATGCCATATCCTGTCCTAAACTCCTGAACCATGGGTGAATACCTGAAAAACATATGCTCACTAATCATGTCAAGCTATGCAGGTCTCCTTCAAACCAATTTATTTTTCTGAGAACTTTGTCATTACAACGTCATAAAAATAGAATCCCTTAGAAGTTAAATTCTTAATGTCCTTTCTCCAGGAGGAACAAGCAGTGAGAACAGGAAAGACCATAATCCTAGGGTCAAGGAATTCACAGGAGAAGTGTGTTCACATTCTGGGATCATTTGAGGAGACCTCAGCAGAGGCTTCCAATTTGCCACCAAGGTCTGGGAAACCCCCTTGCAGGGACCTTAGTGTATTACTTATTGCCCAGACTGTAGTTGCATCCTCCGAAAACTGCATCGTGTACTGCACAAAAATCTACTGAAGGGCTGTTGATGTTAGGTGCATGCCGTCAGTAACTTCAGACTCATAGTGACCGTGTGCACAACAGATGCAAACACTGCCCAGTCCTGCACCATCCTCACAATTGTCATGTTTAAGTCCATTGTTGCTGCCACTGTGTCAATCCATCTTGTTGGGGGTCTTCCTCTTTCACTCACCCTCCACTTTACCAGGAGACCTGGTGTGGCGCTGTGGGTTAATGCGCTGGATTGCAAAGACAGTTTGAACTGCAAGGATGGCGGTTCAAGTTCACCGGCTGCTCCTTGGAAATCCTATACATGGTCGATATGGGTTGGAACTGACTCAATGGCACTTAATAACAACAACAACAATAACAACCATTTTACCAAGCATGATATCCTTCTCCAGGGACAATGTGTCCGAAGTGTGGGAGGTAAACTCACACCATCCTGGCTTCTAAGGAACATTCTGACTATATTTCTTCCAAGATAGATTTGTTTGTTCTTCTGGCAGTCCATGGTACTTTCAATGTTCTTTGACAACATCATAATTCAGATGCATTGATTCTTTTATCATCTACCTTATTCACTCAAAGAGTGGCGATCATATCCCTTCCGTGGTTGTCATCATAGCTTTGGTATGACTGACAACTTGATCAGCCACTGGCAGCTGTGTGCCGGGAATCCCCCATTCATCTTCCTACAGTGCATGTCCCTCTACGACGATGAAGAGCCCCTGATCCAGTGCCAGCTGCTGTACATAAACAAGAAGCCGTGATCATGGTTAGTTAGGGGTTCCACCAAAGTTGATCTCTTATCCTCCACTGATGTGTACACATGGGGGAGCAGGCTCACCATACACCAAGTGCCCTGACCACTTTCCTGGACCACTCAGCTTAGACAAACATTAGCGGACCCATTTGAATGTTAAAAGCCCTAATGAATAACAGTGTTGGACATCATTTCATGTGTGTGTTAATTATTTGTATATTTTCTCTGGAGAAATGTCTATTTATTTTGCCCATTAAAAAATTGCTTTTGTGAAGTTGTATGAGACTTCCTTATGTATTCTAGATATTAAATCCTTATCAGATACATGTTGTTGTTGTTAGGTGATGTCCAGTCGGTTCCAAGTCATAGTGACCCCAAGCACAACAAAGTGAAATACTTCCTGGTTCTGCCTCTTTGGTATAGTGACTCTGTATATTCCTTCCATTTTCTTTTGATACTTCCTGAGTCTTTCAGTATTTTTCCAGATAGACTACTTCAATATTGCAACCTGAGGTGTCAGTGTTTTCTTCAATTCTTTCAACATGAGGAATGCTGAGGATCTTCTTCCCTTTTGGTTTTCTAATTCCTTTGCATATTTCACTGTAGTACTTTGTCTTTTCGAGCTGCCCTTTGAAATTTTTTGATCAGCTGTTTTAATACATTTCTTCCAGTCACTTAACTTCTCTATGTTCCAGAGCAAGTCTCAAGAGTTTCTTCTGATATTCATTTTGGTCTTTCTTTCTTGTCTCTTTAATAATCTTTTGTTTTCTAATCTTGTATGATCTTCTTGATGTCATCCTACAACTCCTTTGATGTCCAGTCATTAGTGTCTAATGCATCAAATCTGTTCTTGAGATGATCTCTAAATTCAGGGGTGATATCACTTGATTGGTGCTGTAGGATAAGCACTGGACTTCAGACTGCAAGTTTGGTGGTTCAAACCCACCAGCCACTCCTCATAAACCTTATACAGGGTCATTATGAGTTGGAACCAACTCGGCGGCACATAACAACAACAATACATTCAAGGTCATATATTGGCCTTGTTTTCATTTTCTTTAGCTTCAGTTTGAACCTGCATGTAAGCAATTAATGGTCTGTTCCACAGTCTGACCCTTGCTTTCTTTTGGTTAATATTGAACTTGCCTATCATCTCTTCCCACATATATAGTCAATTTGTTCTTGCACATTATATCTGTATAGCTGCTGTTTATGTTGTTGGAAAAAAGGTATTCACAATGAATAAATCATTGGTCTTGCGAAATTCTGTCATGTGATCTCCAGTATCATTTCTATCAATTTGTTGAAACATTTCAATTTGTATTCCACCAAGTTCCTGGAGCCATGTTTTTTGCCAATGCCTTCAGTGCAGTTTGGCCTTCTTTCAATGCCAGTGATTCTTGATTATATGCTGCTACCTTGATCATATTGTTTCCAATCACCAGTAAGTATCAATGCATCTTGATTGCATGATTGATCAATTTCAGACTGAGGAGGTTGGTTGAATTCTTCAATTTCATCATCATTGGTTTTAGTAATTGTTGTGTAACTTTGAATAATAGTTGTATTAACTGGTATTCCTTGCAGGCGAATAGATATTATCTGATTACAAACAGTACTGTACTTCAAGAAAGATTTTTTAAAACTTTTTATTGTGAATCGAGTGAGGGTTTATAGAGATGACCATCAGTTTTACATTCAACAAATCACATACTTTGTTTTGTCTCCATGATTGCCATCTCTTGCATGTAACAGCAGTTATCCCACTTCCTCCCTGTGTTTTTTAATTCCCACTCCACTCTTCTTCACATCCCTTCTCAACGTTGTCCTTACGTAAATGTTGCCCTTTTGATCTCGAAAGGTTGGCAGTTACATGGTGAGCATGTTTTACTAGTGCTGTCATTTCCCCCGCATACCCTTCTTCTTCGCAATGTTGTCCATAGCTTGTCATGATCCACACAATCGAAAGCCTTTGCATAATCAATAAATCAATGGTATTCTCTGCTTGCAGCCAAGATCCATCGTACATCAGCAATGATATCCCTCATTCCACGTCCTCTTCTGAATCTGGCTTGGACCTCTGGAAGTTCTCTTTCAATGTATGCTTACAGCCATTTCTGTATTACCTTTACTAAAACTTTACTTGCATGGGATATCAAAGATTTTGTCCGATAATTTCCTCATTTTGTTGGGTCACCTCTCTTTGGAATGGGCACAAATGCAGATTTCTTCCAATCAGTTGGCCAGATAGTTGACAAGCTATGGACAACATTGCGAAGTATGAGGATTCCTGAACACTTAATTGTGCTCACGAGGAATCTGTACATGGACCAAGAGGCAGTTGTTCGAACAGAACAAGGGAACATGAATGGTTTAAAATTAAGAAAGGTGTGCGACATGCTTGTATTATATCACCATACTTATTCTACCTGTATGCTGAGCAAATAATCAGAGAAGCTGGCTTATATGATGAAAAATGGGGCATTAGGATTGGAGGAAAACTCATTAACAACCTACAATATAAAGATGATACAACTTTGCTTGCTGAAAGTGAAGAGGACTTAAAATACTTACTGATGAAGATCAAAGACCACAGCCTTCAGTATAGATTGTGGAGAAACCAATAGTTGCAACTTAGATGGCTGCTCATGAGCTTTTAAGATCCCAGTCACTACTTACCAAAGTTGGATATAGAGTATTGTCCTTGTGGACTGTATTTTGCCAATTAACCATGGTATCCTCTGAGACTATGGTCCTAAGCCCCAAAGTCCAGCAATTCATTCCCTTAGGATGTTTAGTAATATCTGAGAAGTTCCCCTTATTTTGCCCCAAGGAAATCTGGTAGTATAGTGGTTACGAATTGGGCTGCGAACCTTAAGGTCAGCAGTTCGAAACTACCAGTTGTTCCGTGGGAGAAAGATGAGGCTTTCTTCTCCCGTAAAGATTTACAGCCTTGGAAACCCTGTACAAAGTCACTATGAGTCGGAACTGACTCCACAGCACATAACCACCACCACTACCATGCTACTGGTGTGGCACTGCAGATTAATGCAATGGACTGCAAGGTCAGTTTGAACCATAAGGTCGGCAATTCAAGTTCACCAGCTGCTCCTCAGAAACCCTATACAGGGTTGCTGAATCGGAACCAACTCTATGGCATTTAACAACAACATGGTCCCCCACATTCATAAGTGTGTTTGAAGCAAAGGTAAATACCCATGTACAATCTCCTCTGTCAAACCCTAATGTATGCGTGAATATACTCCTACTCTCCCTCCCATACCTGTTCAGTCTGTGTATCTATCCATGTATCTACCACTAGCACACTGTTGTTGCAGGGTTGTGTATATAACAGTATTTACCTCTATCACCTTTAACCCTTACATTCCTCCCTATATCTTCAGCTACCTTTATCATTTTTCTGCCAACCTCACTCTTCTTGTAGATTGCCCTCCGCATCAACGGAGTTAACGTGTGTCTGCCATCAAGCCCTGATGGCACAGTGGATTATGAGCTGGGCTGATAACTGCAAGGTCAGCAGTTTGAATCTACCTGTCGTTTCATAGTAGAAAGATGAAGCTTTCTGCTTCTGTAAAGATTTATGGTTTCAGAAACCTATACAAGGTCACTGTGAGTTGGAACTGACTTGAGGGCACTATCATCCTCTAGCCAGTGAATTTCTCTCCCTTTTCTCCATTTCCTACTAACCATCAAAAATTGTTTCTTTTACGGTTGGGTCCCCTCAGGGAAAACCCCCTTCCAAGACTAAGACTCAATGGGAATACACAAGCAGACACATGACCACGTTGGTCACCGATAAGGGGAAGTGAGGGAAAAACAGCAATGAAGCTATGAGCTAAGCCCTACCATGTTCAGTTCAACAGACTCCTGTGAACCCAGGTGGAGACATGGTTGGCCAGCAGTTTGGCAAGACCTGGGGACTCCTGGGCCCAGAATCAGTGACGTAGCCACAGAGGACTTGAGTGGAGAATGAATCATCCAGCTGATACCAAGAGAGGGCATATACATAAGAACACCCACATTTGCAGACAATACCCACTTGATCTGGCTTCAATGGCTGGATGATCAGAGCTCAACTAGAAGAAGAAAGAAGAGGTAAAAAAGAGTAATCTGATACAATTTGATGAACTTGACCTACACCTATGGATGCAGTAGC
>NW_006408696.1:292535-293143 GCF_000296735.1 Chrysochloris asiatica | reverse complement strand
CGCTATGAATTGGAACCGACTCCACGACACATAACAACAACAACAACAACCATATGATAGGATGAATGTAAAGCTAATGTTCTCCCATGTAAACTATCATGTAATTCATAATAAAACTGTTAAAAATTGCTTATTTTAGCATGAAAACCTTCTCTATAAACCTTCACTCAATTCACAATAGTTTTTACGATAGTGATCTTGTACACTATTTGTCCTTTTTCAGTGTGCATGAAACATTCTCCATGTGTTAGGCCACAAAGCAAGTCTCAGTAAGATTTAAAATATCAAAATACTGCAAAGCATCTTTTCAAATCACAATGCTATAAAATTAGAAATCAACAACAGGAAGACCAAATAAATAAAATCAAATACATGGAAACTTAATAACACCCTGCTTAAAAGCTACTGGGTAGTACAACAAATAGAAAGTGAAATTTAAAAATTCCTAAAAACAAATGAGAATGCAAATATAACATATCCAAACCTCTGAGAAACAGCAAAAGCAGTGCTGTGGAGGCAATTTATAACAATAAATGCACATATCCAAAAAGAAGAAAGAACTGAAATCAACACATTAACACAACATCTTCAACAATTAGAAAAAGATC
>NW_006408696.1:289537-291065 GCF_000296735.1 Chrysochloris asiatica | reverse complement strand
TCTAAAAAGGAAATTAAGAAAACAATACCATTTACAACAGCCACCCAAAAGATGCAATGTTGTTGTTGTTGTTAAGTACCATGGAGTCGATTCCGACTCATAGTGACTCTGCACAGGGTTTCCAAGGCTGTAAATCTTTATGGGAGCAGAAAGACTCATCTTTCTCCTGCGAAACAGCTGGTAGTTTCGAACTGCTAATCATGAGATTAGCAGCCTGGTTCGTAACCACTACGCTACAGAGAATCCAGCCTAAGACAGACATTATGCTCAGTTGAGGGTTAGCAAAAATGAAGACGATGCACAATGACACGGAGTGACTCAGTGGCAGCAAAAGTGGCCTCAAGCATAAATAACAGTGATTGTGAGGATGAGACAGGACTGAGCAGTGTTTTGTTTTGTTTTACAAAGGGTCACAATTAGTCAGAACTGACTGAACAACACTTAAAAATAGCATCATATTCATTATGAATATTGGCTTGTAATTTTCCTGTGGTATCCTTGTGTGGTTTGGGATCAGAGTAGTGCTGATATCATAAAACGAGTTAGGGAAATTATCACTTTCTATTTTTTTAAAAGAATTTGAGGATTGAGGTCAATTCTAATTTAAATGTTTGTAAAATTCACTAGTGGAGCCATCTGGTCCTGGACTTATCTTATGGGAGGTTTTTGATTCATTCAATCTTTTGCTGTGGATCTGTTGAGATTTTCCATTTCTTCTTGAGTGAATTTAGGTAGTTTAAAGTCTCTGGGAATTATTATTTCCTTTTAAAAAAAAACTTTATTGTGAATTGAGTGAAGGTTTATAGACAAGATCATCAGCTTTACATTCAGCAAGTTACACACTTTGTTTCATCTCAACGATTACAACCCATTCCTTGCAATAACAGGTATCCTATTTCCTCACTGTGGTTCCCCATTTACATCTTATATTTTACAAATGAACAGAGCAAAAGTATTTGATGTACACTTACAAAATAAAAAAATATATATTCATTTATGTGTCCAAAGGACACATTCTGCCAGCCAGCCTCCTGCCTAGGTACACAGCCTTTCTCAATCCTTGGGCCTAGAGCCTGAAACTTCTGTCTCTCCATGCACCACCTCTGCTCTCACTGCTTTTCTGGGTAAGGATCTCATGCTCCACTCATGTGTTTTCTTCTTGATGATCCTGGGGTCCTCTGTTCCTGAAATGAAAGATTAACTACTCCCCCCTTTTACGATTACACTTGTGACAATCACAATGAATCCTACTAATGATTACTCACAATTGAGTCATAAAGTCCTATCAGCATCATACCCAATCCCAATCCCTTTCACCAGACCCATCTGGAAAAGAGGAAAACTATTCATTGAGGATTCTATCTTTACTGTTCCCCCCACCCCCATTCTGAAGCTAAGCACACTCATGAAAGCTTGTAAGCCAGCACTTCATGACTTTATAACTCTCCCCCCGCCCCCATTTTTGATACCCAATATTTAAATTTCTCATCCCTATCAACTTAGTACACTGAGAAAATGAGGTTGTTCC
>NW_006408696.1:281855-284617 GCF_000296735.1 Chrysochloris asiatica | reverse complement strand
TTGAGTAAAATTAGTATCAGTTCTTCTCTGAATGTCTGGCAAAATTCACCAGTAAAGCCATCTGTTGTTGTTGTTAGGTGCCATCGAGTTGGTACCGACCCATAGTGACCTTATGCACAGCAGAATGAAACACTGTCTAATCCTGGGCCAACCTCACTATTGTTGCCACACTTGAGTCCATCGATGCTGCCACTCGGCCAATCCATCTCATTGGGGGTCTTCTTCTTTCTTTGACCCTTCACCTTACCAAACATGATACCCTTCTCCAGTGACTGGTCCCTCCTGACAATATGTCCAAAGCCATCTGGGCCTAGACTTTTTTTGATTGGGAGACTTTTTTTTTTCTTTCTTTCACAATTATGAATGAGGTTTATTAGGGAAGTAAACAGGTGATAATGGAGGATCAGAAAATACTCAGGGCACAGTTCTTCCAGTCAGCTGCTGATAAATGCCTATACCACTGCACCATAAGCCTGCTTCTCCACTTAAGTGCCTGAGGCACCCCACTTTACAAGCAAGCCTCCTGCCCAAAGTCACTCTGCTTTACTTGTTCCGTTGCTGGGAAGCCCACTACTCTGTCTGGTGCTTTGATTCTTGGTTCTGCGGCTGCTGCTGCTCCTCTGCCCCTCCTCCATTATCATAGCTTTCTGTTCCTGGGTAGAGGAGGTTCAATGTTCAGGGGTCTCAGAGTCCAAAGGATGCACTCCACTCCTGACTTTCCTTTGCTAGTAGTGAGATACCCCCTCCTGCTGCTGCTTCTTTTTTTTAATGTTTTATTGTGAATTATGGGAGAGCATTAGCTTTACATTCATCCTATTGTATATAGTTTCATTGCCATGGTTACAGTCCCCTCCATGCATCATGAACTTTCCTCCTGGTCGTCCACAGACAGCCCCTCTCCCTCTCTAGGTCTAGAGTCCCCAGCCGCTCCATCTCTCCACATCGTTTCTGCTGCCATCTCTGGCGTCACTGCTTCTATGGGTAGGGTCCCACACTCCGATCTTCTCTCAATGGTCCCAGGGACCTCCGCTCCTCGACTGCAAAGTCAACCACTCTGGTAGCGAGATTTTTGATGACCTAATCAATTTCTTTTGTTATAGGTATGTTCAAGTTTTCTACTTCACTCTGTATTAGCTTAGATTTTCAAATTTGTTGGAGTACAATTCTTCCTAGTATTCTGTTATTATCCTTTGTATTTCCGTTGGTTCTGTTGTCATGTCATCCTTGTGATTTCTTATGTATGTTATTTGTGTCTTCTCTTTCTCTAATATTTTGTTAGACTTGTTAATGGTTCGTCAATTTTATTAATCCTTTAAAGAGCCAGCTTCTTGTCTTGTTGATTCTTTCTATGATTTTTCTGTTTTCTATTTATTTTTTCTCTAATCTTTACTATTTTTTTTTCTTCTAGCGACAGTAGGCTTACTTTGCTGGTCTTTTGATCTTACTAATTGTTGGAATGTGTTGATTTTGTTTTTTTTTTTCTTCTTTTTGGATTCATTGCTATAAATTGCCCTCTCAGCATTGCTTTTGCTGTGTCTCACAGGTTTTAGTATATTGTGTTTTCATTTTCATTTGTTTCTAGGAATTTTAAAATTTCATTGTTTATTTTTTTCTATTACCTAGTTGATTTTAAGCAGGGTGTTATTAAGTTTCCACATATTTGATTTTATTTCCTTGATCTTCCTATTATTTATTTCTAATTTTATAGTATTTTGATCTGAGAAGATGCTTTGTAGTATTTTTATGTTTTTTAATTTATTGAGCTTGCTTTGCGGCCTAACACATGGTCTATTCTGGAGAATGTTCCATGCGTACTGGAAAATAATGTGTATTGTGATATTCTTGGGTTGAACGCTCTTTATAAATCTATGAGGTCAAGTTGATTGATTGTATTGTTTAGTTCCACTGTGTCTTTGTTGAGTTTTTTTCCTGGTTGTTCTATCCATTTTTGAATGTGATGTATTAAAATTTCCCAATATTATTGTAGAGTTGTCTATTTCTTTCTTCAATTCTATAGGGTTTGATTTATACATTTTGTGGCTCTTTCGTTGCAAGCATAAATATTTATTATGGTTATGTCCTCTTGTTCAATTGACCCTTTAATCATGAGATAATATCCTTTATTTCCTATGCTGGTTTTTGCCTTAAAGTTTATTTTATCAAAGATTAATATTACCACTCCTTCTTATTTTTTGTAATAATTAGCTCATATAGTTTTTCAACCTTTCATTTTTAATCTGTTTTGGTTTTTGTGTGTAAGCAGTGTCTCTTGTAGGCAGCATATTGAAGGATACTGTTATCTTACCTATTCTGAGACTCTCTGTCTCTTGACTGGTGCATTGAATCTGTTGACATTCAGTGTAATTATTGATAGGTATGAATTGGCTCCAGTCATTTTGCTGTTTGTTTTTTTGTATACCTGGTGGTTTCTTTGTTCTGTATGCTTTCCTGTGCTGAGTTCTTCTTCTTTTTTTTTTTAACTTTTTCTTGTAAATATCTTCATAGTTTTAATGTTTATAAAATTTTTATGGATTTTCCTTTTCTTGACTTGATGTGAAGGTGTATTAAGTTTCTTTGAGATTTCCCTGTACGTAATTATAAATTTTTTCATTAACATACAGTGTTTTATTTTGAAATCTACCTGACCTCCTTACCACCTGGAACTCTAACTATACTTTTTCCTCCCTTTGCTTTGTAGTTGTCCTAATCATAGACTGAGATTCCAGATTTCCTATTTTTAATCTTGTAGTTTTGTTATACTT
>NW_006408696.1:281240-281755 GCF_000296735.1 Chrysochloris asiatica | reverse complement strand
AAACCCTGTACAGGGTCGCTACGAGTCGGAACCGACTACACGGCACACAGCAACAACAACAAGAAAGTGAGGCAGCACAGGAGGCACTCACTCATCCAAGAAATTTGGAAGACAACTATCAGGCCAACAGATTGGAAGAGATCCGTATTTGTGCCCACTCCAAAGAGAGGCACCCCAACGGAATGTGGAAATCATTGGACAATCTCTTTGCTATCCCATGAGAGTAAAGTTTTACTAAAGGTAATACAGAAACGGCTGCAAGCATACATTGACAGAGAACTTCTAGAGGTTCAAGCCGAATTCAGAAGAGGCTGTGAAATGAGGATATCATTGCTGATGTTTGATGCATCTTGTCTGAAAGCAGAGAATATCAAAGATGTTTACCTATGCTTTATTGACTATGCAAAGGCTTTAGAATGGGTGGATCATGACAAGCTATGGACAACATTGTGAAGTATGAGTATTCCGGAACACTTAATTGTGCTCATGAGGAATCTGTACCTGGACCAAGAAGC
>NW_006408696.1:275513-280145 GCF_000296735.1 Chrysochloris asiatica | reverse complement strand
CCATCATATTTGATGGACAGCTTTGCTGGGTAAACAATTCTTGGTTGGCAGTTTTTTTTTTTTCACTTTTGTATGGTGGTGGTGGTTATGTGCCGTGGAGTCGGTTCCGACTCATTGCGACCCAATACAGGGGTTCCAAGGCTGTAAATCTTTACAGGAGCAGAAAGCCTCATCTTTCTCATGCAGAACAGCTGGTAGTCTTGAACTGCTGACCTTATGGTTCACAGCCCGATTTGTAACCACTACACTACCAGAGCTCCTTCAGTTTTGTATATGTCTCCCTATTGCTTTCTTGCCTACATGGTTTCTGCTAAGAAAACTAATCTTGTAAGAGCTCCTTTGCAGGTAACATTTCGTTTTTCACTAGCTGCTTTCAGGATTCATTCCTTGTCTTTGTTTTTAGAGAGTTTGATTATGATATGTCTTGGTGATCTTTTGGGGCTTTCTATCCTTCCTGGGGCTTGTTCACCTTCTTAAATGCTTATCTTCTTGTCTTTCATGATTTTACAGAAATTTTCTTCCAGCAGTTCTTCCACTATCTCTGTGGTTTTCTTTGTCTCTTGCTTTGCTGGAATTCCAATTACCCATAGGTTATTTCTCTTCCTTGTTGTCCCACATGAATCTTAGGGGTTTTCCAGATATTTCAAGTTATTTTTTTCTGATTGTTCTTCTATCTTGCTAGTATTGAGAGATTTTTCTTCAAGCTAACTAAAGCTGGCTTCCATTGATTCAGTTCTACTCCTTTGCCCTTTCAGTGTAGTGTCCATTTCTGAGATCTTAGTATTGATCATCTGGATTTCTGTTTGCAGGTTTTTTATTATCTCCACTGCTATATATATCTTGTTTGATTGTTTCTAAAGAACCTTTCTGAATTCTTGTTTTCCTCTACCTTTCTGTAAAACATTTGTATGTACCTTAATATCATTCTCCTGAATTTTTTTTTTCAGGTAGTTCAAGTTTCTTTTTCCTCAAAAGCATTTTATAGCTCTTCCTCTTTTTATTATTGTTATTATTTTTACAAGAAAAAGTTCTTGTTGTTTATTGTTTTTAAAAAATTCTTAGAAAATTAGCACTTATCAGTAAGATCATTTTGCAAAAGCTTGTTATGTACATTCTATTTCAGATTTACTATAGCTAGAATACTTGCATTTTTGTTTTCTTTTTAAAGCTTTTATTGTGAATTAAGTGATAGTATTCAGGGCAGATCATCAGTTTTGCACTCAACCAATCATATTTTGTCTCATTGTAATGATATAATCCCCTCCATGCACCAACGGTTAACAGTCTTTGCCTCTATTCCCATTTTTTTAAATATGCACAAAACATACAGGAAATATATATTCAAGCAACCAAACCGCACATTTTACAAGCCAGCATCCTACCTGCTGGCACACAGCATGGGTCTAGAGTCCTCAGCTGCTCTATCTTTCTATGCCATCACCTTTGCTTCCATCACTGGTGTTGCTGCTTCTTTGGTTATGATCCCATGTTTCGCTCATGCTCTTCCTGCTTGATGGTCTTAGGGTCCTCTGTTCCTGGAATGAAAGATTAACTGCTCTCCCCTTTATGATACACATCATCTACCTTTACAGTTGTGATGATCTCAATTGGTCATGATAAAAATTACTCACTATTGAATCAAAAGAATCCATTCTCTTTCGCCATACTAATCTAGACAAGAGGAAAACAGTTCAGTAGGGATTTCACCCTACCCTCTTCACTCTGAAACTAAGCACACTCTTGAACACTTGTAAGCCAGCCACTTCGTGCCTTTATAGGCCCCCATCTTTAGTAGCCAATGTCTAAGTTGCCTGTCCCTATCAACATGTGTACTGAGGGGATAGGATTGATCCTTGATGTGAAGACTCCTTCCCTCTTGGTTGGAATTTTGAGCAACTACATTCATAAGCAGGAGCTCTGGTAGAGTAGTGGTTACGAATTGGGTTGTAAACCACAAGGTCAGCAGTTTGAAACTACCAGCTGTTCCCTGGGAGAAAGATGATGCTTTCTGCTCCCATAAAGATTTACAGCCTCGGAAACCCCATGGTCGATTATGAGTTGGCACCGACTCCACATGGCACATAACCACCACCACCACCACATTCATAAACAAAAGTCAAGTTCATCAAATTGTAGCAATTTATGCCTGCTTCCTGTATCCAACTTCTTTATCTTCTTCTGTTTGTGTTCTGATTAGCAAGCCATACTAGCTAGGTCAAATGGGTACTATCTGCAAGTTTGGGTGTTCTTGCATGCCTCCCCCTACAGCTCTTCCTCTTGGTCATTTGTTTGAGCTACTCTATATTGTTTCTTCACATGGACAGAATTTTTCTGCTGCTTTCTAGGCATTGTGGTGGTGTTGTATTTGTATTAAGTTCATGAATGTATATTGGTGTAGTCTTAAATACTCACCATTGCCGTCTGGTGGGTGTGATCAGGCTATGAGCTTTTCTGTTCACTGTCTTTGCATTTCAAAGTGTTTAGAGGCTCTTCCAGCAAGCCTCCTGCCAAAGGAGGCTTTCAGTTGTTTTGCTCCATGGGCTGGAAAACCTACCACACCACCTCCTGCTGGTCTCCTGATTCTGCTACTGGTTTCTCTGCTGCTGCTTCTCGCTGTCTCTAATGTTGCCAACTTTCAGTCTCCTGGATCTAGACATTTCCCAGCACAGAAGCCCTGGATATAAAAGATGCACTGCACTACAGTTTCTTCTTGGTGGTGGTCAGGTCCCCCTCTGTGTCTCTGGAATGGCTCATTTTAAGTCTAACTGATCAGTCCCCTCATTGTTGTCATGTGTTGTGGAGTTGGTTCTGACTCATAGCAACCCAACCATGTACAGGGTTTCCGAGGCTGCAAGTCTTTATGGGAGCAGAAAGCCTTATCTTTCTCCCAAGGAACAGCTGGTAGTTTTGAACTGCTGACTGTGAGACTAGCAGCCCAATTCTAACCACTACCAGAGCTTCTTAATCCCTTCATTGTTGTTGTTGTTAAGTGCTGTCAAGTCAGTTCTGACCCATAGCGACCCTGTACAGGGTTTCTGAGGCTGTAAATCTTTATGGGAGCAGAAAGCCTCATCTTTCTCCTGAGGAGCAGCTGGTAGTTTTGAACTACTGACCTTAAGGTTCGCAGCCCTATTCGTAACCACTACGCTACCAGAGCTCCTTAATCCCCTCATTAGGGTTCTGTATTTGCATGGTCCCACCCATGCAGGACTCCCTGTACCATATTTGCATTATCAGCGAGCTGTCCAATACCTTTGGTGGACTACAAGAAACTTATTTGTGTAACCCTAACCAATCATTTGCATAACCCCACCCAATCATTTTCACAACCCCACCCAATCAATTGCTGGGTTTTACAAGACCATGGTAGAAATGCTATATAAAAGCAATCTATTGTCCTGAAAAATACAATTTTAAAATTTATTTTTATTGTTGACGCTGTTACATATAGAATGACCACAACTGTATTAACAAACCAAAATCCTGTGCACAGAAACAAGACGAAGAAAATACATTAAGATGTTAACCAGAGGCTTTGGACAGCAAACACATGGACAAAGTTCTCTTCTACATTGCTGCAATTTCTAAGTCTCTATAATGAACATGTACTACTTTTATAGTAAAAATATATGTAAGAAGGGCGGATTACCAAAACACTATGTTAAAGAACATTGAGGAAACCAAGACAAAATATTTAACCATAATCCCACAACAAACACTCAACTGTTTTTCAAATGGTTTTCTAAATTTCTTCCCATCTTAGATGCTCCTGCACACTTGTATTCTTGTTAAGTTCTGTCGAGTTGGTTCTGACTTATAGTGACCCTGTATAGGATTTACACAGGAGCCGAACATGTGGTTAGCAGCCCAGTGTTCATCTTACAATGCTACACCAGGACGCTATACTTACACTAACACTGTAATAACATAGACTGGTACACAGAAAACAACAATGCACCTTGATTTCATGTTTGATAAGTTTCAGAGTGCAGGCCTTTGAAAATTTTTTTCTATTTCTTCATTTTTTACATTAGTGATTAGAGCACAAATTTTAATAAGTCATATTAACTGATTTTTTCTTGCTGTTGTTAAGTGCCATCAAGTTGTTTCTGACTCATAGTGACCCTGTATAGGGTTTCTGAGGAGCAGCTGGTGAGTTTGAACTGACAACCTTGAGTTTTAAACCAACTTTGTGGCCCAGTGGTTATCCTACATTGCCACACCAGATTTTTCTTAGGGCATATGGATATTATCCTATCACTAACAGTACTTACAAAGTATGAATCTGGGAAAATTGGAAGTTGTCAAAAATGAAATGGAACACATAAACATTGATATCTTAGGTATTAGTGAGCTGAAATAGACTGGCATTGGCTATTTTGAATCTGATGACCATGTGGTTTACTATGTTAGAAATGACAAATTGAAGAGGAATGGTGTTGCACTCATTGTCAAAAAGAATATATCCAAATCAGTCATGAGGTACAACGCTGTGTGTGATAGGATAATACCCATTCGCCTACAGGGAAGCCCAGTTAATACCACTATTATTCAAATTTACGCACCAACCACTAAAGCCAGTGAAGATGAAATAGAAGAATTCTACCAACTTCTTCAATCTGAAATTGATCA
>NW_006408696.1:245363-273139 GCF_000296735.1 Chrysochloris asiatica | reverse complement strand
TCTCATACTTCGGACATATTGTCAGGAGGGAGCGGTCACTGGAGAAAAATATCATGTTTGGTTAGGTGGAAGGTCAGAGAAAAAGAGGAAGACCTCCAATGAGATGGATTGGCCAAGTGGCAGCATTGATGGACTCAAGCGTGGCAACAGTAGTGAGGTTGGCCCAGGATCGGGCAATGTTTTGCTCTGCTGTGCGTAAGGTCGCTATGAGTTGGTACCGAGACTCAATGGCACCTAACAACAACAACAGTAATTAGGATAGATCTTGAAATGTTCTTTTTGGTAATAAATGTGACACCATTCCTTTTCAACTTG
Source organism: Chrysochloris asiatica (assembly GCF_000296735.1). Classification (NCBI taxonomy): domain Eukaryota; kingdom Metazoa; phylum Chordata; class Mammalia; order Afrosoricida; family Chrysochloridae; genus Chrysochloris; species Chrysochloris asiatica. The sequence continues at coordinate 272,824 of NW_006408696.1, read as the reverse complement.
CCATTTCTAGCATAGCAGACCATGGTGGTGATGGTGTGCTGTGGAGCTGGTTCTGACTCATAGCGACCCTGTATAGGGTTTCTGAGGCTGTAGATCTTTACAGGAGCAGAAATCTTCATTTTTCTCCCACGGAATGGCTGGTAGTTTTGAACTGCTGACCTTGAGGTTAGCAGCCCAACTCGTAACCACTACACTACGAGAACTTCTACCATATGATTGTCTAATTCAAAATGGCCATTACCAGTTCCTTTTTTGCTCAATAACGCCAAGGATATCTATCTTCAAGTGTTAACACTTCATTTTTGACAACTTTCAATTTTCCTAAATTCATACTTTATACATTCCACATTCTGATTACTAATGGCTGTTTGCAGCTGTTTCTTTTCATTTTGAGTCATGCCATATCAGCAAATGAAGGTCCAAAAAACTTTACTTCATCCACATCATTAAAATTGACTCTACTTTGAGGAAGCAGCTCTTCCCCTGTTGTATTCTGAGTGAAAGGGTTGGAAGGCAGTATATCAGACAATATTCCACGGCTATTCATAAGGTTTTCACTGTTCAAGTTGTTTCAGAAGTAAAGTGCTAGGTCCTTCCTAGTCTATGTTAGTCTGGAAGCTCCGCTAAAACCTGTTCCCCTGGTATTTGAAATAGCAGTAGCATAACTTTGAGTATCACAGAAACGTGTAAGCCACCACAGTATGGCAAACAGACAAACGAATGATGAGTAAATAATAAGATGAAGCATGTAATAAATTGGGCATGATGCCTTCCCCTGTAAACGGAAAGATTAATTACTTTCACAAAAGGGTAACAATAAATTTAACTATTATCCAAAGCGAAGTCTCTTAAACAGACACAAAAAAGAACCCAGTGCCAAGGTAGACCATAGTGGCTGTGTCGCTCAAATCCGTCCCTCCCTTAAACCTAGGCTGAGCATACCTGAGAAAAATAGCCATGGGGCCTCTTATGGATCCCAAGTAGCTGCTTCCCTACTTCCAACTCAAACAAGTCACAGTTCCAACTTCTTGCCCTTACACGTCCATTGACTTCATTCAAACAGGCCGCGTACATTAGCACCCAATCAGAACTTTCATTCTTTGGTCGCCGCCCAATGACCGCATGCAGTGGGAAACAGGGGCGGGGCGTGAAGCCCAATCGTAGCGCCATTACACTTGAGGGCAAAGGGGTTAGGAAGCCGGCATGGCGTTCAGGTCAATAAAATCGATAGCTGGAAACCGCCTGTGTTCCAGGCAAAGGCGGTGCAGTAGTAGCGCCGCCATTTTCCCCGAAGGCATCTTCCGGTGCCTTTCACCCACGTTCGGGCAGGAGTTTCCTGGATAACAGCAAAAGGTTTCCGTTAGCCCTGCAGGCGACCGATTCCATCACCTCCAGGCCTTCCGGCCAAGCTCGTCTCTGGCCCGGCGGAGACTTAAATTCCGGAATTCACCAGGGCCCAGGGGCCGAGACCCGGACGAGGGAGGCCGTGGCACCGGCTTCGCGGGTCCAATGGCGCCGCCTTCAGCCCCTCTCTCCGCGCGGGGACCTGGAGAAGCCAGGACTGGCGGGCGGAGGGGAAGGAGGCCGAGGGCCGTGCGGTTCGCGGACGTGGCCGTGTACTTCTCTCCCGAGGAGTGGGGGTGTCTGCGGCCCACGCAGAGGGCCCTGTACCGGGACGTGATGCGGGAGATCTACGGCCACCTGGGCGCGCTAGGTGAGGCCCGGCCCAATCCGCTTCCGCGGGACGGAAGGAATGAAGGAGCCTGGGGGCGGGGGAGAGGGCTGGGAGTCTAGGGTGCCGGCGAACGACCAGGTTGGTTCAGGAGAGGGGAACAAGGGCGCAGCAGGAGATGCCACCGGGTTGGCTTTTACTTAGCGTTATCTATGAGCTGGCCCTCAGACTGGTTCTTCTCCAGGGTGTGCAGGTCCCAAACCAGCCCTCATCTCCTGGTTGGAACGAAACGCTGATGACTGGGAACCGGCAGCCCTGGATCCGCAGAAGTGCCCGAGAGGGATAACAGTCCAGAGAAGTGAGTGAAAAATGTCCATGGAGACCCTGAAGTCTTCTTTTAACAACTTGGTTCAGAATTTTGGTCCGCCCAGGAGTACCCAGGACTGTGTTGTGGTGCTGCATTTACTGGGCTTATTTTCACCACCTCGGAATCTTCTTTCTCTGATGGTGGGGTTGGACTACCAAGCGGAACCAAGTTTAACGGTGTCAGTTTGCAAACTAACCACCTGCAGTTCTGCAGTACGTGAATCAGTCAGCTCTTTAAAGGGGCCAGCCTCCTTCCCAAGATCCCTGCACCCCACCCTCCATTATACGGGCATTTTAACTCACAGAGTCTGCTTCACTTGAGTTTTTCTGGATTTAGATTGAAGGGAGCTGATGGCGAGCTTCTGAGGGTGCAGGATGACCCTGCATTCTCCGTAAAACGCGGATTCTGGTAAAAGAGCCCAGATCCACCTACAGGGGCAGATGGAACTGTTTAGGCTGGAATTTCTTTGTCAGAATCTTTTAAGACTAATTTCTGATCATGTTATTTCCTCACTTATAACTTTTCAGTTCTTGCTAAGGCAGGTTCTCAAATGGCTACCAATTACATTTAAATCACTTGGCAAGCTTGATTAGAATACAGATTCCTAAACCCCACTCCAGAACTATTGATTCACTCTGTGTGTGTCTAGAAACTTTGGTGTGTGTTTTAATAGGTCCATATGGTTTGGATGTGTTGTCTTGGTTTGAAAACTATTAGATAAAAGATCCTAACAAATGCTTACAATACTGGTTCTCAAGAGTATGGTCTTCAGACCAGCAGCAGCAGCTGCTGGGAACTTGTCAGAAGTGCACATTCCTGGGTCCCACAGGATGAATCCCAAACCTGAGAGTAGGACCAAGCAATCTGTTTTAACAAGCCCTCCAAATGTTTCTGATCACAATAAAATTTCAGACCCATTGGTTCTCAAGGCCTTCCATGCTCAGTCACTGCCAAGCCCATCCCTCTTTTGTATCCATTTCTTGTCTTATACTTTCTCAGTATCTTAAGACTCTTATAGTACCCTCCACACACTGAGGTTTGGGATTTTTTCATGCTGTCTCCTCTGCTGGGTCAGATGTTTCCACCTTTTTAACTTTCATTAGGAGTGCTGATAGCACAGTGGACAACTAGCCGCAAGGCTGGAGGTTCAAATGTAAGGGAAAAGGATGAGATTGTCTGGTCCCATAAAGCTTTACAGTCTCAGAAACCCTACTCTGTCCTCTAGGGTAGCTCTGAGACAGAGTGGGCTCGATGGCAGTGGGTTTGGTTTGATTTTGGAGCCCTCCGTTATGCTAATTCAACCTTGAAAAGTCAGGTAAATAAACTCTGGCTCATCCACAGGCCATTGTAAAGTAAGGACATGTGCTGACATAAAGATCGCCAGCATTTAGTAAGTGAAAAATTGCATGTGCTGTATGTATGTGCTGTCTTTTATGTAAGAAAGGTTGGGGAAGAAAACATGTATTTAAATTTTCATGAAACACTGGAAGACACAAATTAATAGAGTTTCTATAGAGTAGATTGGGAGAAATACGAGGCTTTCTGCTCAGATTTGCAGCCTTGGAGACTATATAGGGTTGCTATGAGTTGGAACCGACTCGACAGCACTTAACAACAACTATGGAGTAGATGGGTACAAGACTTCTCTGTTTCTTTTTAAAACATTTTGTATTTTGAACCATGTACACTTCTTACCTCAACAAAGACTTTTCATTTTAATAACGTCAGCTTAATCTCTTTCCAAGGAACCCTGGTGATGGAATGGGTTAAGCATTGGGCTGCAGAGTTGGTGGTCTAAACCCATCAGCTGTTCCACAGGAGAAAGATGAGGCTGTCTGTTCCCATAAACATTTATAGTTTTGAAAGTCCTAAGGAGCAGTTTTACTGTGCCTGTAGGGACAACTCAATGGCAGTGGATTTGGTTTGGTTTTGATAACTTCTTCCAAAACACCTCTGACTTCCCAGGCTGTATTAGGGCCTCCTGTAAAGCCCATCTGTAGTACTGTGTCACACAACAGTTGTGAAGATGGTGCACAAGTGGGCAGTGTTTCATTCTGTTATGTATGCATAGGGTCTCTATGAGATGGAACCAACCCAATAGCACCTAACAGTATCATCAACAACAGTGTCACACTTGGAATCTTGGTGTGGTGCTGTAGGATAGGCACTAGACTGCTAACCAAAAGGTCAGCAGTTCAAATCCACTAGTCGCTCCTTGGAACCTAGATAGGGTTGCTATGAGTCAGAACTTAACTCGACAGCACTTAACAACAAACCACCACCACCAACAGCGTCACACTTAGCTGTGTATGCTGCTAACACTGAGCTGAGTCTGTCTCAGTACGGAGCCACCTCAGCATATAGGTCTGTAATAGCCCAGAGTAGAAATCCAGTGGTGTTAAATTAATTTCTCCCCGTGTCTCTATAGAAACCAGGACCAGAAAGAAGAATGAGGAGAAGGAAGTATTCCCACCTAAGGAGGCCCCTCGAAAGGGGAAGCGAGGGCGCCGGCCCAGCAAGCCCCGACTAATCCCCAGGCAGACATCTGGGGGTCCCATCTGCCCTGACTGTGGCTGCACCTTCCCAGATCACCCAGCCCTGGAGAGCCACAAGTGTGCCCAGAATCTGAAAAAGCCTTATCCTTGCCCTGACTGTGGGCGCCGCTTTTCCTACCCATCATTGCTGGTCAGTCACCGGCGAGCACACTCTGGTGAGTGTCCCTATGTTTGTGACCAGTGTGGCAAACGTTTCTCCCAGCGCAAGAACCTCTCCCAACACCAGGTGATCCACACGGGGGAGAAACCCTACCACTGCCCTGACTGTGGCCGCTGCTTCCGGAGGAGCCGCTCCCTGGCCAATCACCGAACCACGCACACAGGTGAGAAACCCCACCAATGTTCGAACTGTGGCCGTCGCTTCGCCTACCCCTCTCTGCTAGCCATCCACCAGCGTACACACACAGGAGAGAAGCCCTACACCTGCCTGGAATGTAATCGCCGCTTCCGCCAGCGCACTGCCCTGGTCATCCACCAGCGCATCCACACTGGAGAGAAGCCCTACCCCTGTCCTGACTGTGAGCGCCGTTTCTCCTCATCTTCCCGCCTGGTCAGTCACCGGCGGGTGCACTCTGGGGAGCGCCCCTATGCCTGCGAGCACTGTGAGGCCCGCTTCTCCCAGCGCAGTACGTTGCTCCAGCACCAGCTCTTGCACACGGGAGAGAAGCCCTACCCCTGCCCAGACTGCGGACGTGCCTTCCGGCGGAGCGGCTCTCTGGCCATCCACCGCAGCACACACACAGAGGAGAAGCTGTACGCTTGTGATGACTGTGGCCGCCGCTTCGCTTACCCCTCGCTACTGGCCAGTCACCAGCGGGTGCACTCAGGCGAACGGCCCTATGCCTGTGACCTCTGCTCTAAGCGCTTTGCCCAGTGGAGCCACTTGGCGCAGCACCAGCTACTGCACACGGGGGAGAAGCCTTTTCCTTGCCTTGAGTGTGGCCGTTGCTTCCGTCAGAGATGGTCTCTGGCTGTCCACAAGTGTAACCCCAAGGCCCCAAACTGTAGTCCTCGATCTACTATAGAGGGGCCTAGCCAGAAGGGCAACACCCTTTAGAGTGGGCAGGCTGGTCTAAAGGATTCCAAATCCTCCATTTCATGGAAGACCTCAAAAAAAAGGTTAAGAGGAGCCCTGGTCATACAGCACAGAGTCAATGAAAACCCGGGTGTCCTGCTACATACACAAGGATTCTAAGTATATTCCACCTGCTGGCTGCCTTACTGTGTCTGGAACAGTGACATCATTCATTTCAAGTTTTGCAAACTACCCTGTGCTAAAATACTTTCTGTGTATGGGCATCAGGGCTGGAAGTGCTCTCCACCTATTATAGAGGCTGACTACTTTTCTAGATTGTGAGAATCCCATTTACAGGGGACCGGACCTTCCCCTCCTCTGCCTCCTTCTTCATATCAAGGTGGAATGAACTGGTTTAGTTCCCGTGTTATAGCACTCCTGCCAACTAGTCTTGCTTGAAAACCTCTCTTGATAGGGAGCTAATTACCTCACAAAGCAGGTCATTTCATTGAGGGATAGCTCAGATCTTCAGTGGGCTGTTGAGTACTGCCTTTTCCCTCCCTGTAAGCCTTACCCAAGGATATACTGAGTTCTTCAGCTAGATGGTTAGCTCTTCAGATAACTGCCCCCACTAATTTGGTCAATAATTCTTTAAAGACAGCTTCAGTTCCCATGTGCTCTCTCTCTCAACATTTTTTTTTTTTCCCAGTGTTCCTTTTAAAAGACCATACGGGAATAAGCCAGTGCTTAGTGGTTAGGAATCGGGCTGTGAACCGCAAGGTCAGCAGTTCGAAACTACCAGCTGTTCCGCGGGAGAAAGATGAGGCTTTCTGCTCCTGTAAAGATTTACAGCCTCGGAAACCTTGTACAGGGTCGCTATGAGTCGGAACCGACTCCACAGCACATAACCAACTAACCAAATATTGTATGTACACTGTTCTCTTCCTTGGCCCGTATTTTGTTAACATCCTGGATTGCATTGGATTTGGGGGCAGCTGCACTACACCATGGGTTTATGGGATGCAGATAGCTAAATGCTCTTAAAAAGGAAAAAAAAGTTTTGTTTTTTTTTAAAATTAGCCACGTGCTCTGAAGTTAAGTCTTCTGTATCCTGTGCTTCGGCAGTTGGTTCACATCAGGTATAGGCTGTAAGCTTTGGGAGAAGGTTGATTTCAAGGAAAAGTACGGAAGCTATGATCTAGCAGCCAGAAGAATGGAACCTGTTTGCTATACTTCATCTTGTGTCCCTGGATTTGTTCCAGGCCACCAGTGGTTGGAGAAATCCTTGAGAACTGGGTCTTAATCTTCCCTGATTCTTATCAGAATAAGGAGAACTAGTATAGAATGTTCCATCAGGTTTCAGTCAGCATTACTTTTCATAAAATGAGATGAGGTAGGTCAAGGAGTGTGGGAAAGAAGGTAATTGAAATCTATGAAGCAGAAAGAGTATGTTCATGCTTACCTCCTTCACATAAGCACTGGAGATACAGCAGTGTATTGTATTCGCCTCTATGGTGCCCACCTCTGAGAAGATGCTAAGTAAAATTTTACTGAATTAAATGTGAACAAGGCCTGCCACTTTTGCCTTGGGCAGCTGCACCAAATTGAAGTGTCTAAACATGACATTCTCCAGCAGCTGGAGTGGGTCAGCCTCCTACCCTTGCTGCTTCCTTCCTTCAGTTCTCTGTAGCTCAAGCCCAGAGCAGAGAAGCCCCTGGGGAGCACTTAACATTACCTCTGGTCTGGCCTTTAGCACGTTGTATTGTAACTTTCTCCTTGGTGGATGAGCTACCCAGGGCAGGGACCATACCAGATTGGGTCTCATTAAAGTGTCTGATGAATGAATTATGTTCTTGTGGAATTACTGTTGCTTACAAAAATGAAAGTCTGCTTTCTTGACTGAGTAGGAAATTTCACCATTCTGACTGAGATCTGTCCTGACAGCAGAGACCTATTGAAAATGTTTTAGAACGGACTCCTTTCTCTATCTTTTATCACCAGCTTGGCCCAGCTATGCCCTTGCTTCAGAATCCCTTATATGTAATGCACTTCCTCATATCTGTGCCTGGATTCTATCTACTTCTGCCTCCTTGGGAACTTTGCGCCATTTGTTATTATTTTCTCTCTTCTTTTAATTCATTGATCTCGGAGTCCCCCTTTTGTGCCCAACACACACACTCCAGCTTCTAAACATGCTAAAATCTGTCACAAAAAAACAGCATTCCCATTGTTCTCTGTCCCTATCTCCTATTTTCAGTTACTTTTCTTGAAGGAATATCCTGCACTCACCCTACCCACTTCTCCATCGGGTTTCTTGGCTTGTTGTGTGCCATCAGGTTGACTCCAACTCACTGTGACCCTATTTGTCGTTAGGTGCCATCGAGTCGGTACCAACCCATAGCGACCTTATGCACAGCAGAACAAAACACAGTCTGATCCTGGGCCAACCTCACTACTGTTGCTATGTGTGAGTCCATCGATGCTGCTACTTGGCCAATCTATCTCGTTGGAGGTCTTCCTCTTTTTCTCTGACCCTCCACCTTACCAAACATGATATCCTCCAGTGACTGGTCCCTCCTGACAATATGTCTGAAGTATGAGACACGAAGTTTGGCCATCTTGACCTCCAAGGAACACTCTGGCTGCACTTCTTCCAAAATGGATCTATTGGTTCTTTTGGAGGCCAGAGTAAAACTGCCCCATAGGGTTTCCTAGGCTGTAATCGTTGAAGGAAAAGATCACCAGGTCTTGCACAGAAGTACTGGTTAACTTTTGGTTAGTAGTGGAACACGTCATCATTGTGCTGCCAGGGCTCCTCTCTGTGGACCTACTGCAATATTACCAATAATGTCCACTGTCTACTGGACATTTGAATTCCTGGTGTGGCACTGTAGGATAAGCACTGGACTTCTGACTGCAAGGTTGGTGGTTCTAATCCACCAGTCACTCCTTGGAAACTTTATACAGGGTTGCTGTGAGTCAGACTGACAACAACAACAACTGAACATTTATGATAATGCCAGAATACATGTAAAGCACTTTATATACATTTCAATCTACTTTAAAAAAAATTGTGGTCAAATATATATAACAAAATTAGCCATGTTAATTTTTGAGGATACAATTCAGTGTCATGAATTAGATTTACGGTGTTATGTGGCCATCATCACTATTTGTTTCATTACCCCAAACAGAAAGACTGTATCCCATTGCCCCAGCTCTAAGCTCATGATAACCACTAAGCTAGTTTCTGCCTTTGTCTACTGACATTTTGTTTAGTATCCCATACATTGTTATTTTTGTGTGTCTAGCTACTGATTGGTTTTCAAGGTTCATCCGTGTATCCAATCTAATTTTTACAAGAGCCCTATATAGTAGATGTTAGGAGATACTCCTCCATGGGTATCTCATATTACTGAGTATGCAAAAAAGGTAAGACTCTAGCCATTCTTAACCCAGGCCATTTCTCACGATTATGTTTGCAGCAAGCAGCCTGGGAGGATGATGCTATGGCTCCCTGCAGGCCAAAGAGACGTTTGCCTACTGTTTACTAAAGAACAGCAGATTTCCCAATTTCTGTGTTCCTCTTCTGTACTTCAACTTACTGTGCCTAGCCTCTATTTGGGCCCCTCCATGTTGCCTCTTTGGAACTTAAGGAGGAAAAGACACCAAGAATGCATACTGCTTGCTGTGCTATGAGGAATAAGGTGTAAGTAGGGTGAACTCAAATTCCAGACGCCAGCCATAAAGCCGTGTTGTTGAGTCATTAATTCCCACTCATAATGGACCTGTAGGAAAGGCTAGAACTGCCCAAAGGGCTTCCAAGGCTGTAAGCTTTATGGAAGCAAATTGCCACATCCTTCTTCAAAGAGCTGCTGGTGGGTTTGAACCGCCGACCTTTTGGTTAGTAGCAGAGCACTGAACCACTGTGTTACCAGGGCGCCTTCCAGACCCTATAGTAGCTATTGTTTCCATTTTAAAATGAGAAGACTGAGGATCAGTAATATTAAATAACTTGTCCAGGATTGCTATCTGTCCATTATAAAGGCCAGATTTCAAGCCAGGTCTTACTCCAAAGTCAGTACTACCAAAGTCTGATGTACTACTACACTGAAACTGCCTTCAAGGTGACTTATGAACTACATACCAAATCAAGACTTCAGTTATTTTCTTAATTTGTTTTTTTGTTGTTGTTGTTATGGTTGAGAATATATATATCACAGACTTGTAACACCACCAATTTCTCCCTTCACAAGTCAGTAACTGTGATCATATTCTTCAAGTTGTGGACCTATTCTCACCCTTTGTTTCCAAGTTGGCCCTCTCCCCCTGACTACACTCATTGTCCTCTAAGCTTCCTAGCTGTTGGGGTGCTCTTGTCATTTTGATCTCATCTATATAGTTCCACGGCACATAGCAACAACAACAACATATAGTTCTTTAAAAAAAGCACAATTCTCAAGGTGGAAATGCTCTACTTATAATTAAGCTAAACTTGTTCAGTTTAAAGAATCTTAAGGGAATATTTTTGGTTTAAAGTTTAAAGCTTATTTCAGGGAAATAGCTTTGAGATTTATCTAAGTTATTTAGTACGGGCTATAAAAGAAATACCACAAGTGGATGCCTTCAATCAACGAATTTATTCTCTCAGTGTAGGAGGCTAGAAGTCCAAATTCAGAGGGCCGGCTCTTGGGGAAGGCATCCGTTCTTTGTCGACTCTGGAGAAAGCCCTTGTCTCCTTTCAGCATCTATAGACCCAGCATTCCTTGGAGATCTTCATGTGTCTTGGCATGAATCTTTCCCTAGATCTAGGAGCTTTAAAGGACTCCTGGTGTGGATCTGTAGGATCAGCACTGGGCTGCGAACCACAAGGTCAGAAGTTCAAAAGTGTAGAGGACGGGTTTCTAAGGATATACCCTTTGGTCGGAAGATGATGCATGGAGGGGATTGGAACCATGGCAAAGAAATGATATACGATGGAATGAATGTAAAACTAAAGTTCTCTCATGTAAACTATCATATAATTCACAATAAAACATTACAAACAAAAACAAAAAACCCCTATGCAGAGTTCACTATGAGTCAGAACTGACTCGGAGGCATTTAACAACAAGGAGCTTCACAGGACAAGGACCCCAGATCCAAAGGATGGACTCCACTCGTGGCTTTTCTTTTTTTGGTGGTAGCAGGTTCCTCTTTTTCTACTCACTTCTCTCTTTTTTTTAATATCTCAGAAGAGATTAATTCAAGATACAATGTAATCCTGTTAATCGCATCTGACTTTATTAACATCATAGAAGTGAGAATTTACAACACAAAGGATAATGACATCAGATTAGAGCTGATCACAACAGAGCACATTATGAAAGTGATTATGTCATATTAGATATCATCATGGAGGTGATAACATTTTAACATTTAAACCACTTAGAATCCTGGCCCAGTGAAGTTGACACAAAACTTTAACTATCACAGATTTCATCCAGCAACTATAGCTCCAGAAACTGGATTCCATTTGAAATTTTGAAATTCAGCTCCACATTTCCCCCACTTTTGATCAGGATTTGTCTATCAAATCATTGATCAAAATATTCAATAATGGTAACCAAGCACCATTCAGTACTTTTGATCTCATCGCAAAGGAGGCAGTTCATGGAAGCAATGAGCCACATTCATTTTCCTTCTCTTATCCCTGACTTCTTACTCTGTTGCTCCAGGCAAATAGAGACAACTTGTTATGCATTGGAGGGCCACTTGCAAGTTCTTAAGACCCCAGACACTATACCACTAAGTGAGAGATTAAACAGACACACTAAGCATGATTAGTTGTTAGGTGCCATCAAGTTGGTACTGACTCATAGTGTCGCTATGTGCAACAGAATGAAAACCCTGCTTGGTCCTGGGCCAACCTCACAATTGTTGCTATGCCTGAGTCCATGCTGCTGCCACTGTGACAATGACACTAAGCATGATACTAGGCCAATTAACAGGTAATTCCATGAAACCATGACTCTAAATCTCCAAACCAAGATACCATATAAGCAGCCTCAGCAACTGATTTTTCTATTATTGTAAATGGATCATGCAACCTTGCCAATTTACCTTTCTATACAACAATTACATGAATCTGCTGTGCAAACCTTACCCTTAATGCAAATTTTCCATCACTGTAAACAAAACTCAGTGCTTCACAAGCAATAACCTCTGTTACCTTCCCCCGCCTGCCTTTGGTAACCACTAATAAACTTTGGTGTCTATCCCTTTGCCTGCTCTTTGTTTTTAATATGAGGTCATATACTATGTGTTCCTTTGTGATTGAACAATCCCTCAACCTAATGTCTTCAAGATCCAACTAAGTGATAGCATGTATTAGGACTTCATTTCTCTTTCTGGCTGAGTAGTTTCCACTGCACACATGTACCTCGTTATGTATACCCATTTATCTGCTGCCGAGGTGGTTTTCTAGCTTTTCACAATTGTGAATAGTGCTCCAGTGAATATTGTCGTACATATCTGTTCGTCTCACTGCCTTCAAATTCCTTGGCTATATCCCTAGCAGTAGAATTGCTGAATACTTCAATTTTTACCTGACTTACTTTAAAAGGAGCTCTTGTAGCATAGTGGTTATGAATCGGGCTGCTAATTTCACAGTTAGCAGTTCGAAACTACCAGTGATTCTGTGGGAGCAAGGTGAGGCTTTCTGCTCCTGTGAAGACTTGCAGCCTTGGAAACCCTATACAGGGTTGCTATGCATTGGAAACGACTCCACAGCACACAGCCACCACCACCACCACTCCTTAAACTCTTCTCATTTAGCTTTCAGGCTCCACACTCTCCTAGTCTTCCTGATGCTCTTGTGGTTCTGCCTAGTGTTTCCATATAGGAATTCCTTTCCAGCATTTCTTGAAACTTGTGTGTTTTTCCAAATTCCAAGAATAATCAGTTAAGAAATTGGAAAAATGTAAAAAAAAAAAAGTGTAATTTTGCCAGAATTAAAGCTTAATCATCAACATAAAGTAGTTACTGGTTTGTAGGGCATTATAGAAATCAACAGTGGAACACTGACAATGAAGGATAAAGTCAACATTTCTGAAAAGGGACAAAAGTGTTTTGGTCACATCAAAACAAAGGCAGTCTTGCTCTTCGCTGTTGCCACGTTCTAAGTGTGTGTTGCTGGCTCTGTCAGCTGCTAACAGCGCATCAGTCTTGCAAATCTATATTATACTCACAGGAGACTGTGTACAAATCCTATCAGTGGTGTTCAAGAAATAACACATTTTGGAAACAAAATAAGTTTTAATTTGTCAATTTGGACAGATGATTCTGTGTCAAATAGTTATTATGCTATTCAACTACTACCCAATAGTATTCATTGGTCTTTGAATATTTGCCTACAGTTCTTTGTAAATACTACTCAACTTAATAGTTCTGTTATTAAGTCATTTTTATACATCCAAAATAATGAGTAAAGAGTATGAAGAATGTTGTAAATATTTTAAGAATAACATGATTTCAGGTACTCAAATTTCACTTTTCCAAATCTACAAATTAGTTATTGTTGTTGTGAAGTGCCGTCGAGTCGGTTCTGACCCATAGCGACCCTGTATAGGGTTTCCGAGGAGCAGCTGGTGAACTTGAACTGCCAACCTTGCAGTTCAAATGGCTTTGCATCTGGTGCATTAACCCACAGCGCCACACCAGGACTTTTGGAAACATTATTTCTTAAAACCAGCTGTCACTGAGTCAATTCTGACAGTGACTACCTCATGTGTGTTACAGTAGAACAGAGCTCCACTGGATTTTCAGTGGTTGACTTTTCAAAAGTAGAATGCCAAGCATTTATTCCCAGGTTCCTCTATGTGGGCTTGCTTGAATGCCCAACTTTTTGGTTAGCAGCCTACTGTGCTTACCACTTATGCCACCTTGGGACTCAAATAACAGACGAGCAAATGAAAAGATGTTCAACATCATTAGCCATCAACAAACCCAAAAACCCAAGCCCATTGCCACTGACTCGATGCCTACTCATAGTGACCTTTTACAGACCTTCCAAGGCTGTAAATTAAAGACCACGGCCTTCGGTATGGGCTGCATCTCAATGTAAAGAAAACAAAATCCTCACAACTGGATCAATAAATAACATCAAGAGAAATGGAGCAATGTAACAATATATGATAGGATGAATGTAAAGCTAATATTCTCCCAGGTAAACTATCACATAATTCACAATAAAACATTTATAAAAAAAAGATAAATGGAGCAAAGATTGAATTTGTCAAAGACTTAATTTTGCTTATATCAGCAATTAACACTCATGGAGGCAGTGGTCAAGAAATCAAATGATGTATTTAATTAGGAAAATCTGTTGCACAAGACCTCTTTAACGTGTTGAAGAGCAAAGATGTCAGTTTGAGGACTAAGGTGCGCCTGACCTCATATGAATGTGAAAGTTGGACAGTGAATAAGGAAGAGCGTAGAAGAATTGATACATTTGTTATGGTGTTGGAGGAGAATATTCAAAGTACCATGGATGATCAAAAGAACATACCAATCTATATTGGAAGAAGTACAGCCAGAATGCTCCTTGGGAGCTAGGATGGCCAGACTTCATCTCTTACACTTTAGACATATTATCATGAGGGACAAGTCCCTGGAGAAGGACATCATGCTTGGTAAAGTGGGGGGGTCGGAGAAAAAGAGGAAGATCCCCAACAAGATGGGTTAGCACATTAGTAGCAGCAATGGGCTCAAGAGAAGCGGTGATTGTGAAGCTGGTACAGGATCAGGTGTTCTGTTGTACACAGGGATTCTATGAGTCGGTACTGACTCGATGGCACCTAACAACAACAAATGGTTATGGAACACGAAGCCCCATTTTTCTCCCATGGAACAGCTGGTGGGTTTGAACTGCTGACATCTTGGTTAGCAATCCAGTGCTTATCCTACAGCACCACCAGGGTTTCTTAGACACTAAGGAGATGCAAATCAAAATCACAGTGAAATACTATTTTGCAGTCACAAAACATGGGAACACTGAATGGTTTAAAATTAAGAAAGGTGTATTCTTTCACCATACTTATTCAACCTGTATGCTGAGCAAATAATTAGAGAAGCTGGGTTACATAAAGAAAAATGTGGCATCAGGATTGGAGGAAGACTCATTAACAACCTGCAATACACAGATCATACAACTTTACTTGCTGAAAGTGAAGAAGACTTAAAACATTTACTGATTAAGATCAAAGAGCACAGCCTTCGGTATGGATTACATCTCAATGTAAAGAAAGCAAAAATCCTCACCACTGGATCAATAAACAACATTCTTCTCAACGGAGAAAAGATTGAAGTTGTCAAGAACTTCATTTTTCTTGGATCAACTATCAACACTCACGGAAGCAGCAGTCAAGAGATCAGACGGCGTATTGCATTGGGCAAATCTGCTGCACAAGACCTTTTTAAAGTGTTGAAGAGCAAAGATGTCAGCTTGAGGACTAAGGTGCGCCTGACCCAAACTATGGTATTTTCAATAACCTCATATGCATGCGAAAGCTGGACAGTGAATAAGGAAGATCTTAGAGTAATTGATGCTATTGAGTTATGGTGTTGGAGGAGAATATTGGAAGTGCCGTGGGCTGTCAAAAGAACCAACAGATCTGTGTTGGAAGAAGTGCAGCCAGAGTGCTCCTTGGAGGCCAAGATGGCCAAACTTCGTCTCTCATACTTTGGACATATTGTCAGGAGGGAGCTATTGCTGGAGAAGGATATCATGTTTGGTAAGGTGGAGGCTCAGAGAAACAGAAGAAGACCCCCAACAAGATGGATTGGCTAAGTGGCAGCATCGATGGACTTAAGTGTGGCAACGGTAGTGAGGTTGGCCCAGGATCCGGCAGTGTTTCATTCTGCTGTGTATAAGGTCGCTATGGGTCATTACCAACATGATGGCACCTAACAACAACAACAGGATGGTTATAATTTAAAAACAAAAATAGAAAATTCCTTTTCTAGGTATATACTGAAGAGAACTGAAAATATGAGCCCAATCAAAAGCATATATATGAAGGATTTTAACAGCATTATTCACATTAGCCTAAAAAAGTGGAAACAACCTAAATGCTCAACAAGTGATGAACGGATAAACAAAACGTGGTATATTTACACAATGGAATATTATTCATCTACAAAAAGGACTAATGTGCTGATGTATGACACAACATGGGTGAATCTTAAAAGCATTATGAAAAAAGCAAGACACAAAAGGTCACATATTGTATGACCCCATTTATAAGAAATATCCAGAATATGTCACTATTCTGCAACTCATACTGAAGACTGTGGTCTTTGATCTTCATCAGTAAGTATGTTAAATCCTCTTCACTTTCAATATGCAAGGCTGTATCATCTGCATAACCCAGGCTGTTAATGAGTCTTCATCCAATCCTGGTGCCATGTTCTTCTTCATATAACCCAGTTTATTTATCATATAATCCAGATTATATTATATTATTTATTATCTGTTCAGTATATAATCCAGATTATTTGTTCAGCATGCAGATTGAATAAATATGGTGAAATAATACAACACTGGCACACCTTTCCTTATGAATTCTTGGTTGGAAAAACTTGAAAAGCAATTTTAAGAGATGACCTGATTAATTTCCCAATTTTATTACTCATTTATAAATGATAATTTAAAGACAAATTTTCTGATTGCAACAAGGTACGAAATGGTAATAATAATTATAATGGTGATAGTGGTGGTGTGCCATGGAGTCGGTTCCGACTCATAGCGGCCCTGTACAGGGTTTCTGAGGCTGTAAATCTTTACAGGAGCAGAAAGCCTCTACAATAATAATTATATAATTATAAACTCCTATTTACCTTAAGGTCAGCGGTTCGAAATTTCCAGCCGCTCCGCGGGAGAAAGATGAGGCTTTCTATTCCCGTAAAGATTTACAGGCTCGGAAACCCTGTACAGGGTCGCTATGGGTCGGAACCGACTCGACGGCACTTAACAACAACAACAAATTTATTAAGTGGAGTCCCGGTGTGGCGCTGTGAATTAATGCGTTGGATTGCAAAGTCGGTTTGAACTGCAAGGTGGGCGGCTCAAGCTCACCAGGCGCTTCTCGGAAACCCTATACAGACAGGGTCGCTATGAGTCGGAACCAACTCGACGGCACGTAACAAAAGCAGATTTATTAGGTACTCACTTTATGAGGGGCGATACGCTAGACATCTGAGAGCCAGACATGACTGCCGCCCTGAAATATGCCGCCTTTCTGTAGCTCAGCTTCTGCATCTGTCACCTTGGGGTGGCAACTCTGACAGATGGGAACCTGCTCCCGCAGCCTGGCCCGCCTACTCCAGTTCTGCATGCCCAGAGAGCAGGACTGAGACAGGCCGCCTCTCATTCTCTCAA
The DNA here is from genome assembly GCF_000296735.1 of Chrysochloris asiatica. Lineage (NCBI taxonomy): Eukaryota > Metazoa > Chordata > Mammalia > Afrosoricida > Chrysochloridae > Chrysochloris > Chrysochloris asiatica. The sequence goes on along the minus strand of NW_006408696.1, from coordinate 255,796 downwards.
TTCCAAAAGCCACGTCAGTCTTAGCCATCAAAAATGCCTTTTTTGGGAGAATGTACAGGAAAAGTGATGTTAAGACACACACTACAGGTCGCTTCCAGACGTCTTCACTCACAGCTTTTCAAACAAGCCGCTCCGAAACGACCAATCACAGAGCTTTTTCTCTCCTAGCCTCCCGGCACTGCCCAATCAGCGCATGTCATCTATCAGTTTATTAGGAACGTTTGGGGTCCAATCGCCCTTCAGGTTTCTGTTATTGTTTTGAAGCCGAAAAGCTGCCATCTTTGTTAAGGGTACTTATGTATTTTTTCTGAGGAAAGCCTGGAAGTTATAGTGTAACCACGAGTTCCGGAATTCTCTTTTGTGAAGCTCTGAAGAGTTTTCCATAGCGTCCCCACTGGCCTTACTCCAGTATATACCCGGTAGGCCGGGCCCGCGCGGATATGGAAAAGAACTGGGGCCTTGAGCTTTGCGGACGGGACCAAGTACTCTCCCATGGTGTGGGTGTGTCTGTACTGAGGGGCCTGAACCCGAACGTGTTTCGGGACATCCTACAGTCACTTGGGCGCTGTCCGTGAGGATAGGCTCTAGGGTCTCTCGCAACGGAGCAGCCCTCCCAGGAGTCTGGGGATGGGATAGGTAGGTAGCAGAGAAGTGGAGCATCGAGGAAGCAATTCAGTCCTTCCATGTCGAGTTCTCTGCCCTAGTGTTCCCCTTCTCAGGATTTTCATGCCCCAAATCTGCTATTATCTTTTGAGTGGAAGGAGAGGTCGGTCAGGAGGCGGGTGAGATTCCAGCAGTTGTCCGCAGAAAAGAAATATAGCAAGTACAATCCTAGTTGGCGCTGTTGGATAAGCACTGGATTGTTAACTTCAAGGTTAGCAGTTCAAACCCAGTAGCTGCTCAGGGGAAGAAAGATTAAGCTTTCTGTTCCTGTAAAAATTTACAGCCTAGGAAACCCAATACAAGGTTGCTCTAAGTAGGAATCATCTCCAGGACAGTGGATTTGGTTTAGGTTTTTATTTCTAACACCCATTAAGTGACCTGTGAGAAATTCACCCCACTCTACACTTGGCTCCTCAGCACCCACTTCCCCCTCCAAATCCCTATAGTGTTCGGAGTCTGCATGCATCTTATCTCCAGAAAGGTTCCTATCCCACTGCAAAATGGCCCAAGATCCACAGGCAAGGAGTTGAGTCGGACTCACCGGTCTGTATAGCACAGATTAGGATGGTTCCATAGGGTTTGTGAACCGAGATCTTAGGTGCCGTCAAGTCAACGTCAGCTGCTAGTGACCCTGTGCACAACAGAATGAAATAATGTGCCATCCTCGTAATTGTTGCTGTGTTTCAGCCCATTATTGCAACCACTGCCACTGTGTCGATTCATCTTTAGGGCCTTCCTCTTTATCCCTGATCTTCTGATTTAACAGGCATGTCATCCCTTTCCAGGGGCTGGCCATTCCTGATACCATGTGCAAGTATTGCCATTCTTCCTTCTAAGGAGCATTTTGGTCACACCTCTTCAAGGCAGATTTGTTTGTTCTTCTGGCAGCCTATGGTATGTTCAATATATTTTCACTACCACCATAATTCAAATGTATTAGTTCTCTTTCTGCTCTTCCCTATGTCCAGCTTTCACATTCATATGAGGCAGTTGAAAATCTCATGGTTTGGGTCAGGCATAACTTAGTCCTCAGAGTAATATCTTTGCTCTTTAACGCTCTAAAGAGATCTTTTGCAGCGGATTTGCCCAATGCAGTACATTCATTGAGTTATAGACTGCTGTTGCCACGAGCAAGGATTGTGGATCCAAGTAAAATGAAATCCTTGACAACTCTTCAGTCTTTTCTCCATTTAACCTAATGTTGTCTATTGGTCTAGTTGTGAGGATTTTTGTTTAGTTTACAATGAGTTGTAATCCATACGGAATTATGGATCCCAAAGATGGGAGGGAGAGTACTAAGGGGAAAAGTAGTTGAATTTAGAGATGATGGAGTGGTACAACAGTTTGGAAAAACTGGACATCTTAAACCTCAGCTTTATGCTGATTTGCTCAAAGAAATTATTTATGCAGTTTTATTTAGAGAAAAGAAGTCATTTTATTAATTCTAGAATGATAAACAAATAAAAGGCTTACAGGACTGGAAACACTGTGACTCCCATATAATAACTTTCTGAGTGCCCATCACTGAGCACACCCAGCGCAAATCAAGAGGAACAAAGTGAGAAGCTCTTAAGTTTTATGGCTCTGATTTTTGTGAATTAACTTTAGGCTTTTGTAACATCAATAATGAACTAAAACAGAAGAATGTTTGGAACATAGGAAGAGGCGAAACGGCTTGGACTGGGCAGTGTTTCGTTCTGTTGTACATAGGGTCGCTATGAGTTGGGTACCAATTCTATGGCACCTAACAACATATCTAGATTGAGTTCTGGGTGGTGTTGTCATGTATAATAATCTCAGCTTGTTATCTGCTGTTGTTGGTTCTCAGTCCAAAGAACATCCTTCAGTATTTTTTATTAAATTGGTCTTGTTATTACAAATTCCTAATTTTTGATTATCTGGAAATGCCCTAATTTCACTGCTGTATTTGAAAGACAGCTTTGAGTTTTGATATGCCATCCCATTGCCTTCTCGTGTGCATGGTTTCTGATAAGAAATTAGAGCTTTGTCTTATTTGTTCTTTGCAGATAAATTTTCTTTTTCCCAAGCTGCTCTCAGGATTCTTTTCTTGTCTTTGGTTTTGGAAAGTTTGATTATGATATGTCTTAGTGTTTTTGTTTGGGGATCTATATTGTTTCGGGGTTCATTCAGCTTCTTGTATGTTTGTTTTCTCTTCTTTCATGATGTTAGGGAAGTTTTCTGAGGAGTGGTGGCTGGTGATTTGTAGTCCAATGCTTATTTTACAGCGCCACACTAGAAATCCTCAAACTTCAGATATGTTATCAGGAGGTACCATTTCCTAGAGAAAGACATTATTCTTGGTATCGTAGAAGGTCAGTGAAAAAGGAAGACTCCCCCCACCCCCCGCCCCAACAAAACAGATTGGCAGCAGCAATGGGCTCAAGTGTAACAAGTAACAACACTTCTTGGATGGAGCTGGACTAGGCAGTGCTTCGTTGTGTTGTGCATAGGGTTGCTATACGTTGGAGCTAACTTCACCAAACAACAACAACAAAGATGGGCTGCTTGGTGAAATTTTTGGATGATTTAGATGATGTAGAGAAGATTTGCACGTCCTTTTGTCAAATCATGGAGAAATACAATGGATAGACTTTTTCAGAATAGCAAAATAGGAAGGAATTCTGTTTAAGGACAAGACTAAAGAAGTACTAGATAAAGCCAAAGACTAAAGGAATGTTAGCCTACAATTAAAGAAGAAAAAAGTATTGTGGGAAGTGCTTGAAGGAGAGGTGGAAAAAGCAGCAGAATCCCTAAACAAATGGAAGTCAAAAGGTCATACATTTAAAGGAAAGGGAAATAAAGTTGCCCAGGTTGGGTCTGCTAAAGGAAAAATAGAGTTTCAGGACAATTAAATTTGATAGTGATGATGAATGTGATTAAAAATGGTGCAGCTGGACCAGTGAAAAGAGCAAGAGAAGAGACAGACAGAGAGGCACCTGCATCAAAACTACAGAAAACAGAAAATGGTACAGGTGGCCAGTAGTTTAGTACACATTTTTAAATTAACTTTATTTAGGTTTGAATCTACTTTTTTCTTTGGCTTTTTAAAAAGAAAATTGAATTGGGTCCACTTCAATGTTCACCTATAAAAAAAGAAAAACCTTGTCTAGGCGGAGCTGATGAAATGAAATGCAGAAGGGTCACTTGTGATACAATAGTGAATGATTGTTATCAGGACTGATTGTGAGGGTTGGAAATGTAAAGGTAGACGTTTGGTAGCAAGGAAGGGAGTGATTAACTCTCCAGTCTAAGAGCGAAGGTCCCTGGGACCATCAACGGAGATGAGCCTAGAGCGGGACCCTAGCCAGAAAAGCAGCGAGGCACGAGATGGAGGCAGAGACGTTGACGTGGAGTGATGAAGCGGATGGGGACTTTGGATCCAGAGAGGGAGAGGGACTGGGTCCTGAAGAATTGGGGGCGGGGTGGGGCGTGTAGGGGGCGTGTTTATAGGGTATACCCTTTGGTCGGTTGATGATGCATGGAGGGGATTGGAACCATGTCAATGAGAAGATACACGATAGAATGAATGTAAAACCAAAGTTCTCTCATGTAAAATATCATATAATTCACAATAAAACATGGAAAAAAATTTGATATTAAAAAAAGGAAAACGGTTTTTATTGTTTAGTCTTTTTTTAATTTTTGATTAAATGAGGATTTTAAAATTGTATAGATAGTTGTACTATCAGATGATTCTGAAGGAAGGTTATTCCACCAAATTACATTTTTAATATAAGAATATATGAGTGTAAACTTTAATAAAATATATGCTATGTATAAAAAAAAAGATAATGAATTTTCACAGGAACTATTTTACATCCCCTGTGTACCATGTTCTCAAATCAGGAGAAGTGTCAAATTTCCTTTGAGCTAAAATTCACATGTCCATTATGTTTACTGAACATTAAACACGTTTATATTATTGTGTTACAATTTTATTATTCCAACTGCTAACTCAACTATGAATTTACAACTTTATTTTCTATTAAATCTAACACCATCAAGTCAGTAATTTTAACTGAGGAATGCATATTCATTCACCCATGACATTTTTATTACTATTCATATTTTTAGAGATGTGTTTATCTTAGTTTATTCTTGATATATCCTATTTATTATTATGTCTCAATATTACTTTATATCTGAAACTCTTTAAAAACAAAGTTAACCATTATATTTAGATTTTTTTTTGTCTAAGGGTTTTTGTGTTTGAGCGTATTCATCTTGTATTACTTTTATAATTAATTCCTATCAAGTCTTTCACTTTTAACTATTATTATTATTATTATAAACTAATCATGACCACTTTAAGTTTGTCACCTGCAGATAATTTTTACTTTGCTTGATCAAAATACTTCAACAAGAATGGGATATGTTAGGCTTGTGAAGTTGTTGTTGTTATTAGGTGCCATTGAGTCAGTACCCACTCATAGCGACTTTATGCACAGCAGAATGAAACACTGCCTGATCCCGGGCCAACCTCACTATTGTTGACACGCTTGAGCCCACTGATGCTGCCACTTGGCCAATCCATCTCATTGGGGGTCTTCCTCTTTTTCTCTGACCCTCCACCTTACCAAACATGATATCCTTCTCTAGCAACTGGTCCTTCCTGACAATATGTCTGAAGTATGAGAGATGAAGTTTGGCCATCCTGGCCTCCAAGGAGCACTCTGGATACACTTCTTCCAACACATATCTGTTGGTTCTTTTGGCAGCCCATGGCACTTTCAATATTCTCCTCCAACACCATAACTCAAAAGCATCAATTCTTCTATGGTCTTCCTTATTCACTGTCCAGCTTTTGCATGCATATGAGGTTATTGAAAATACCATGGCTTGGGTCAGGCGCACCTTAGACCTCAAGCTGACATCTTTGCTCTTCAACACTTTAAAAAGGTCTTGTGCAGCAGATTTGCCTAATGCAATACGTCATTTGATTTCCTGACTGCTGCTTCTGTGAGTGTTGATAGTTGATCCAAGAAGAATGAAGTCCTTGACAACTTCAATTTTTCCTCTGTTGATAAGAATGTTGTTTATCGGTCCAGTGGTGAGTATTTTTGTGCATGTCAAAATTCTGGCTGAATATATTAAAAATATCTTATATGAGTCTACCTATGGACTCTAATAATGAATATTGAAATTAACTATGAAAAGAGAAGTAATTCTTCAAAACTGGATAGTTCTTCAAAACTGAATGGCCCTCCCTTCTGTTACTTATACCAACCATCTTTAATCTAATACTCTAAAGATACTTTCCACAGGTTACAGATACCTTTGAGAAGTGGAAACTAGAATCCAAAAATCTACTTAACATTCCCAGGATAAATGTATATTGAGATATCAATTAAAATACTTTTTGCAACATCACTGGAAGGAGCAATTGTGCTGCAAAATAATGGGGAGTTAAAACCTGAATTCACCTGTCTCAGTTAAAGAACGCTAAAGCCCCTGTCTTGGACTATTCTGCAGCATTTAAGCTGTGGTTCTAATGCTCTCTTGGCCAAAAGCAGATGAAATCAGAGGTAGAGAGCTGATCCCAAGATCATATAACAGAATTTCATTCAAGTTGAAATTTTTGAACTTTGTTTCATAATTGTGACTATTACTGTGTTAATTGTTTTACTATACATTTGTGGTATTACCCCATTCTAACATTTTTTTTTTTTCATGGAAGTAACGTAGGAAACTTACTTGTTGTTGTTGTTAAGTGCTGTCAAGTCGGTTCTGACTCATAGCAACCCTGTACAGGGTTTCTGAGAAATAGCTGGTAAACTTGAACTGCAGAACTTGTGTTTCAAACTGATCTTGCAGTCCAGTACATTAACCCACAGTGCCACAAATGATGCAAACATGTTGGAATTATTTGGCTTTGTTTAATACTGATTGCTTTTGAAATAGCTTTATTATATCAATTTGAGTATATTAATTGGTAAACTGTTCAAAATGAAATTTTGCCTCTTTTTACACCTTCTTATTAGAGTCCTGATGTGCCACTGTGGGTTAATGTGCTGGACAGCAAGGTTGGTTTGAACCACAAGGTCGGTGATTCAAGCTCACCAGTGACTCCTCAGAAACCCTATACAGGATCACCATGAGTCAGAACCAACTCAACAGCACTTAACAACAACAACACCTTATTACTATTGTATTTTCTGTGTCTTGGAAAACTAAAGCCTTATTTAGATTAGCTCAGTCAGTAGCCAGTGTCAAGAATCTGACTGCTAGATTTGCAATTGAGTTCCAGAATCTGGACATGACAATCGTGACCCACTATTCGACGGCACTTAACAACAACAACAACAAGCATTACTAGTTCTTGACTAAAATCGCACGCACAGTGCAACTAATACTAATATCATTGCCAGATGAGTCACGTGTAGACTATGGCATCCACCTAAAAAGATATTCCTGCGTATCTTGTAGTACCTTGTTTTTATCTCTCTTGTGCTTGGCTATGTACTGACATTATTTATACTGATAGACACCCTGTTCCTTTTATTACCAATAACTGATATTATACAGCATTAATAGACTTCTGCAATACAATCTTTTAACTCTCTTGCTAAGGTTATACTCAACAATAGAACAAGATCTTAAACAAGCAAACTATGTTCTTGTTCTACTTATCTTGATATATTTACTCAAGTGTACCAAGAAGTACTGGCAATTGTGAAAACTTCTTATTGGGTGAGAACACAATAAAGGACCATTCTATTGTTGACTATAATACTTGTTTTGGCTGATGATATGGAACTTTTTTACCATCTTTTTTCACAAATGTAGTCAATTTGATTTCTATGTATGTCTTTTATGTTGTTTAAAAAAGGTGTTTGCAATGAAATCATTGATCTTGCAAAATTGTATCCTGCCATCTCCACCATCATTTCTACCACCAAGGCCATATTTTGCAACAACTGATCTTTCTTCTTTGTTTTCAGTCTTTGCGTTCCAATCACCAATACATCTTGATTACATGTATTGATCAATTTCAGACTGAAGAAGTTGGCAGAATTCTTCAATTTCATCATCACTGGCTTTAGTGGTTGGTGCATACATTTGAAGACTAATATTAGCTGGTCTTCCTTGTAAGCATATGGATATTATTCTGTCACAGGCAGCATTATACATCACGATAGATCTTGAAATGTTCTTTTTGATGATAAATGTAATGCCATTCCTCCTGAATTTGTCATTTCCATTATATACATTTAGTCCTCAAACTGACAGCTTTGCCCTTTAACACTTTATAAAGTTTTTGCAGCAGATTTGCCTAGTGCAGGACATCATTTGTCTCCTTGACTGCTGCTTCCATGAGTGTTTATGTGGATTCAAGTAAAATGAAGTCTTTCACAACTTTAGTCTTCTCTCCATTCATTTGTCAGGTTATGAGGATTTTTGTGTTTTTCACATTGAGGTGCAATTCTACTAAAGTCTTTGATCTTCACCAGTAAGTATTTTAAGTCCTCTTCCCTTCCAGCAAGCAAGATTGTGTGATCTGCATATTGCAGACAATTTGTTTGGATCCATTGTCAACGCTCATGGAAGCAGCAGTCAAGAAATCAAATGATACATAGCAACAGATAAATCTGCTGCAAAAGACCTCTTTAATGTGTTCAAGAGCAAAGATGTCAATTTGAAGACTAAATTGCGCCTACCCCAAGCCATGGTATTTTCAATAGCCTCATGTTCATGTGAAAGTTGAACAGTGAATAAAAAAGACTGTAAAAGAAATGATGCAGTTGAATTATGGTGTTGGAGAAGAACATTAAAGGTTCCATGGACGTCCAGAAGAACAAACAAATCTGTTATGGAAGTTGTACAACCAGAATGCTCCTTAAAAGTCACAAAGACCAGACTTCATCTCTCATACTTTGGACATGTTGTCAGGAGGGACCAGTCCCTGGAGAAGGGCATCATGCTTGGTAGAGTAGAACGTTAGTGAAAAAGAGGGAGACACCCAACAAGATTGGCTGGCACAATAGTAGCAACAATGGGCTTAAGTGGAGCAGCAATTGTGAGGATGACACAGGACTGGGAGGTATTTCTGTTGCACTAGGGGCGCTAAGAGTCGGAACTAACTCAATGGCACTTAACAACAACAACTGTTAACTGATGGTACATAGAAGAGATTGCGATTATGGTAATGACACGAAGTGTATGGTTTGTTGAATGGGGGACTGATGCTCTTTCTGTAAACTTTTACTCAATTCATAATAAAAAGTTATAAAAACCAAGTATACTAACTAGAAATCAGTTTTTACATAGGCACAGGAATTAAATTTGAATAGACATTTCTCCAAAGAAAAAATATATAAATGACCAACAAGCACATTAAAAAGGTGCTCAACGGAGTCCTGGTGTGGCGCTGTGGGCTAATGCATCAGACTGCAAAGTCATTTGAACTGCAAGGTCAGTGGTTCAAGCTCACCAGCTGCTGCTCAGAAACCCTATACAGGGTCGCTATGGGTCACAATCGACTCGATGGCGTTTCACAACAACACAACAACAACATCATTAGCACTAGAGAAATTCAGATCAAAACCACAAGAATCATGATGAGATACCACCTCACACCCATTGTTGTTGTTAGGTGCCATTGAGTTTATTCAGACTCAGTAATCCTACGTACAACAGAATGGTCCTATGCCATCCTCACAATCACTACTATGTTGGAACCCATTGGTGCAGTCACTGTGTCAATCCATCTCACTGAGGGTCTTCCTCTTTTCTGTTGTCCCTCCACTTTACCAAGCATGATTTCCTTCTCCAGGGATTGATCCCTCCGGATAACATGTCCAAAGTACACGAGACAAAGTCCACCATCCTCACTTCTAATGACCATTCTGGTTGTACTTCTAAGACAGATTTGTTTGTCTTTTTGGTAGTCCATAGTATATCCAATAGTCTTAGCCAACAACAACTGAAAAAACAAAACAAAACAACTCAAACTAACAAGTGTTGGCTAGGATGTAGAAGGATTGCAGTCCTTGTATATTGCTAGTAAGAATGTAAAATGGTGTAGGTGCTCTGGAAACAGTTTGATGCTTTCTAAAAAGTTAACAGCAATTTCACTCCTAAGTATACGCCCAAAGACTTGAAAGTACAGATACTTGTACATCAATGTTCATGAGAACACTATTCAGCATAATCATGAGGTGGAAACAGCCTAAAGGTCTAACAAAAGATGAATGGATAGACACAGAGATGGATGCAGAGATGAGGACATGGAGAGAAAGAGCAGCTGAGGACTCTAAACTCATGGAAAGAATAAAACTAAGTGCTGGTGGCCAGGAGGCAGGCTTGCAGAATATGTCCTCCGGTTGTTAAAATTATTATATATTCCTGAGTGTTTTTGTGCAACCCCCCCCCCAAACAGCAACAACAACAACAACAACAAACCAGAGGTAATAGAAGCAAACACTGTTGAATGATGCTGCAGGGAGGAGATTGTAACCATCGCAATGAAACAATGGTGTAAACCGATGTTCTCCCAGGTAAACTATCACTCAGTTCCCAATACAAACTTAAAAAAGACGAATAGATAAAGAAAATGTGGTCTATACACACAAAGGACTATTACTCAACCTAAAGAAAAGTGAAGTCTTGGAGGAAAACGTGGCAGAACCTTGAAAACATTATATAGAGAGAAATACTGTTGTTAGTAAGTGTTGTCAAGTCAGTTCCAACTCATCATCATAGTCGTGATGTGCTGTGGAGTCGGTTCTGATTCATACAGACTCTGTACA
>NW_006408696.1:227190-242528 GCF_000296735.1 Chrysochloris asiatica | reverse complement strand
TTTACTCTCTTCAAGCTATACCTAGATCCCTGTATTCCAGAGCCCTGTTGTTCCAAGGTTGAGTATGCTTCACTATTTAGAGGTAGATGTTTTTTGACAAAAGGAGGGGAGTGATTGATTTTTCAGTCCCTGGGACCATCAAGTGAGAAGAATTGAGAGCAGGACCCTATCCAGAGAGGCAGTGATGCCAGGGATGGAGATAGAGATGGTGACGTTGACAGATGGAGTGGCTGGGGACACTGGACTCAGGGAGGGAGAAGGGCTGTGTGCTGGTGGATGGGGGTGGACCTGTGTGGTGTACTCTTTGGTTATTTGATGATGCATGGAGGGGATTGTAATCTTTGCAATGAAATGAAATACAAATAGGATGAGTGCAAAGCCGATGTTCTCCCATGTAAACCTCACAATAAAAACGTAAAAAAAAAAAAGAAAGAAAAATCAACGTATGTCATTAGGCAAATCTGATGCAAAATACCTCTTTGAAGTGTTCAAGAGCAAAGATGTCAGGTTGAGGACTAAGGTGTACCTGACCCAAGTCAGGATATTTTCAATTGCTTCATATGCATGTGAAAATTGGACAACGAAAAGGCTGACCATAGCAGAATCCATGCAACTGAGTTCTGGTGTTGGAGAAGAATATTGAAAGTACTATGGTTGCCAGAAGAACAAACACATCTGTCTTGGAAAAGATACAACCTTAATGCTCCTTAGAAGTGAGGGTGGTTAGACTATGTACTTTGGGCATCTTATCAGGAGGGACCGATTCATGGAGAATGACATCATGATTGGAAAAGTGGAGGATCAGTGAAAAAGACAACCCCCCCCAAGGAGATGGAGAGACACAGTGGCAACAACAATGGGCTCGAACATGGCAATAATTGTGAGGATGGTGCAGAGTTGTGTATAGGGTCGCTATGTGTCTGAACCTAGTGGACAGCACCTAACAACATATATTTGTATATATATTTGTATGTATGTATGTATATTTGTTGTTGTTGTTATGTGCCGTGGAGTCGGTTCCCACTCATAGTGACCTTGTACATAACCACCACCACCATATCTCAAGGTGGGCTATTTAAACCTACCAGCCCCTCCTTGGAAACCCGTATATGTTTCTGTAAAAGAATCCCCATGAGTCTGTGGACTGCAGGCACTTAACAACTATGTCAGTTTCCAGTCTAGCTTTGGTTGTTGTTGGTTTCCGAGGCTGTAAATCTTTACGGGAGCAGAAAGCCTCATTTTTCTCCCGCAGAATAGCTGGTAGTTTTGAACTGCAGACCTTGAGATTCGCAACACAATTCGTAACCACTACGCTACCAGAGCTCCTTTATCAGTGAGAGTCACACTTATAAAAGTAATTAACTCTAATGAATAAAGGATCATGTTAAGTGTCTTCTATTCTGTGCCGACTCATAGCGACCCTGTATAGGGTTTCCAAGGAAAGGCTGGTAAACTTGAACAGCCGACCTTGTGGTTAGGAGTCTAGTGCTTATCCTAAGACATCACACCAAGACTCCAAAAGACCCACAGCGACCCTGTATAGGGTTTCTGAGGAGCAGCTGGTGAGCTTGAACCGCCGACCTTGCATACCAAATGACTTTGCGGTCTGGCGCATTAACCCACAGTGCCACACCAGGGCTCCTTTTTCATTATAAACCCTATGTATTTTTTTTTTTTTTTAACCGTATACATTAATTTGGGAGCTCGGTGGCTCTGCAGGTGAAAGAGGAGGCTTTCTGCTCGCGCAAAGATTCACAGTCTCGGAAACCCTATAAGGTCGCTATGAGTTGGAATCTACTCGACGGCACTTTACATTAAAATAATGTAATTTAAAATAGGGTTCCTCCAATTCCACGGTCACTAAGGAGCTTCCTTTGTCCGCAGCTCGGGTCTAGATGCAAAGTCCGGTGCGCTGTGCAGCTGTGGACTGCAGACACATACGTGATTTCTACCTAGGCTATACCCAGCGTCCGGCCAGGGTGTATGCATCTTTCTGCAAGAGCTGGATACTAGAATCCAAATTAGGCCATCAGACAATATGGCAGTAACCCTATCTCGGTTACTCTCAGAAGCCAAAATCTTAGCTCCAGCCCAGAGTAGGTCAGAGATCGCTGGGCGGCGGGTCCTTTTAAATATTGCAGCCAATCACGGCGCAACATTTTCCTGTCCTTGTGGCCAATCATCGGTCGCTTTCTACTATGGGCAAAGAGGTACCTGAAGCCACAGGCTTGAGCTTTCTTGGAGAGGCTCTCTCTCTCCTCCCAGTCCCGGCAGCTCCAAAGAAACCCTAAAGCGGCCATTGTATTTAAGGGCAAGTGCAACGACGAGACACCATATTTGATGGGATCAGGGAATCGCGTCACAAGCCAGCCGCTAGTGACAGTCGAAGCCAGAATGCCGCCATATTTTCTGAAGGCACATTCCGGGTCTCTTAACCCAGGTCTCTATGTCCAGGCGGCCATGGAATGAATAAACACTTAGAGGTTTTATTTGTCTCCCATCAGAATCCCTGAATTCTTAGCAACCAGTCCCTGGTTCCCCCAACTGCGTTTGGACGCCAAAGCTGGGCGGAGCCCAGACTTGGGCAGCCTTTCCTGTGGACCACGAAAGCGGAGGCCGGGAGCGGGGAGACGGTGGCCGGGGACCGGGTGGCCGCTGCTCGGGGCTGGGAAGCCCCATGGCACCACCTCCGGCCCCAGCCCTGGTGCAGAGACCAGGGGAGACCGTGCCTGGGTACCAGAAGCCAGGGATCGTGCGGTTCGCGGACGTGGCCGTGTACTTCTCTCGGGAGGAGTGGGCGTGTCTGCGGCCCGCTCAGAGGGCCCTGTACCGGGACGTGATGCGGGAGACCTACGGCCACCTGGGCGCGCTCGGTGAGGCCTGGGGCTACAGCTCCTGTCCTTCTTCGTCGGGATTCACAGGGGAGCCGATAAGGAAGGACTGAGAAGATTGCGAGCCCTAAGCAGCACCAGCCACCTCCCATTCCCAGGGCTTCTGGAGGGACCAGTCCCCTTTGGGGAGTCTTTTAATCCCACATCCACTTCTCTCTGGCAGGAGCATTGCAGGCCCTGTCTGGGTTGAATACGTGTTCTGAGGAGATGCCCTCACCCTGGCAGGGGGACGCCATCTCCCGAGGGCAGCCTCTCAGGCCAGCGCTGTTCTCTCCCAGGATTCCCGGGCCCCAAACCAGCCCTCATCTCTTGGATGGAACGGGAGAGTGAGGCTTGGAGCCCCGCCGCCCAGGAACCTAAGGAGGGGGAAAACCTGGGAGGAGCTCCGAGAGGTGAGGGATTGTCCCAAGTCCCCCCTGCTTGGCTCTCCATAGCTTCCTGTCCAGCAAAGGTTTCTTTTCAGACCCCCACTTCCAGCATCACCTCGTTCAGAACGTTCAGAACTTGGGACAGTAGTCATTTTGAGGACTGTCTGAGCTAGGAGAATCAGGAACCCAACTCCAAGACAATTGGGTTGCTGAGTACCTCTCCTAGGAAACGCCATTCATTCTCCTTTAAGGATCAACTAAAAGGCCCTAAGAATGGAAGCGGCTGTAGGTCTGCCTTTCATGTTCCTCAAACAAAGCAAAATGATTCAAGAGAAAAATGTCTAGTAATTGACAAGCTGGTTCTTCTTTCCTCTTAACTCCTCCCACACACAAGCTGAGAGATCTTAAGCAAAGTATTTCATTAAAAAATCCGGCTTAACCCAAAAAACAAAACCTATTGCCTTTGATTCATTTGCTATAAGAAGTCAATCTTAAAAGATTGAACCCTGTTTACAGTCCTCCGAGGCTCCTGTGTATTAATCACTTGGCTGATACTTTCCCGGCCTATCTGGGTAGTGTTTTGGCCATGCTGTGCATAGAAGCATCTCATAACCTGAGGTGGTGTATGCAAATGTGTTATTAACTGTAACCTAATTTTTGCTTCCCAGGAAGGGTAGGGTCCGGAGCTAAGGAGTCAAAAGAAACTCCACCGAAAGAGATACCTGAAGAGTTGATTAAACGCAACCCTGACTTGCTCCCCCCCACAGCCTTGGTGAGAGCGCAACAACCCCTGAAAGCTACTTGGGACCAGACCTCGGCCCCGATGCCCAGCGTGGACGCACAGGCCAGCCAGCGGCGCCACGTGTGTGCAGACTGTGGCCGTCGGTTCACCTACCCCTCGCTGCTGGTCAGTCACCGGCGCATGCACTCGGGTGAGCGGCCCTTCCCCTGTCCGGAGTGCGGCATGCGCTTCAAGAGGAAGTTTGCTGTGGAAGCGCACCAGTGGATCCACCGTTCCTGCTCTGGGGGTCGTCGGGGAAGGAGGCCTGGGATCCGTGCTGTGCCTCGGGCCCCAGTCCGAGGTGACCGGGACCCGCCTGTGCTGTTCCGGCACTACCCAGACATTTTTGAGGAGTGCGGGTGATCGGCTGCCCCGCGCTGGAGTTGAGCCTGCAGTGTGACCTTGGCGCTAAGAACTGACTGAGCCCTGACGGAGGCTCCTGAGTCAGGAACTTGGACAACGAAATTCATCCCTGGGGTTTCCCTCAAGGATCCCTGAAGTTTCCCAACTTGTAAAAGGAAAAGTGCCTGTAAAGATTCAAATAGATTAAACCTCCTTCCTAATGTTCCATAAAAAGATTGAAGAGGGTGAGACCCTTGACTTTTTCAAAGCTTAGCAGGTACAACTGAGCTCTTTTTGTTTCCTCGGGCAAACGCTGAGGGGCGCTAAGAACTGGGGACGCAGAGGAAGGGCTGATTTTCTCCAGCAGGGAGCCTGGGAAGGGAGTGGATAGAAAAGTGCAGATGCACCTGCTACAAATCTAGTCTCGGCAACTTGTTCTAAATTACATCCCGTTTCCGAGCCTCGGTTTCCTCATTTGCCCAACGAAGATTGATACTAACTACCTCAAAAGCTTCCTCTGAAGACCGAAACTTTAACAAGATCTGTGTGACACAGTACGTGTGCAATAAATGCTTGTTGAAAGAGTGAATCATTGTTGAGATTGTACACTTTAGAAAGTGTAAAGAAGCCTGATAAAGAGGCAGGGCCTGAATATCAATAGACATGTTTTGCAGATGAATCAACTGAGGCTTAGAGAAATGAAGAATTCTCTCAGTTTCATTGCTATAAAACAGTAAGGCTGGAAACTGACAGAGAATCCAGATTTTTCTAGCCCTCTGAGAAGGTAGATCTAGTAAACATCAGAGATGGGGACTCAGGTCAAGGGAGAGAGAGGTGAGAATTGATGTCTGGACAGGGAGCCAGCCTGCCAACAAACAAGAGTAACTGTACAAAGAAGATTTTTTCATCCTCAGTTCCCAACCAGAAAGTGGCCTCTGTCTTTGGACTTGGGGATCATTCCTTAGATGTAGGATCTAGTCCAACCTGACTAGGGGAGACTGACAGAGAACTGAGAGGCCCACAAAGTCTAGTGTCCACCTTCACTACCTGGTATGATGCTGAAGAATAAGCACTAGACCATAAGATTGGTTCAACCCAAAAGATCAGTGGTTCAAACTCACCAGCCGCTCCTTGGAAACTCCATACAGAGTTGCTATGAGTCGGAACTGACTTGATGGCACTTAACAACCCCATAACATCTTCATTTAGACAATGCAGTAAATATTCAATGGCCTCAATGGCCATATTTTGAATGTCTTCTATTCTAGGGACTGTGCAAGATGATGAAAGAATAGTGTGAAGAGAGCCTGGCCCCATTCATGCATTCAGCAAGCACCATCTCAGACCTCTGGGCTTTATTGGACTTAGAGGACACAGTGGACTTATGGGAAGAGAATGAGTAGAGAGCTGTGGCAGAGGAAGCTTGGAGGCACATTTAACCCAGGCTGGCTGGTGGTATACCAGGCAAGGCTGCTTGGGGAAGGAGATGGTTTGTGCTTCTCACAGCATAAACAGGAATTGATGTGTGGGCGAGGGGGAGTTTCAGGCAGAGGGAGCAGCAAGGGAGCCTTGTTTCATAAAAGGATCAAATATGGACATAGTATAGGGTAGAGGTTAAAGCATAGGCTGTGGGATCAGACTGTCTAGGGTTCAGATCCTGATCATTGTCTTCTTCTTTTTTTTTTTCTTTAAAGATATAGCTTTCATACTTAACCCCCTTAACCAATCATATGTTTTGCTTCATCTCAATGATTACCCTCCCCTCCCTGTAACAACAGGTATCTTGCTTCCACCCCCTGACTTCCCTTTTACATCTTATTTGTCACAAATGAACAAAGCAAAAACATCTATTCATTTAAATGTCTAAAGGGCACATTTTGCCAGCCAGCCTTCTGCCTGCAGGCACACAGCCTTACTCAGTGCGCGGGCCTAGAGTTCTCTGCTGCTCTAGCTCTCTGCGTCATCGCCTCTACCACCGATTTCTGCTGTTGCCGCTTTTCTGGGTTGGATCTCACGCTCCGCTCATACTCTTCCTTCTTGATGATCCCTGGGGTCCTCTGTTCTTGAAATGAATGGTTAACTACTCCCCCCTTTAGTTATATATCTTCTACAATTACAGTTGTCACAATTGTGATTAATCCCGATAACAATTACCCACAATTGAATCATAAAATCCTATCAGCATCATCCCCTCCCCCCTTTCACCAGATCCATCTAGAAAAGAGGAAAACAATTCAGTGGGGATTCTACCTTACCCCCTTATTCTGGAACTAAGCACATTCATGAAAGTTTGTAAGCCAGCCCTTTGTGCCTTTATAGCCCCCCATCCCAGCCCGCCCCATTTTTGATAGCCATTGTCTGGATTGCCCATCCCTATCAACCCAGCGCACTGAGGAAACAAGCCTGATTCTTGATAGGAAGAATCCTTCCAATTTGGTTGGAATTTTGAGCATTTGCATCCATAAACAAAGGTCTAATTCATAAATTTGAAGCAATTTACAATTGCTCACAGTATCAAACTTCTTGATTTTTATCTGATGGAGTTCTGGTCAGCTAGCCATTCAAGCTAAGTCAAATGGGTTCTAGCTGCAAGTTCTTGTATGCCTCCCACACTTCAGACCAGCTGGCTGCTTCTCTCTCAGCTCTAGCCCCTAGTGGCTAAGTCAGTGTCCATGGACTCGGGAGTTTACACATCTCCTTAAACTTCAGACCAGTCAGTCTTTCCTCTTCTCTTTCTCATCGCAATGTCAACAAGTGTCAATGGAAGATGGCCAAACTCAGCTCATATCTTCATTGCTGCATTTTCCCCTCTTCCACTCACAAGTAGACAAAGGCAGACTGATTGCTTTTTAATCTGTGCAATCTGAATCAAGTAATTTTACTCTGTGCTCAGTTTCTTCACCAACAAAACGTAGATAATAATATCATGTACCTCATAAGATTGATGTCAGGATTAAATGAGATATTATCTAACAGTGCCTTACACATTAATGTTCAATATATTTTGGTTGTTACTATTTGGATATAATACAAAGTAGTATATGAGGAGCGCCATGAGGAGACCTGGGCAGTTCTGAATCAAGGGAGGTCTCCAGGAGGAAGTGCTTCGAACTGGCCTAGGAGAATGGAAAAATTTTCAGATTTGGATAGCATGTATAGGAAATGGACATAGTTACATTTGATTGAAACATGAGTAATGGGGACTGTGGAGCAGAGAGGAGAAAGCCAGGCCAGATCTGGGACAGTCCCAAATGCCAGCAGAGGAGCTTGAGGTTTACCCTGTAGGCAGTAAGAAGCCAGGAAAAGGTCTTGAGCAAGGGTAGGACTGACTCTTTGACAGGTGCTGTCAGATGACTATGCGAAGCAGTATGGGAATACAACCAGTAGGAGGAGTCTGGCTCTATCCCAGATGAGCTTATCAGGAGCTGGGACCACAGGAAAGAGAGACAGCTTTGAGAGCTTCTGCCATACAACCTGCTTGGCTCCATGACTGCCTGGCTCCATGACTGACAGTGTGTTGTTAAGTGCCATTGAGTTGGTTCCGACCCATAGCAACCCTGTACAGGGTTTCCGAGGCTGTAAATCTTTACGGGAGTAGAAAGCCTCATCTTTCTCCCACGGAGCGGCTGGCAGTTTCCAACTGCCGACCTTAAGGTTCGCAGCCCAATTCGTAACCACTATGCTACCAGAGCTCCTTGACTGACAGTATAAGCTGTGATAAATAAGAGGCTTCGAACATGGAGAGCTGGAGCTAGGGAGCATCAGTGCTGGGAATGGAGCGCTCAGGAGTTTGGGTGTGTGTGTAGGATACAGAATCAAAGAGTCAACAACACTGGGAGGGATGAGTCCAAAGAGAAGGTGGAGCAGGGAAGAGGGAACACTGCCAAGAGAAAGAATCAAAACCAGGCACATTGGTACTGTTTTCTCTCATTCATTACCGTGTACTATCGTATGAGTCCTGGTGTGGAACTGTAAGCTAAGCAGTGGACTGCTAACCACAAGGCAAGTCGTTTCCAGTCACTCCTAAGAAACCCTATGTTGTTGTTACTGTTGTTAGGTGCTGTCAATGTTGGTTCTGACTCATAGCAACTTTATGCACAATAGAACGAAACACTATCTGCCCCACCAACCTCACAATAGTTGATTGAGCCCATTGCTGCTGCCACTGTGCCAGTCCATTTCATTGGGGTCTTCTGTTTCCACTTTACCAGGCATGGTGTCCAGAGACTGTTGCCTCCTGATAACATGTCTACATCAATTCTTTTACGGTCCTGCTTATTCACTGCCCAACTTCCACATGCATATGAGTCTATCGAAAATAACATGGTTTGGGTAAGGCATACTTTAATCATCACACTGACATCTTTACTCTTGAACACTTTAGAGAGGTCTTGTGCAACAGATTTGCCTAATGCAATATGTCATTTTGTTTCTTGTCAGCTGCTTCCATGAGTGTTGATTGTGGATTCAAGTAAAATGAAGTCTTTGACATCTTCAATCCTTTCTCCATTTATCATGATGTTATTTATTGGTCCAGATATGAGTAATTGTGTTTTCTTTACATTGAGGTGCAACCCATACCAAAGGCTGTGGTCTTCGATCTTCATCAGTAAGTAGTTTAAGTCCTCTTCACTTTCAGCAAGCAAGGTTGTATCATCTGCATATCACAGGTTATAAATGTGTCTTCCTCCATAGCTTATCATGATCCACACAGTCAAAAACCTCTGCATAGTCAATAAAGCACAGGTAAACATCTTTCTAATACTCTCTGCTTTCAGCTAAGATCAATCTGACACCAGTAATGATATCCCTCATTCCATGTCCTTGTCTCAATCAGGCTTGAACCTCGGGCAGTTCCCTGTCACTGTACTATTGCAGCCATTTAAAAATTATCTTTAGCAAAATGTTACATGTATGTGATATTAATGATATTGTCCTATGATTTCCACATTCCATTAGGTCACCTGTCTTTGGAATGGGTGCAAATATGAATCTTTTCTAGTCAGTTGGCCAGGTAGCTGTCTTCCAAATTTCTTGGCATAGATGAGTGAGTGCCTCCAGGGCTGCCTCATTTTGTTGAAAGATTTGTATTTGTATTCCATCAATTCTTGGAATCTTATTTTTGTCAATGCCTTCTGTGCACTTCTGACTTCTTTCTTCAGTACCATTGGCTCTTGACCATATGCTACCTCTTGAAATGGTTGAACATTGACCATTGCTTTTGGGTATAGTGACTCTGCATATTCCTTCCATCTGTTTTTGATGCGTTCTGCATCATTCAATATTTTGCCCAAAGAATCCTTCATTATTTCAAGTTGAGGTTTGAATTTTTTCTTCAGTTCTTTCAGTTTGAGAAATGCTGAGTGTGTTCTTCCCTTTGGATTTTCTAACTTCAGATTATTCACTATAATATTTGACTTTGTCTTCGCAAGCTGACCTGTGAAAATTTCTGTTCAGCTTTTTTGCTGCCTTATTTCTTCCATTTACTTTGGCATCTCTATGCTGGAGAGCAAGTTTTAGAGTGTATTTTGACATTAATTTTGGTCTTTTCCTTCTTTCTTGTCCTTTTAATTATCTTTTGTTTTCTTCCTATATGATGTTCTTGATGTCATCCCACAACTCTCCTGGCCTTTGGTTAAATCTGTTCTTCAGATGATCTCTAAACTCATGTGAGATATGTTCAAGGTCATATTTTGGCTGTTGTGGACTTATTTTAATTTTCTTCAACTTCATCCTGAACTTGCATATGAGCCACTGATTCTTCCACAGTCTACCCCTGGCCTTTGTTTTCCATCATCTCTTCCCACAGATGTAGTCAATTTGATTTCTGTGTATTCCATCTGGTGAGGTCCATGTGTATAGTACTCTTTTATGTTGTTTTTTAAAAGCATTTGCATTGAAGAAGTCATTGGTCTTGCAAAATTCTAATCTAGTATCTCCAGTGGTGTTTCTATCACCAAGGCCAAATGAAAACTGATGCTTCCTCTTTGTTTCCAATGTTTGCATTCCAATCACCAGTAATTATCAATATATCTTGATTGTATGGTTGATCAATTTCAGAATGAAGGAGTTGGTAGAATTCTTCAATTTCATCATCACTGGCTTTAATGGTGGGCACATAAGTTTAAATAATAGTGGTACTAACTCTCCTTCTTTGTAGGTGTATGGATATTATTCTATCACAGACACATTATACTTCAAGATAGATCTTGAAGTATTCTTATTGATGATGAATGCAGCACCATTCCTCTTCAATTTGTCATTCTCAGCTTAGTAAACCATGTGATTGTCAGATTCAAAATGGCCAATACCAGTCCACTTCAGCTCACTAATGCCTAGGATATCAATCTTTATGCATTCCATTTTATTTTTGACAACTTCCAATTTTCCTAGATCCATACTTTGTACATACCATGTTCTAATCACTAATGGATGCTTACAGCTGTTTCTCTTCATTTTGAGTTGTGCCCCATCAGCACATGAAGGTCCTGAAAGCTTTACGGCATTCACATCACCATGGTTGATTCTACTTTGAGGGAGCAGCTCTTCCCCAGTTGTATTCTGAGTGCCTTCCAATCTGAGGTGTCCTGGCGTGGCGCTGTAGAATTAGTGCAGGAATGCAAGGTTCATTTGAACCACAAAGTTGGTGGTTCAAACTCATCAGTCGCTCCTCAGAAACCGACTGGATGGCACTTAACAACACAACAACCAACCTGAGGGGCTCATCTTCTGGCACTATATCGGACAATATTCTGGTGCTTTTCATCATGTTTCAATATTCTGGTGCTATGTGATAGTGTTTCACTGCTATTCATAAGGCTTTCAGTGGCTAAACATCCAGCAGTAGTCTGTCTTTCTCCTTTTCTTAGTCTGGAAGCTCTGCTGAAGTCTGTCCACCATGGTGACCCTGCTAGTATTTAAAATACTGGTAGCATATCTTCCAGCATCACAGCAACACGCAAGCCACTGACAGACGAGTGGTGGCAGAAATCTATACTGGGTCACTATGAGTTGGAATCGATGAGACAGCACTTAACAAGAAACCTATGAGCTCGAGTGCTAATCACAAGGTCAATAGTTCAAACGCACCAGCTGATCTGGGAAAACCTATGCAGGGTTGCTATGAGTTGGAATCGATTCAACAGCAAATAACAATTGATTCCATGGCAATGGATTTGAGTTTTCACTTTGTTATATGCCGGGATATAGCAGGGGAAAGAATCACAGGTGCTGTGATTAGAAACAATGAGCACTACAAAGGAAATGGAGTTAGTTCCATGGTAACATAATTGACTGCCCGCGGGTGTTCAAGTCCACCCTGAGGCACTCAGAAGAAAAATTAGCCATTGAAAACCCTCTGGGGTACAATTCAACTCTGACACACAGAGAGCTGTCGTAAGTCTGAATAAATTTGACAGCAACTGGTTTACTGGATAAAAGAAATAAAATAGAAATGTGCTGAAAACGCCAAGATGAGAAAGAGCCTGCTTTGAGGGAAAGGGGGACAGATAGTGGAGGGGATCCAGACAGAGGGAACAGGAAGTCTGAAACTCTGACAGGGATGAGTTGGATGTGGTGGAGGCACAGAAAGAACACGTGTCTGAATTGGAGAAACCAAGGGGAAAGAACTTATAAATGAACTTGGAGACAGGGAGAGATGGAGGCTCTTGCCTGCCAAGATACAAAATTTGGGATTCTAACAATAATGATAAGCCACTGGAAGGTTTTAAGCAGAGTGTGCATGTGATCTGATCTATGTAAAAAACTTTAAAAATAATAATAATCCAAAACGACACCCTGGCTGCTGTGGAAATGGACTGTAGTGGGCTAGAGTGGAGGAAGTGGAGATGGAAAGTAACAAATGGATTTGAGTTGACCAGACAGGGCCTGTCCATGGACTGGATAAGAGGCTGGCAATAGATCACAGAATGATGATTCAATCTTTTATGAATGAGGAGAACGGAGGAACCAGTTTCTAGGGTGGCAATAGGGGGTGATGACAGGTTGGACCACAGAATTTTAGAGTTGGAAGGGAACCCATGGAACTATTGATTTCAAAATACGTTCCTTGTAGTTGGTGTTAGGAAAGAGAGAAAAGAAGGTCCCATGTTTACGCGAGTTTGGGAAGCAGTGGGTGGAATAGGTTTCTTTATTGTAGAACTGCATGGTCAATATGTAAAAAAGAGACTTTCCAAGGGGTACAGGAGAATACTTGTTTTAGCTCATGAAAGACTGCTCTTTACAATCTACTCAGAGGGACTAAGGCCTAGGAAGGAGTAGGACTGCCTAAGTTGACACCATCAGTTAGTGGCAAAAGTGGACTAGAATCATGCTTCCCAATTTTCCAGTTAATACTTGAGATTTAGTGAATGACTTAATATGGCCCTTCTACCTATACTCTTTGTAACTCCCACCAAGGGGTAGGGTTCTGTTACTGTCAAGTGCTGTCACGTTGGTTCTGACCCACAGTGACCCATATAGGGTTTCTGAGGAATGACTGGTGAGCTTGAGCTACCAACCTTGTGATTTGAACCGACTTTGCAGTTCTGTACGTTAACCCCCAGTGCCACACCAGGACTCCTCCCTACAGGAGACAGCAAACGTGCCCATAGTTCCCAGTCACAACAGTACCCTCTGCAGCTCCCCCCACTGGGAAAGAGGCAATATCAGCTCCTATACCACCTGATCAACGATAGACAGGACCCAACACCAGGCCCCCCCACCCCCCACTGACGTGCATGAACTGCAAATGGATAATAGTGCACACGCTTCTATTCTCTATCTACACCTACAGGAGACAGCTGGTGAGAGCCCAAGAGCACATCAACATACAGTCAATTATTAAATATAAATAAGACAAAACCACAATATCCCAGATACAATAGACAATTTTAGCTACACAAAGAAACAAGAGAAAATAGCTCAAATTACCAAGATATAGAGCCAGAAAACATTTCTGAGGAAGAAAAGGTAACTAACTGAAAAAGAATGCTATTTAGGTACCTTTAAACAATTGACACCCTCGGAAACCCTATACAGGGTCGCTGTGGGTCGGAACCGACTCGATGGCACATAACAACAACAACAAACAATTGACAGATTAAGGAAAGCAAGGAGAACACTGAAAATTTTTTTTACAAGAATTCAGGAAAAAACTATAAGAATAAATAGACAAGATAAATGCACATTTTGAAACAATGCAAAACCTGAAATTAGAAATCAAGAAGATTAACACTAAGATTTCAGAAAAGGACAGTGCATTGAAAGGATAAAGGAGTAGATTCAAAACAATGGAAACCTGTACTAGTGAGCTTAAAGATAAATCTCTCAATACTAAAAGAATAATCAGAAAAAAGAAAATCTAAGAGTTATGTAGGACACCATGAGGAGGAATAACTTATGAGTGATGGGAATTCCAGAACAAGAAGAGACAATAAAAAGCATAGAGAAAATTGTCAAAGAGTTACTGGAAGAAAACTTCCCTAACATCATAAAACATGAGAAGATAAGCATACAAGAAGCTGAACGAACCCCAAATATGATAGACCCGAAAAGAAAATCACCAAGACATATCAGAACCAAACTTTCCAAATCTCAAAACAAGGAAAGAACCCTGAAAGCATTTCAGGAAAAATGAAAAGTTACCTACAAAGGAGAAACAATAAGGCTAACCTTTGATTTCTCAGTAGAAACCATGCAGATCAGAGGCAATGAGATGGTATATACAAAACTCTGAAAGAAAAAAATTGCCAACCAAAAATCCTACGCTCAGAAAAGCTGTTCCTCATATACAGCAGTAAAATTAGGACATTTCCAAATAAATAAATTATAGGAATTTGTAATAACCAGCCCAATTTTACAAAAAAATACTAAAGGGCTCAGAACCACAACCTACAGTTAACATACATACCACCACCCAGATCTCAATCCAGATATACAACCATTTAAAGAAAACAAACCTACAAGACTTAATATAGGAAGCCAGTGATATCAATTTGAAGTCAACTACAAAGCAAAAAGAGAGAGTAGAGTAGATACAGGACTTCCAAATGGCAAGGAACTCAAGTTGATTTCAAGGTAAAGCAGACTGTTTTAAATAGGTAAAAATAAATAATTATAGGATAAACTCAGAGAAAATGAATATACCTTCACATCAAAAGAAAGCAAAAAAAGGAGGAAAGTCAGAAAGATTTAGTAAACATTAATACAACAGAAATGAAAATCCACAAACAAAATGATCTCAGTGCAGACAACAATGTGGAACAGAGAAACCAGCAGCATCACATAAAAACACAAAGTAAAACAACAGCAATCAGTCCATACCTATCAATAATTACAAGATTGTAACGGGATTAAACGCACTAGTCAAGAGACAGAGAGTAACAAAAGGATATGAAAACAGGATTCTTTTTTACTATTCTTTCTACAAAAGACTCATCAAAAAGATGGAGACAGCCTAAATGCCCATCAATAGAAGAATGGTTAAACAAACTTTGGCACATACACACAATGCAATACTGCTCAATGTTGAAGAGTAATGATGAATCTGCAAAACACCTTACAATATGGATGAAACTGGACGACATTGTTGTTGTTGTTAGGTGCCATCGAGTCGGTACCGACTCATAGTGACCATATACACAACAGAGGGAAACACTGCCTAGTCCTGGGTCAACCTCACAATTGTTGCCATGCTTAAACCCATTGATGCTGCCACTTTGCCAATCCAGCTTGCTGAAGGGGGGGGGGAGGGTAGTCTTCCTCTTTTTCTCTGACCCTCCACCTTACTAAACATGATATTCTTCTCCAATGACTATTCCCTTCTGAAAATATGTAGGAAGTATGAAAGATGAAGTCTGGCCATCTTGGCCTCCAAGGAGCACTCTGGCTGCACTTCTTCCAACACAGATCTGTTGGTTCTTTTGGCAGCCCATGGCACTTTCAATATTCTCCTCC
>NW_006408696.1:146005-225010 GCF_000296735.1 Chrysochloris asiatica | reverse complement strand
GTGGTGAGGATTTTTATTTTCTTTACATTGAGATGAAATCCATACTGAAGGCTGTGCTCTTTGATCTTCATCACTAAATGTTTTAAGTCCTCTTCACTTTCAGCAAGCAAGGTTGTATCCTCTGCATTATGAGTGAAATTAGTCAATCAAAAAAGGACAAATGTTGTATGAGATCAATGTTGTAAAAAGTTAAAAAAATGTTTTCTTGATAAAAGACATTCTGTGATGGTTACTACTGGGGGTGGGTGGGTGAGAAAAGTAATTATAGGCTAGAGGGTAGATCCATGATAAGATGGATGTTTGGGCAGGCAATATACAAGAGAGAGGTTAGCAGAGGAAAGATGAAGGTATCAGGAGACACAGGGAGAAATTTAAAGCGAGTAACAGGTAGGGGATCACAATCATTTTAACGAAGGAAATATGTGGTTTGTTTAATAAAAAACTAATGATCTTCTCTGTAAACCTTCACTCAGTTCATCCCAATAAAAAGTAAAAATAAATAAATCAAAGCTATAAAAGCATTGTAACACTTGCCAGAGGAGGTCAGAGACCAAAGCAGCCCGAGAGATCCAACGGCCAGAGAGAAGTCCACCTGCTGCATGACTGAGAAGAAACTGTCCTCACTGATGAACCATATCCTGATTTGTTTGGGCTCCTGAAGTGTAACCTGTTACATCCCTAATAAACCCCATAATTGTATTGTCTGAGTTCTGTGTGTCCATTGCAATGAATTATTGAACCCAGCAGTGTAGAGGTGCTGTGGGAGACATGCCTGATGTTAGAATTGGTAACATAGATGGAGGCATGTCTGACCTTGGTCTCATAGAATCAGCTTTGAGCTATTGATATGGATTTCCCTTTTCTCTTGTGAAGTTAGGGGTCAGGTATTGCCTCCATGCCATTCTTTTTTTTTTTTTTTTTTATGCTTTATTGTGAATTATGTGATAGTTTACATGGGAGGACATTAGCTTCACATTGATCCTGTCGTATATTGTTTCCTTGCCATGGTTACACTCCCCTCCATGCATCATCCACCAACCAAAGGGTTTACCCCACAAGCCTGTCCCCTGGTCGTCCATACACAGCCCCTCTTCCTCTCCGGGTCCAAAGTCCCCAGCTGCTCCATCTCCCCACGCCATCATCTCTGCCTTCATTCCTGGCATCACTGCTTCTCTGGATAGGGTTCTGTTCTCTCTCCTTTGATGGTCCCAGAGATCTCCGCTCCTAGACTGCAAAGTTAATCACTCCCCTCCCTTTGCCACAAAATGTCTACCTTTACATTTCCAGCCCTTACAATCAGTCCTGATAACCATTATTCACTATCGTATTGCAAAAGACCTATCTGCATCTCCTTTCATTGGCCTAGACTAGACAGAATGGATACTACTCAGTGGAGACTCTACTTTGCTCCACACCTTCTGGATCTGGGTTCCCTCTTGAAAGCTTGTAAGTCAGTCTCTTCTTGCCTCTGTAGCCCCCCTATTTTGGGTAGCCAATGTCCAAGTTGCCCATCCCTGTCCTCTCCATGTGCAGAGGGGGTGTACAGAGCAGATATCAATTTTACATTCAACAAATCATTCACTTCATTTCACCTCAGTGAGTACAACTTCTTCCTGGTCACATCACTATCCCAGTTCCTCCCTGTGTGCTGACTCCAGCACTACCCAGAGTTCCCCTAGGCTTGTGGATGTTGGAAACCGTGGTGGGAAGTGAGGTGACAGAGCGCCATACACTGTAATCTTTTGTGTCCTCTGAGGGACTAAGAGGCTATGAAAACTAGATTTGGGGTCCAAGTCCCTTGTCAATTCTGCAGCCTCATTCTTTTTCAGCCCACCCTCCAATAAACCTTTCTCCTGCACTAGGCTGACTTTTCCCGAGCTTCTTGCCCTTTTTTTCCTTCTCCTGTGGGCAACTCTATTTGTCCAGCTTCCCTGACTGTAAGAGGAAGCACCCACTAGATGCAAGGTGTCAAGACTTAGGGAGGCCTTTGAAAGGAGTCAGTCAGACAGACCAAAACTTCAGGCTAGGCTCCAGAGGAGCTAAAGATGTGTTCTTTCCCACAATGTGTGTGAAATGCTATGCCTGACTTAGCTGTCCAAAGGGAAAATAAAAGTTTTTCTGGGTCAGGGTATTTATGAAGCTATGTGGGGATAGTCAATAAACGTGCTGACAGACTGTTGAATGAGAGAGAGGGAGATTTGGGGGTAGACATGATGGGAAGAATTAGATGCTTCCCTGGCAGAGTGGCACTTGTGCCTCAGACCTAAGATGACGATGGGAAGGAAAAGACCTTCACAGGAGTTGCAGCAGTGTGGCCTGGAAGCCAGAGCAACTCCACCTGGGCCCTGGGGCCCTTTTCTTTTTGGAACCTTGGTGTTACTTCACCTCTGATTTTTCATGTCAGGATCCATAGCTTGTCCCACAGGGTAGTGGTGCTCATGATGTGAACAGGCTGGGGGCCAGGGAAGGGCAGCAGCTAGAAGTCTGCGCACAGGTAAAAGGCAGGCTATTTTGTGTGATTTTCTCTTTACCTTGACAGAGGTGGGGAAGGAGTTTATTTCTGCCTTCTCAGTTATCCCTGCAGAATCTCTGGAATTGGCTGCCTAGAGATGTAATCTGAAGTAAATGGTCTTCTCTGCCCTCAAGAAACTACCACCACTGCTTGAATATCCTTCGCTCTAGCGGAATATACTGTGGTGCTGTAGGATCAGCACTGGACTGTGAACCCCCAGATGGGCAAGATAGGTTTGAACCTCAAGGTCAGTAGTTCAAACCCACCAGTTACTCCTCAGAAACCCTACACAGGGTTGTCATAAGTCGGAACAGACTCAATAGCACTTAACAACAACAACACCAAGCCTGAGGTAAGAAATCAGTGTATTGCATTGGGTAAATCTGTGGCAAAAATCCTCTTTTTAAAGTGTTAAAAAGCAAAGATGTCACCTTGAAGACTAAGATGCGCTTGATCCAAGTCATAGTATTTTCTATCGCCTCATATGCACAGTGAATAATAAGGAAGACTGAAGAACTGATGCATTTGAACTATGGTGTTGGGAAATTTATTGAATGTGCCACGGACTACTAGAAGAATGAATAAATCTGTCTTGGAAGAAGTACAGCCAGAATGTTCCTTAGTAAGAGGATGCCAAGACTTTATCTCTTGTATCTTGGACATATTGTTAGAGGGACCAATCCCTAGAGAAAGATACACGATGGATCAGAAGAAGGCAACTCCTGAACTTTGTGGGAAGCACCTGGTGAAGCAAAAGAAGTCAGGGGTTGTGGGTCATTTGCAGAGATAAGACACCCTAGGAGGGGCAAGTGGGGGGAGAGAGTGAAGGGCTCTGTTTGACATTGATGCAGGGGCAAAGTAACAATCAAGTGGATCTGTGGTCAGGAGCTCTAGCACCAGGCCTGAGCTAGACGTGAACAGAGACCTGCAAGGGCATTGTCTGGGAGGGTACGCTTCTGAAAAAGACTTTCTTCTACAGGTTTTAGCCCAGATCCATATCCTCTTCTTACGAACTCTTGAAATAAAGGCTTCCAGAATTTCAGGTTTGAACAAACTTCAGATTGAGACGGTACTCTTTTATCCATTGCATTGTTTATCCTTAACTTTGTGAAAAGGTCGCTGTCACCGAGCTTGTGAAGTCGTGAGGGAGGGGTGATGAGGCGAAGCCCAATTAAAAACGGCTCAGAGCGGGCTGGTTCGGGGCTCCAGGGTCTTCCTCCTCCAACCCTGAGCTACTGGCTCCTTTGTTTCCTCCAGGTCTGGGGGCGGAGCTTCTCCTCGGGCTTGTGCAGAGATCCCGACCTCGGTCTTCTTAGACACGAGCTGCGGACTCTTTAAACCCGCGCGCCTCTACCCGGGCCAGTCGACCTGCTCATTCTCTCGGGCCGGTAGCCGCCGCGGCCATTTTGACTGAGGGCTCGAAGACAAAAGCGACCTGGAGACATCGGGGTGGCGTCATTGGTGGGCGCGATTGCGTCGGAGTAAAGTTCGTGAGGTCGCGTTGCTACCATTTTTTCAATGAATACACCTACCAGTTGGGAGTCTCGATGTCCCTTGTACCATCCAGTCTTAGTGCGGATCCACTCCAGTGGGTCCTCGAGAGGCCCGTTAATGAGCACACTCCGACCCTTGGGTCTGGCCGACTAGGCTCTTCTTGAGCTCCCGAGGCTCTGCAGCCGGAGGCTCGGCCAGGGGAGGCGACTGTCCAGTCACCGGGGCTGACGGTTCCCATGGTGCCTCTAGCCCTGCTCTCCGCCCGGGAACCTAAGTGGAGGAAAGGCGAGCCCGTTCGGTTCGCGGACGTGGCGGTGTACTTCTCCCGGGAGGAGTGGGCGTGTCTGCGGCCGGTGCAGAAGGCCCTGTACCTGGACGTGATGCGGGAGACCTACGGCCACCTGCTCGCACTCGGTGAGGCCCCACCTCCGCCGTACACCCTTCTCCGTCTCCGGACCTCACTCATGGAGTGGGCAGCCTTGGGGTCCGGAAGTCTGGGCCTTGTGGGGCGGCCTCTCTCAGCTTGGGCTTTGCACTCTCCCCCAGGATTCCGAGGCAGCAAGCCAGCCCTCATCTCCTGGGTGGAGGAAGAAGCCGAGCTGTGGGGTCCAAATGCTCAGGATCCAGAGGCGGGGATTTGTCTTACAGAAACAGACATGGGTAAGGGCTTGGGTACTCTGCCATTGAACTTCCTGTGGGGACTTCCTCTGTGTCTGACCCATCCTGGTACCCTCTGTTATGTCAGTTTCAGCATGCATTGCTTTCCCAACTGGCTCTGTCTGGCTTCTGGTTTCAGCCTAGAAAGAGGCTGTGATTATGACTCCGTTTTTTGCTGGAGTGCCAGACCCTCCTGACATACCTGCTTGCCTTGGAGCTCCTCTTCCTAGTTGATCACTAAACTCTGTAGGTTGTGTATCCACACCATCCTGTTTGCCATTTTCTTACACTGGCTTACTTCTTTTTGATTTATTTTTGTAGCGGCCTCATTCCTCTTGACCTCAGTGTGTTCTTCTCCAGATCTTCTCCGTCCTTGTACAGTTCCCTGCCTCACTGAGCTCATCAGTGCCACCATGTTCATGTTTTTTTCCTGTGGTTCCTGCTGGCCTGGAATGCCCTTAAGCATCCTTCAGGATGTTTTGCCCCGCCCCTTCCCAGTTTTTCCCATCCCTAAAGCAGACTATCGGAGTCCTGGTGTGGTGCTGTGGGCTAATGCGTCAGACTGCAAAGTTGTTTGAATACATGGTCAGTGGTTCAAGCTCGCTAGCTGCTCCTTGGAAATCCTATACAGGGTCACTATGGGTTGGAACCGACTCTACGGCACACAACAACAATAACAAAGCAGCATGCCTGTAACTTCCTTGCTCTCCTGTTTCTGCCCTTGCTGCTGAGCAGGTACCTCTTCCAGCTCCCCTATCTGTGCCTATTTGAGTTCCATAGGTGGCTGTTAGTCCAGAAAGTGGCTGTATCTAAGAGGTTTCTCTGTCACCAGGTAGGATATGGGATTCAAGGATGACACACGGTCTGAGCTCCACCCTTATCTTCCAGCAGATTCCAGAAAGGAGAAAGGACAAAGGGAAGAGACGAAGGCACTGGAAAAGACCCTTTATATGGCTGCTGGGTTGAAGATTCTCAAACCCCCTCCTGATGGGCTCTCTAATGGTTTGGAACAGACGTCTAGGGCACCTCGTCGGGGCCGCACTGCACTCTGTGGCCATCCCCCTGTTCCCAGAGCAGACCAGCGTCATGGCTGCTATGTGTGCGGAAAGAGTTTTGCCTGGCGCTCCACTCTGGTGGAGCATCTCTACACTCACACAGGTGAGAAGCCCTTCTGTTGCCCTGATTGTGGCAAGGGCTTCAGCCAGGCTTCCTCCCTGAGTAAGCATCGGGCTATCCACCGTGGGGAGCGACCCCACCGCTGCCCTGACTGTGGCCGGGCCTTTACTCAGCGCTCTGCCCTTACCACCCACCTACGAATCCACACAGGCGAGAAGCCCTACCGCTGTGGTGACTGCAATCGCTGCTTCAGCCAGAGCTCTGCCCTTTACCAGCACCAGCGGGTCCACAGTGGCGAGACTCCCTTCCCCTGCCCAGACTGTGGCCGTGCCTTCGCCCACTCCTCAGACCTTCGCCGCCATGTGCGCACCCATACTGGCGAGAAGCCTTATCCGTGTCCAGACTGTGGGCGCTGCTTCCGACAGAGCTCCGAAATGGTGGCCCACCGGCGGACCCACAGTGGCGAGCGTCCCTTCCCCTGTCCTCAGTGTGGCAGGTGCTTTGGCCAGAAGTCAGCCATGGCCAAGCATCAGTGGGTCCATCGGCCTGGTGCTGGGGAGAACAGGGGTCACCGGGGTGTCACTGGGTTGCCTGTCCTCCTGGCTTCTGGCCAAGGGGACCTGGATCCACCTATAGACTTCCAACACTATCCAGAGATATTCCAAGAGTGTGGGTGATGGTCTCGAAGATGACAAGGCTGAGGGTGAAGATTGAGATACTGCCTGAGGCCCAAGTTGGGCCATGGGGTCTGAGCCTCTGTGTCAGCCAACAAAGAAGACACAGAATTGTTGCCAAGAGCTGGTCTTGTGTGATGAGGAAAGTTTTGTCTTCAGCCCTCACCAGTTTGACCTGCTGACACTCTGCTCCCTACTGCCCCAGACTCTAGAATCCCCATTAGCCTTCTTTGTTGAGATGAGACCTCCATTATTGTGAAGAAGCAACTGTATTTCAGCTCAGACATGTTAAGAGAATTGGGGTAGAAGAGACCTTATTTTACCTATTGGTTTTTGTTTTACTTTATTGCAGAAGTTAAAAACTGATAGCTCATGCACTGGATCGACCTTCAGCTCTGTTTTTTTGTTTTTTTTTTCTAGATGGCTTCTAAAATGTTATAAATTAATGATCAAGATTTAAAAGTTGATGCATTTCATAAAAATCCAGCTTTCTGGCTGCTCTTGGAAAGTCCAAGGATTTGGCAACTTGTCCTAAAAGCTCAAAACCACAACTGGAAGGCACTGAGTAGCTGCCGCTCTCCTGTTCACTATGACCCACCATCCTTAAAACTACCTGGAGGAGGGACAACTTACTTAGAGAGGACAGCCCAGTCAGGAAGAGGCAGGACTGAGTTGGGCCTCCAGATCACAAGCCCACTCTCACTGGGTTTGAAGGGGAAGGCCCTTAGAGCTCCCTCTAGCCCTCCTTGGGCTTCCCTGGGATAACCCAATAGCTCAAACCTTCACAGCCTCTTGAGACAGCTAGGAAGTCCTCATCACAATTTTGAATTGGAAGAGTTATTAGCTTTCCCCTCCCCTTTTTTCATTGGGGGTCACTGAGACCAGGGAAGACTAAGCAACCTATCCAGGGCTCCTAGTTTCCTTGTAAGTTTTCTAGTGTCTCAGACCCACTCTCTGTGATGATACCAGGTATTGAACTGAACTTGGACTGACCAGTGCCTTGTTAGCAAAGACCACATACAAGATGAGGCTGACGAAACAGCCTCAACACACCAAGGCAAGGGAGAAGCCAGCCTGAGATGAATGTTCCAGGGTGAAAGAAAAACGTACACTGCCACTCTTGAGGTACCCACCATCATGAACAATGGGGAATCGGCTAGGTACATTTATGGTTAGATCTATAGCCAGAGAAGACTAGCCATCTCTGTTCCTAAGCTCTGCACAGAATCGCTCCCCTACCACCTTACAACGAGGCTGTCCTCCACCGTGCATTTCTCTGATCATAGCCCTGTCCTGTCTCTGCTCAGGACAACCCTTCACCTTCACAGAGCTTCTGCTCTGTGCTGGCATGTTGGCACTTGCCCTGTTCACTCAATGCAGCCCTGGTCTGGCCTATTTTAAAGGGGGAGGAAATCAGATTAGTTATAAGCTAGTAGCCTCAGAGGCTTTCTAATGTCAGGAGGGGGAATGAGACTTGGATCCGCATACAGCTGACCCCTGTAAAGTGGAGGTCAGACATACCTACTGTCCAACCTGTTCACCGTCCTGACCCCAGCCATCCTTAGGGCACTGCTGGGTTCAGTGATTAGTTGCAATGGCTACACAACTCACAGACTAATCAAAATGAGGTAGTTTATTAGGGAAGTAACAGGCTGCAGCGTGGAATCTGGATCAACTTGGAATGGAAATGAATCAGGAGGCTGAATATAATTTGTCAGCCAGGACAGTTTGAAACCCAGACAGCTTTCAGTTTGGACATGCTTGATAGCAGGTTGTGCTTGAGTGTTTGTTGTTAGTCCCTGCCAGGGCCTGGCCTAAGTGACACAGCTCTATTAGCACTGCAACCAAGTGCCCAGAGGCACCCCACTCTGCCAACAAGCCTCCTGCCCAAAGGTACTGATTCTCTTTCTCTGGGGGCCAGGAGGCCCACCATAGCCATCTTGCTCTGGTCTGAGTTTTGTCTCTGGCGACATTTTGCACCTTCTTGTACCAGCTTACACTATCAAGTGCCATCTCCAGTGTGAAAACTCTGCTGGGTCCAAAGGGCACACCCCACTCCCAGCTCTTCCTGATGATAGTGAGGTCCCCCTCCAACCACTGTGAGATGGTCCATTTAAACCTAGAAGGACCACCAAAGAAAAAATCAAACCCATTGTCTTAAAGTTGATTCTAACTCACAGAAACCTTATCCAAGACTAAATTGTGATGAGAGTAGACAGCCTCATTTTTCTCCTGTGAAGCAGCTGGTGGGTTTGAACCTCTGACCTTGAGATTAGCAGCCCAAGCCCTATCCCATAACATTGGCATAGGCAATTAGTACCTGACCAATCTCTGTAAGGGTATTATGTGCCTTATTTGCATAGTACAAGAGCACTGGTGGTACTGTAGGATAGGCATTGGACTGGTCAGTTCAAACCCACCAGCTACTCCATGAGGAAGATGAGACTTACTGCTCCTATAATGATTTGTTGTTGTTATGTGCCGTGGAGTCGGTTCTGACTCATAGCAACTCTGTACAGGCTGTGAATCTTTACGGGATCAGAAAGCCTCATCTTTCTCCCGCAGAACAGCTGGTAGTTTCGAACTGCTGACCTTGCGGTTCACAGCCCAATTCGTAACCACTATTCTACCAGAGCTCCTTATGATCTAGAGCCTCAGAAACCCTATACAGACTAGACGACATATAACAAGTTGCATAGCATAACTGTCCAAGCCCTTTGCGGGATTGTGGCCTAGAAAGTCATCCTGGCTGAACTTAAACTCAGTGCCCAAAAGGCCATCTATAACCAGAAACCCATTGTGCTGCATTAGTCAACCTGGAGACATTTCTACAAGAAGTAGAAAATGTGAGGGCAAGATACTATTCAGGTGTAGTAATGAGCGGGCTGAATTCCACCCTAAGTCAAATCTGACCCTAAGCTTTTCTGATCACAAAGGGGACATGGGGTGAGACCATGCACTTGGCGGTAGGCACTAACTCAGCTCCAGCTTTTAAGCCCCAGAAGAGCCCGTGAACAATCCCTCCCCTCAGCTGGGAAAAGCCCAACTTGCAACACCAGTTCTCAACCCAGAATTAAAGCCAGATCTGGACCCCACCCTCAGCATACCAAATAAAAGACCATCAATTACTACTTTTGAGTGCTTTGAAGTTTAAAAGACTTGCTCAAGGCTCAGAAACCAGACCCAACTCCTCTGCCTGTTGACCTCATGACCCAACTTCTTAACATCAATCAATTTTTAAGTCTCAGGAAGCCCCTAATCTTAGCTCATTTCTTGGCTTCCTAAGGCTCCCTTTGCTATCACAGAGCTAGAGTCCTGGTATGGCACTGTAGGATAAGCACTTGGACTGCTAACCACAGAGTTCGCAGTTCAAACCCACTCGCAGCTCTTGAAACCTTGGAAGACCGACACGGCAGCTATAAGTTGGAATTAATTCGCCAGCACTTAACAACAACCATAGTCTTAGAGGCTGAGACCCAGAGGCAACTGAAACCACGAAGAGGGTTCTTCTTGGGCGTCATTGTAAGTGCCCTCAAATTGACTCCTAGCAACCCTGTATAGAGTTTCCAAGGAGCGGCTGGTAAGTTTGAACCACTCACCTTGTGGTTCAAACTGACCTTATGGTTGCGTGCCACACCAGGACTCATTGCTGTTAGGACCAGATTAAGAGAATGCTTGTCTACACCAGCTAGTGAGAAGTAAAGGCATGATCAATGGCTCATGCTAGCTTGTCCAAGCAAGCAAAGAAAAAAAAAAGGGGGGGGGGGGGATGCTGTTAATTTAAGCTTCAAGGACCCCCATAATCCTTTGGAATATTTTGTATATATGTGTCTTTGTAGAAACAGGATGTGCAAAGAAGTTAAAGCTGCCCCCAGTATTTTTCAAAGTAAAGGCCCTGTCACAGACTCACATGGGATACCTTTTACAAATGCTCTTCCTGGGTCCTGCCAGACTGTACCAGATCTTTATGGGGGAGGAATTTTATACCTGTTAAGGTTTGCAAACCACTACTCTGAACAAAACATTATTTTCTAGTTGCTCTTAGTTTTGCAAAATTAGTAGTTGGCCCCAGAGCCTGTTCCAGGGAATGGCCTTTGTTGTTAAGTGCCATCGAGTCGGTTCCCACCCATAGGGTTTCCAAGAAGAGGCTGGTGAGCTTGAACCACTGACCTTGCAGCTCAAACTGACTTTGCAGTCCAGCGCATTAACCAACACCACCACCCTAGGACTCCTAGGGAATGGCCTAGACAGACACAAAGACCCCCATTTCCTGTGTTATGACTGGCCTCTTTCTGAGTACTTCCAATCATGCTGAATACACTGGGGTAAGTCAAAAAGTATTGCTACAAAATCATAGAAACCTTTATTCACAAAAATATCAAAATGTAAATTTGTTGCTTCTCAACATAACCTTCATCTAGGTCTACGTACTTCCGAAGGTAGTACATCCATCTTTTTTATTTATATCACATCAAAGTGGCAGTTTTGGCATGCTTAAGAGACTCAAATCGTGTTTCTTTAAAATGTTCTTTGAGTTGGGGGGCACAAAAAGAAGCCTGAAGAGGAAAGATCAGGACTGTAAGGCAGCTGGGGTAATGTTTCCCAATGAAATTTGTAT
The DNA here is from genome assembly GCF_000296735.1 of Chrysochloris asiatica. Taxonomy (NCBI): domain Eukaryota; kingdom Metazoa; phylum Chordata; class Mammalia; order Afrosoricida; family Chrysochloridae; genus Chrysochloris; species Chrysochloris asiatica. The sequence continues at coordinate 213,939 of NW_006408696.1, read as the reverse complement.
AGGGCAGCCCTTGATATGTTCCAAGAATGAACAGTTGTATTCTCATGATGGCAAACAGTTCCCTCGGCACAACAGTTTTCCATGATAATAAGCCCCCATGATTGTCCTATGCTCTTTGAGAAGATTACAAATCTCAAAAAAGTTACCATAACCTTCTGCCTTGAATTTAATTGGACCAGTAGGTCCCCTTGGAATTCATTATTTTGATGGGATCTTTTTTTTTTTTTGGAAAGCACTAGTGTATTTCCAAGAGAATTTGTCTGCAAACATCCACAGATCAGAGAGACATGCTTAAACTCATTTTGTTGGAAATAAACCTGTGCATGTATGAACTGAAACCCTAGTAGCAATATTTCTGGACTTGTACTTATATTGAGTCTTTCAAAGGGCTTTCCTGTCACACCTAAGAAGAGAGCACTTCACCCCCAGACTCTTTGTGCGGGCTCACCCTAGCACCAGGACTATAGTGTTGGCCAATGGACTGGACACTAACCTGGGCTCAGCTTTACTGCTGCTGCACACCAAGGGATGATGCTGTAGACAAGGCGGTTATCCAACTCAGGACACACACAGGGTTCCTCCTCCCCATGGGTACATGGCCGAACAAGGTTCAGTGGATTCCCAAGTATCCTTGAGTGATGTAACTGGAGCTCTCATTAGAGGCTCCCCTGTACTTAGAGCTTTTCACTGCTGTGGGTCTGTCACAGACCAAAGCTAGTCACCTCTTGAAAGCCTGTTGCACAGACAGACTCTGGTGCCGGAGGTCAGCCACTCTTCTCCCACATTAGGTACTCAAACCAAACTCACTGCCCCACGTGGAGTCGATTCTGACTCAGTGACATAAATGGCAGCGTAGAACTGCTCCACAGAGCTCCCAGGTTGTCAATCTTTATGGAAACAGATCGCCTCATCTTTCTCCTGTGGAGCAGCTGGAAAGGTCGAACTGTAGTCTTTTTGGGTAGTAGCTTAATCCACTGTACCACCAGGAATACTTCAGTAAGCACTCCTGTTGTTATTAAGCGCTGTCCAGTTGGTTCCAACTCACAGTGACCCTGTATAGGGTTTCCAAGGAGCAGCTAGTGGGTTTGAACCACCAACTGTAGTTAGTAGTCCAATGCTTATCCTACTGCACCACACCAAGACTCCACTAGGTGTTGTTGTTGGTAAGTGCTCTTGAGTCTGTTCTGACTCACAGGAACCCTGTACAGGCTTTCCAAGGCTTTCAATCTTTTTAGGAGTAGAGTTGCATCTTTCTCACACAGAGTGGCTGATGGGTTCAAACTTGGGGTTTGCAGTTCAGTGCTTATCTTATGGAGCCACAATGCTCCCCCTGCTAGGCACTCATAAGGCTGTAGTTACACATGGAAAGGCTAGTATCCCATCAGTTTAAATCACTGGTCCAACTTCTGCCATACTTGGGTTCGTGACCCCTGCCTATGAAGTGTGCAGGCACTAGACTGTCAGAGCTGTGGATGGAGGCCTTGCCACACACTTGGCAAGGTTTGGCTGCTCACCAGTGTGAATCTTCTCTGGTGTGAAGCATCTTTGGAAGTAGACACTTGTTTCTCACTGTGTGAGTACATGGAGATGATCAAGGAGTACACCAAGCCTCGCTCTTCCCATGATCAGAACAATAGTAGGTGTCTTGCCTATGTGGTTACATAGTTTTGGACCACATGAGCCTTTTTTAGCAAAGGTTTTAGGACAAACTCCACGGACATGGGGACGGAAGAGAGACCCAGAGTTCGAGGTTATACCTGGGGATGGCAGAAAGATGCCCCAGCTTCATTTGTGGTAAAATTTCTGTGATTCTACAAGATGATGATTATGATGATGATGATGATGATGATGATGATGATGTGCTGCAGGAGCAGAAAGCCTCATCTGTCTCCTGCGGAACAGCTGGTAGTTTCAAAATGCTGACCTAGAGGTTAGCAGCCCGATTTGTAATCACTACACTACCAAAGCTCCTTACAATTCTACATGGAGGCTTCAAAATATTGTGGTTAAAAATGGAGTTCAAAGATAATGGAATGCTTCCACAAAGTTTTTGAAGTGCTCTTGTATTTGTAGGATCACATATGAATTCACCTCTCTTCAGTCCTTTACCACCTAGAATTCTCCAAATTCTTGTTCTTACCTCTTCTTAGGAGAATGAACGATGCTATTTTTCTTCCCAACCAGTTGCTTTCCTTTGTTTGTACAGGTGGTGGTTAGTTGCCTTTATGATTTGAAGACATTGGAGAATTTAGCTCATTAACTAACAGTCAAGAACCCTACCAAACTAGTTTCAGCAGGGAGGTTAGACAAGTTCATGAATCGGATCCTATTAAGCTGTCTTTCCAAGGTTATTTTCTCCTGGATTCAAAGCTTCATCTGGGGCCTGTTTCTTAGGTTCCCATCCTCCATTCAGTCAGACAGGACTGGGGGGATTTCTAAATTGCTAGAAGGTTCTCTCTTTGTTCACTTCCCCTCTTATACTCTTCGGTACCACCCTCACCTGGAAAGAATTCCTGTAGGATTTCGCACTCCCTGTGAGAAAATCCAGGAACCCGGGACTCAGGTTCTCAAAGACTTGCGTTCAACTCAGGTATGGGGGAAGATAAAGGGAAGAGTCCAGAGTAACAGAAAGGAAAACAGCCTCCTTTCGGTGAGAGGATCCCTAGACTGACCCCTTCAGTACGGAGAACCTATGTAAAGAGGGATACTATGGGGATGGATTATCAAGAGAGATGGGGGGCGGATGGGTGTCTGTCCTCAGATCCTTTAATTTTCATTCTTCAAAAAGAAAACATAATGGAGGGTAAATGGGGGCGGGAAAAAAGCTGAAGAGCAGGCTGGACTCGAGAGGAGACGCCAGGCACCTTGCTCCTGCTCACCCCCGCAGGCGCTTCTGGCGGACTGGCGAGTTAGAACTGTCTCCGCGCGCCCTCTAACCAATCAGAAAGGTGCCTTACCTTCTCTGGCGCCCTTTAACGCCTTGTACCCTGTGAGGTGAGAGGAGGGCGGTGAGAGCACAAGCTCTATCGGCCAATCGCCGGCCACTGAGGGTGGTGCCTGTGAAAATTGGAGGCGGGGCTGTCTCCTTGGCAACGGTCCCAGCCCACCCGAAGAAGGGAGGGAGGAGTGGGTTAAGAGGAGCGGAGAAAGGAGGGGGCCCAAAGAAGTGGGAGTGGGCGCGCAGGGCTGGGAGAGGGATATGGGAAAGAGTCCCAGGCTCCGGGGCCTCCATGAGCCCGAGAAAGGTCGGTCCAGGTTACCCCGATGCGGCCGGAGATGGCCCTGAGGCTCGGGTGGGGAAGGGAGCTAGAGGCCGCCCCCGCTGGCGCCGGGACGCGTCTCTCCTTCTCGCTGACCTTGGTATCGCTTGTCGCCTCGTCCTTGGCCACACGCACGGACCGATGCTGGGTCCGGGAGATGGACAGACAGGTTCCTGTGCTGACAAGAGACCTAGGACATAAGCGCACAGACTGCCCCAGCCCTTCCTGCTGGCCCTGGGGCGCGTGTCTGCCCCCTACCCAACGGCTGGGCCATCCATCCCAGGGTTAATGCCAACGAGTTTCCACCTCCAGCTGCTCCTAGAGAGGCCGCAGCGCTAGCCAGCGGGGGGAACTGGCCGCGGACGGACACTTCCTGTGCGGGGGGGAGGGGGCCGGACAGCCGCAGCCCAGCCTGGGCTGGGGGGCCTGACTGGGGGGCTTCGGGTGGGGAACGGGGCCTGGGTGCGGCAGGACCGGTTGTGAAGCCCCTCTAACCCGAGGCCACGACGCGTGGGGTCCGTGAGGACCACAGGCCAAGCCCGGACCCTGTCAAGGGGGCGGGACCGCGGGGAGGGAGGGGCCCGGCGGCCAGGAGAGGCCCAGGGTCAAGACGTCCGGCCTCAGGGGCCGGGGCTGGGCAGCCAGGTCCCTTGGGCGGCGCTGAGTGGGCAGGCTGCGAGGGCCCGGGGCTCAGGGCACTCAGGCCAGGTCTCAGGATCGTCTTCCATCGCCCCCGCTGCCCCCGCACTGGAAGCCGGCGGGGATGGAGCGGGAGGCGTCGCCGTGGGGCCTCGAGCCCCGAGATGTGCACAGTCCTGACGAAACTGGGAGCTTCGAAGGGTCCCTCAAAGGTGAGGGAGGGATCACCCCTTGGAGGAGTGTGCCAGGGAGAGGGGACAGTGGTTTGTGGGAGGAGAGGAGAGCCCAGGGTTTGGACTCCTGGGACTTGGATGGGTCGGGGGTCAGTTGTGGGGATGAAGGTGGTAATTTCACTACCTGTCTAAGGACAAGCGACTTTACTTTAAGTGAAGGCAGAGGTTTGTGACAGACCATTTGAAGGCAAATGAATCTTATAGATCTCATACAATTTGGGTTTTCTGTAATTCTCTGATCCTGCAGGCAACATAAGTGCCAATGAAGAAGAGGAAATGTCTCATGAAGAAGGCTCCGGGGACTATGAGGTTGAAGAAATACCATTTGGACTCGAACCCCCCCAAAGCCCAGAGTTTGAACCCCAGAGCCCCAGGTTTGAGCCAGAAAGCCCTGGTTTTGAGTCCAGAAGCCCTGGGCTTGTGCCTCCCAGCCCTGAGTTTGCACCCAGAAGCCCCGAATCAGATTCTCAGAGCCCTGAGTTTGAATCCCAGAGCCCTAGTTACGAACCCCAAAGCCCTGGGTATAAACCTAAGAGCCCTGGGTATGAACCCAAGAGCCCTGAGTATGAACCCAAGAGCCCTGGATATGAGTCCCAGAGTACAGGGTATGAACCCCAGGACTCTGGATTTGAAACCCTGAATCCTGAGTTCAAAACCCAAAGTCCTAAATTTGAAGCTCAGAGTTCCAAACTCCAGGAAGGTGCAGAAGTGCTTTTGAACCCCGAAGAAAAGAATTCCTTGAGTATCCCCTTGGGAGTCCACCCGCTAGACTCCTTCACCCAGGGGTTTGGAGAGCAGCCCACAGGGGGTCTGCCCCTTGGACCACCTTTTGAGATGCCCACAGGTACCCTGCTGACTTCGCCCCAGTTTGAGATGCTCCAGAATCCTCTAGGCCTGACAGGGACCCTGCGGGCTCCCGGCCGGCGGGGTGGCCGGGCCAGGTCTGGGGAAGGCCCTCGGCCTAACATCTGTGGCATCTGTGGAAAGAGCTTTGGGCGGGGTTCCACCCTGATCCAGCACCAGCGCATCCACACGGGTGAGAAGCCCTATAAGTGTGAGGTCTGTAGCAAGGCCTTTTCTCAGAGCTCTGACCTCATCAAACACCAGCGTACCCACACGGGCGAGAGGCCCTACAAGTGTCCCCGTTGTGGCAAGGCCTTCGCTGACAGCTCCTACCTGCTTCGCCACCAGCGCACCCACTCGGGCCAGAAACCCTACAAGTGTCCCCACTGTGGCAAGGCCTTTGGCGACAGCTCCTACCTCCTGAGGCACCAGCGCACCCACAGCCACGAGCGGCCCTATAGCTGCCCTGAGTGTGGCAAGTGCTACAGCCAGAACTCATCCCTGCGCAGCCACCAGAGAGTGCACACTGGGCAGAGGCCCTTCAGCTGCGGCATCTGCGGCAAGAGCTTCTCCCAGCGCTCAGCACTGATTCCCCACGCCCGAAGCCATGCCCGGGAGAAGCCCTTCAAGTGCCCTGAGTGCGGCAAGCGCTTTGGTCAAAGCTCGGTGCTGGCCATCCATGCCCGCACCCACCTACCGGGCCGCACCTATAGCTGCCCCGACTGTGGCAAGACCTTCAACCGTTCCTCCACACTGATTCAGCACCAGCGCTCCCACACCGGTGAGCGGCCCTACAGGTGTGCGGTGTGCGGCAAGGGCTTCTGCCGCTCCTCCACACTGCTGCAGCATCACCGCGTCCACAGTGGTGAGAGGCCCTACAAGTGTGATGACTGTGGAAAAGCCTTCTCACAGAGCTCCGACCTCATCCGTCACCAGCGCACCCATGCAGCTGGCCGGCGCTGACCTGGGACCCTGCTAGGGATGTGGGAGGTGGTGGGTAGATGAGAAGGGGGCAGGAGTTAAAGGAAAAACGTTGAAACAATGGAAAAGCTGGAAAGAATGGAGTTGAGGATTCCAGGATAAGAAGGGGCCAGGGTGGAGGAAGTTACATGCCCTGGAGACTTATGGGAAATGGGCTACGATGAGGGGTTGGAGGGAGGCCAAACAGACAGCAAGAGGCTTTGGGCAAGATCCAGGAAAAGGTCAGCAGAGAGCTGGCCTCTGAGGTAGCATGCCCCTTGGTGGGTGCCTGGCTTGGCCAAGTATTAGAAGGGGGTGGGGGGAGGGAGGGGTTGGATTCATTAGAGTTTGGTAGATTAGCGTGGTAGCTGCGGAGAACCCTCCCTGAGTCAGGAAGTGGGTAAGAGGGTAGGTGGGATGGGAGTGGGGCACCAGGGTGTGAGGCCTGGGCCCCTGAGTTTCAACTCCCAGCCTCCCTTGTCTTCCTCAGTTTTTGGGGCCCCTGAATTTGAGTTCAATAAAGACCTTTATGTGGTAAAAAGAAATTTGTCCTTAAAATGTGTGTGTGGCCAGTGGGAGACCATGAGCTTAGAATAGTCAACAGAGCCCCTGGGGCCTTTTCTGGGAGCGTTTTATGTTCAGTGTTCCTCTAAACTCTTACCACCTTTCCATTTTACACACTGGAAATCTGAGTCTCAGGAGACAGGACTGGCCCATAACTAAAGTTCCTGTCCTGTTTTGAATACAGTATTAAGGCAAAAGAGGAGGCGCGGTATTACAGTGTGAGAAAGCCCTCAACTTTGTAGGGACCTCCCTCCTCATTAAGTCCCTCAAACACAGGGTCAGAAAACAGACCCTGATTGTTATATCCAGATATAGATCCCATTTTCCACTTCTCAGAATCGACTCAATACCAGTCGGTTGGATTTGATTTTCTTTCTGACGCCTGCACCCTTCCTGACTAGAACATCTAGCTTCCATATGAAGATGCTGATGTGAGATGTGGAAATCTGAGCTATGAGGAAGGTCTGCAATTCCAACCCCACCCATGGGGAGTAAACATTTGGGTATGAGAACCGGACAGTTACTTTAGGCCCTAAGACTCTCCCTCCTGGACAAGTGTGACCCAAACCCCATTGTTGTTAAGTGCTATTGAGTTGGTTCTGCATAAGAATGATACTGTACAGGGTTTCTGAGGCTGTTAATCTTTTTCCTGTGGAGTGGCTGGTGGGCTCAAACCTCTGACTTTGTGGTTAGCAGTCCGTGCTTATCCTACAGGGCCACTGTGTTCCCACAAACCCCATGAGTAGGTTCAATTTGTCTGCTTCCTTTTTAGGGCCCGGCTGCTCCCGTAAAGATTTACAGCCTCGGAAACCCTATAGAAGGGTGCTATGAGTTGGAACTGACTCCATGGCATATAACAACAACAATATATTTTGGAGGAGCACTGGTGTTGTAGTGGTTAAAGTGCTCGGCTGCTAACAGATGGCAGTTCAAACCCACAGTTGCTCTGTGGGAGAAAGCTGGGATGGTCTGCTTCTGTAAAGATTTATAGCCTTAGAAACATAATGGAGCAGTTCTACTTTGTTGCTATGAGTCGAAGTAATTGGCAGTGGGTTTTTTGGGATTTGCTGGTGAGACACCCACACCCTCACCCACCTTTATCCTGAGATCCTCTCATCCAAATCCAGGCTCCTCCGAACACTTGTGCCTGGTGAACATCACAGATGTTCATCCTGAGATGAACACCTACTAAGGGCCTAACTGCTCCTTCATGTAATCGGCCTGGTGTGACACTATAGGATAAGCATTCAACCTTAAGGTCGGGTCAAACTCTCGGAAACCCTTCAGCCGCTTCTTGGAAACCCTATACAGGATCACTATGAGTCAGAACCGACTCAACGGCACTTAAAGATACACTGTAAAAAGTTTCTTCATTCTATTTCACACATAAAGAAATAGGCTCATAGAGATCAGTGATGTGCTCAAAGTCACTCAGTGACAAATCATGCACGTCTTGGTGCCACCATCCCCTAAGCCACCTTGGACACACATGGGAGCGGTTGATATACAAACTGTCTCAGACTCTGGATCCTGGTGTCGCTCCCATCCCACACTCATCCTCTGGGTCTTAGAACTTGTAAGAACAAACTGTTTGACCAAGCACATTTCAATTCTGCACCTCAGTGGTCTACAAACTCTGGAAGGAGCCTAGGCATCAGGTATTTCAATGCACTTTGGTTGGTTTCGTAGTTTTCAAAGTTTAACTTATTTTGAGAAGCAATATTTTTTCTTTTTTTCAACTGAAACTATCAGTTTTTTAAAGATCTTTTGTAAACTACACACATTTTTGTACAGCTACTTTACCACCCTCAATCACTAAAATACACTAATCTCCATTCTTAATACAGCTCACATGTGTAAATGGGGAGCACAGTGGCACTGTAGGACAAGCACTGAACTGTGAACCTCCAGGTCGGTAGTTCAAACCCACCAGCCACTCCTTGGGAGAAAGATGAGGCTTTCTGTTCCCACAAAGATTTACAGTCTCAGAAACTCTATAAGGGGTTGCTATGAAATTGGAAATGACTTGACGGTACTTAACAACAGCAACTTATATAAGCATATGTTGAATAAAAATACATTTAACTCCCTGAAGTGAGGTTTCATATGTAGACATGTCAATTATACTATTTAATTATCAAATTTTGGAGTTACTTTTTTTCTGCTCCCAAACACATTTGTAGACCCCTGACCAATGCCTGAGGTGCCTAATTGTATGCACAGAGCCTCAAAAAGAAAACCTGAGAAAGTGAGGGTGGAGACTCAGCTGCTTACCCCTCACCCCCATCTTCCGTGACTACTCTTGAGGTACCTTCAGAGCCCAGGTGGAGCTAGTCAAACCTGGAAAGAATTCCAGGTCACAAGTATAATGTCTTCCCCAAGGTCACACAGCAACCTGTGAGGAAGAGCTAGAACACCAACCTGGGGCTCTTGACGTGCAGTTTAGCATGCTGCTTTCTGCTACGTCATCTTGCCCAACAGAACCACGTCTGGCCACTGCCATTTTTGAGCAGCTCAAATGTTATTTAATACAACAATTCTGAGGTCTATACAATTATTGTTCCCATTTTACAGATGAGGAAATGAGTTCCAGCAGCATCAATTGTCCCTCATCATCTAGCTAGGAAAGTGACAGAACCTGGATTGACCCTTTTCCTAACCAGATGAAGATGTTGTTTATTTTTTTCACACACTCTCACAAATGTACAGTGTTTTCTTGAGGCTTCATGACATGTGTCACCACTCATCTGTCAGTTTGTCATACTTTGGTGGCTTGTTCGTTGCTGTGATACTAGAGGTGGTGGTGGTGGTGGTGGCTGTGTGCCTTCAATTTGCTTCTGACTCATATTGACCCAAATAAAGTTTCCATGGCTGTAAATTTTACACCCCCACTCATCTGTCAGTTTGCCGTACTGTGGTGGCTTGTGTATTCCTATGATTTTAGAAGCTATGCCACGAACATTTAAAAATGCCCCAGGGTCACCCATGGTTGACAGGTTTCAGCTGAGCTTCCAGACTACGACAGACTAGGATGAAGGAGTGATGGACTACTTCTGAATATTTAGTCACTGAAAACCTTATGAATAGTAGTGGAACACTGTCAGCCCAGAATATTGAATATTGAAATATTATAAATAACACCAGAATATTGTCAGATGAGCCCCTCAGGTTGGAAGGCACTCAATATGACAGGGGAAGAGCTGCCTCCTCAAAGTAGAGTTGGTATGAATGGAGTAAAGCCCTTGGGATCTTTATTTGCTGATGGGGCACAACTCAGAATGAAGAGAAACAGATGTAAACATCTATTGACAATCCGAACATGGAATGGATGAAATATTAATCTAGGAAAATTGGAAATAGTCAAAAATGAAACAGAATGCCTAGACATCAGTAACCTAGGCATTAGTGAGATGAAATGGAATGGTATTGGCCATTTTGAATCTGAAAATCACGTGGTTTACTATGCCGGGAATGACAAATTGAAGAGGAATGGTGTCACATAATCATCAAAAAGAACATATCAAGATCAGTCATGAAATACAACCTTGTCTACGATAGGATAATATCCATATGCCTACAAGGAAGATCAGTTAATACCACTATTATTCAAATTTACGCACCAATGACTAAAGCCATGAAAATGAAATGGAAGAATTCTACCAACTTCTTCAAGGAGCTCTGGTAGCGTAGTGGTTACGAATCAGACTGCTAACCTCAGGGTCAGCAGTTCGAAACTACCAGCTATTCTGCGGGAGAAAGATGAGGCTTTCTGCTCCCATAAAGATGTACAGCTTCGGGAAACCCTCTATGGGGTCCTTATGAGTCAGAACCAACTGGACCGCACATAACCACCACCACCACCAACTTCTTCAGTCTGAAACTGATCAAACATGTAATCAAGAAGTATTGATAATTATGAGTGATTGGAATGCAAAGGTTGGAAAATATGGCCTTGGTGATAGAAATGATGCTGCAGATTGCATGATAGAATTTTGTAAGACCAATGACTTCTTCATTATGAATACCATTTTCAAACAGCATAAAAGACAATTAAACACAAGGACCTTACCAGAGGGAATACACAGAAATCAAATTGACTACATCTGTGGAAAGAAAGGGTGGAAAAGCTCCATATCATCAGCCAAAACAAGGCCAAGGGCAGACTGTGGAACAGACCATCAATTGCTCATATGCAAGTTCAGGCTGCAGCTGAAGAAAATTAAAACAAGTCCACGAGAGCCAAAATATGATCTTCAGTATGGTTGGTGTTTATGTACTGTGGAGTCGGCTCTGACTCATAGTGACCCTGCATAGGGTTTCCAAGGCTGTAAATCTTCACAGGAGCAGAAAGCCTCATCGCTCTCCTGCGGAACCACTGGTAGTTTTGAACTGCTGACCTTGAGGTTCACAGCCCTACTATAACCACTGCTACCAGAGTGCCTGACCTTGTGTATATTTCACCTAAATTTAGAGACCATCTCAAGAACAGATTTGATGCATTTGACACCAATGACCAAAGACCAGAAGAACTGTGGGATGCCATCAAGACAATAATACAGGAAGAAAGCATAAGGTCATCAAACAACAACAACAACAACAAAAACAACAGCGTAATAGTTAGGGTTCTGTGTCAACTTGACTAGGCCAGGATTTCCAGAGGTTTAGCAGTTGGGATGTGCTTATTTCCCTGCTGATGAAACCTAATACAGACATAGTTAACTCTATGATGATTGACTATGAGCAACCAATCAACTGAAAGAATGTTTCCTTGGGAGTGTGGACAAGCAAGAAAAACTTTCTCTCTCTCTCTTCCACTGGTGACCTGGAACCCTGCAATTGTAAGCCATTACCTTGATAATAAACTTCTGTGGTACTGTAGGATTAAGCACTGGACTGCAAAGTTGGTTTGAACTGCAAGGTGAGTGATTCAAGCCCACCAATTGCTCCTTGGAAACCCTATACAGAGTTGCTATGTATTGTAACGCACTCAACGGCACTTAATAACAACAACAATATACGTATATATTATATGTTTTACTGGTTTTGCTTTTCTAGAAAACCCTGCTTAAAACAGTCAGGAAAGGAAAAAAAAGACCAAAATCAAGACATTGTTGGGAAAATAAATGTTCCTGGAATTGATGGAATAAAAATTGAAAATTTTAAATTAACTGATATAGTCCTGGAGGTGATCACTCATCTATACCAAGAAATTTGGAAGACAGCTTCCTGGTCAACCAATTGAAAGAAATCTATATTTGTGCCCATTCCAAATAGAGGTGACCCAATGTAATGTGGAAATCATTGGAGAATATTATTAGTAACTCATGCAAGTGAAATTTTGCTAAAGATAATTTAAAAATGGTTACAACAGCACATCTGCAGGGAACTACAAGAAACTCAAACTGTATATAGAAGAGGATGTGAAACGAGGGATATCACTGCTGATGTCAGATGGATCTTGGCTGAAAACAGAGAATATAAAAAAAGAGGTTTACTTTTGCTTTCTTAACTATGCAAAGGCATTTGACTTTGGGAATAATGACAAACTGTGGATGGCATTTGGAAGAATGGGAATTTCAGAACACTTCATTGTGCTCATGAGGAACCTGTACATAGACCAAGAGGCAGTTGTTCCAACAGAATAAGGGAACACTGAATGGTTTAAAATCAAGAAACGTGTGTAGCAGGGTTGTATCCTTTCACATACTTATTCAATCTGTAGGCTGAGCAAATAATCAAAGAAACTGGATTATATGAAGAAGAACGTGGCATCAGGATTGGAGGAAGACTCATTAACAAGTTACTATATGCAGATGATACAACCTTGCTTGCTGAAAGTGACGAGGACTTAAAATACTGATAAAGATGAAAGACTACAGCCTTCAGTATGGATTGAACCTCCATGTAAAGAAAACAAAAGTCCTCATAACTGGACTAATAAATAACATCATGATAAATGGAAATATGATTGAAGTTGTCAAAGACTTCATTTTGCTTGAATTCATAATCAACACTCATGAAAGCAGCAAAAGACATATTGCATTTGGCAAATCTGCTGCAAAAGACCTCTTTAAAGTGTGAAAGAGCAAAAATATTAGTTTGAAGACTAAGATGTGTCAGACCAAAGCCATAGTATACTGACTGGTATGGTGCTGTAAGATAAGCAGTGGATTGTTAACCACAAGACTGGTAATTCAAACCCACCAACTGCTCCTTAGAAACCCTATGTTGTTGTTGTTGTTGTTGTTGTCAGATGCCATTGAGTCTGAACTGACTCATAGCGACCCCATGCACAGCAGAACGAAACAATGTCCAATCCTGGGCCAACCTCACTACCGCTGCCACACTTGACGCCATCAATGATGCCACTTGGCCGATCCATCTCGTTGGGGGTCTTCCTCTTTTTCTCTGACCGTCCATCTTACCCAGCATGACATCCTTCTCTAGCGACTGTTCCCTCCTGACAATATAGTCACTATAATGGTACTTAACAGCAACAACAACACTATATGTGTGCAAAAGTTGGACCATAAATAAGGAAGACCACTGAAGAATCAATGCATTTGAATTATGGAGTTGGAGACGAATATTAAAAATACCATGGGCTGCCAGAAGAACACACAAATCTATCTTGGAAGAAGTGCAGTCAGAAAGTCCTTAGAAGCCAGGATGGCAAAAGTTGGTTTCTCATATTCAGACATGTTATCAGAAGGGATCAGTCATTAGAAAAAGACACCAAGCTTGGTCAAATGGAGGGTCAGCCCTAAGGAGATGGAGTGACACAATGACAGGAACAATGGGTTCAAATATAACCACTGTGAGGATGGTGCAGAACCAGATAGTATTTCAGTCTGTTGTGCATTGGGTTGCTATGAGTCGGAACTGACTTAATGGCAGCTAACAACAGCATGGCATGTGATGACACTCTGATGGCTTGTAGAGTGTGACTTCTATGTTCTTATGTTTAAAATGTTTCTGTTTTAATATCTAATTTAATAACTATTAACAGATATGAGGAGACTTCAAAAAGTTTGTGGAAACCTTCCATTATCTTTCAACTACATTTTTTTCATGAACTTTTTAAAGCCCATCCTATAACCCATACATGGAAGCTCTCTGGGGATCCTGAATAATAGAAATGGGTCCAGAGAACTAACATGTTAGAGAACCACTGAATAAACATTAGAGAACACCTCCTCTGTGCCATTCCCAGTTAGGGGCCAGGTGTTGGTAACACATGTGAATGAGACCTGGGTGCTTGCTTGTCAGGACTCATGGTCCTGTGAGAGATGCCAACACAAAGTGAGACTGTGCCCCAGAGAGGAACAAAGTGCTGATAGCGTGAGTAATTTTCTCCAGGAATGGACAAGATGAGGAAGTACCTTGAAGTAAGAAGGTGCCGATGGATTGAAAGGAGCGGGATAGGGGTGTTGGCAAAGGGAACAGCATATGCAAAGGCACAGAGATGGGGAAGACAAGTAGGTGTGTGAAGATGACCCTCTTGGATGAGGTGGGATACTGATTCCTAAAAATGATGACGGCAGATCTCATTCTGAAACAAACTTCACAGTGTTCTGTGCTTTCGTTTCTGACCTTGATAAAAATAGCTACAATTCTTTTAAGTGTCACATAATATCACCTCCTCAGAGAGATTTCCCTAACCATTAATCTGAAACAGGAGTTTGGGTATAATGTTGTAGGATAAGCACTGGATAGCTAACCAGAAGGTCAGAGGTTCAAGTCCACCAGCCGCTCCTTGGAAATCCTACAAAGTGTAGGAATCAGAACTATGAATCAGAACTGCCTCCACGGTACTTAACAACAACAGTAATGTAAAAGGCTCTCTCTATCACCCTTTCACAAATTAGTATCCAGCTGTTTTTTGTTTTTTTTTCCATTACAGTCCTTATCACTACTGAATCCAATTTCTATTTGTTTACTGTTTTTTTTCCCATGGGAGTGTAAGCTTCTTAAAAGTAGGAATTTGTCTGTTTCCTTCAGCACAATGTCTTCAGAGTCCAGAACAGGGCCTGGTACAAAGTTGTTGTTGTTAAGTGCCGTCGAGTCGGTTCCGACCCATAGCGACCCTGTACAGGGTTTCCGAGGGTGTAAATCCTTACGGGAGTAGAAAGCCTCATCTTTCTCCCGCGAAGCGGCTGGTAGTTTCGAACCGCTGACCTTAAGGTTCGCAGCCCGATTCGTAACCACTAGCCCTCAAAAAACATTCTCTGATCAAGAAAAGATTTTCACACTAAAATAAAAACATTCTTTGATGGTTATCGGGTGGGAGGGAAGGGGGAGTAATTCACTGGCTAAAAGGTGTTTGTTGCTGTCGAGTCATTTCTTACTCATAGTGACCCTGAATAAGAGCGACTAGTGGGTTTGAACTACTGACCTTGCAGTTGGCAGTCTAGACAAGCAAGGATAAGACCTTGCTTATCCTATAGTACCATACCAGGAGTCCTATAAGGTTATTTCTAATTTGTGTGAGGGAGAAGGTAATATACAATAAGGGGGAAGTTGGCAAAAACATGATGGAAGCACATGAAGCTATAGAGAGAAATGCAAGAGTAAAAGGCAGAGGTAAATATCAATTTATATATACAACCCTACAGTAATGACAATCTATACATGGGTAGACATGTAGGCTGAACAGGTGTGGGAGGGAGAGTGGGAGTAGACCCACAAATGTATAAAGATTAGACAGAGGCTATTCAGATGTGGGTATTTACCTTTGTTGCAAGTATATCCAGGGTTATGGTGGAGCATACAGAGGACACAGTTATGAAAACTTCTTAGACATTACCAAACACCTTGAAGGAAAGAGTCACTGGGCCTGGGGGCTCAGGGCTATAGTTTTGGAGGATCTCATGGTCAACTGGCATACCATAGTCCACAAAAACAATGCTCTTATGTCGGTGAGTAGCAACTGGGATCTCGAAAGCTCGTAAGTGGCTATCTAAGGTGCAGCTATTGGTCTCTCCCTGTGTGAAGGAAAGAAGAGTGATGAAAGTTGAAGTTGCGTGAAAACCATTAGTCCAGTGGACAAATGGACCACGTAGACATCAGTCTCTATGACCTGAAATCAGAAGAACTAAATGGTACCTGGCTACCTCTTCCAACTTCTAGGACAGGGATCGTATTAGAAGGTCCTAGATAGAAGGAGCTCTGGTAGCGTAGTGGTTACGAATCGGGCTGCGAACCTTAAGGTCAGCGGTTCAAAACTACCAGCTGCTCCGCGGGAGAAAGATGAGGCTTTCTACTCCCGTAAGGATTTACACCCTCGGAAACCCTGTACAGGGTCGCTATGGGTCGGAACCGACTCGAAGGCACTTAACAACAATAACAACAACAGATAGAGTGCAAGGAAATGTGGAAGAAAACTCAAAATCGTAAAAACTGCCAGCACACTAGTCAGATAGAGACTGCTGGAACCCCTGACCATGGCTGTTGGCGACCCTTCAGCTCTAGAATTGAACTTACCCCCATGGCTCAATTTTCAACTAAGCAATGGTAAGTATGCACTTGAGCAAGTGTGGGGAACATAAGGCCTGCAAAATCATGTAGCCTAGTCCTCTCAAGGCAACCGCACTTCCAGCCATCACACTGTTGTTGTTATTAAGTGCCTTGGAGTCAGTTCTGACTCATAGTGACCCTATATATGGTTTTCTAGGACCAGCTGGTGGGTTTGAACTTCCGACTTTGTGGTTAGCAGTCCAATGTTCATCCTATAGTGCCACACCAGGACTCCATTGTTGTTGTTGCTATTAAGTGCTGTCGAGTTACTTCCGACACAATGACCCTGTATAGACTTTCTGAGGAGCAGCTGGTGAGTTTGAACCACTGACTTTGCGGTTCAGACTGACCTTGCAGTTCAGCGCATTAACCCACAGCAGCACACCAGGACTCTAATCATCACACTGTTGTCATTGTTAAGTGAAATTGAATTGGTTCCAACCTGTAGTGACCCTGTATAGGGTTTCTAAGGAACAGCTGGTGAGCTTGAACCACCGACCTTGTAGTTCAAACCGTTTTTTGCAATTCAGAGCATTAGCCCACAGCACCACATCAGTCATCACATTGGGGTGAGTTAATTAAAATGTTTGAGCAAATACAGCCAGCTAATTTTTAAGTTGCTAATTTTGTATGGCCCACAAATGATGTTATAAACGTTGGCAAAAAGAGCCTTCCACCCCTGCATTAGAGGTACACACGCCACAGAATGGTCAACCACTACCAATCAAAAGGGCAGCGTTTACCCAAGGACAAAATTCAATAGGATTGGGGGAAAAAGGAAGAATGGGAATAAGGAACACAGGGAGGAAGCGGGATAAGTGATCTTACACTGAAGGGCTTGCAACCTTTGAAATGAAATAAAGTCTATGATTATTGAATGAAAAACTGATGATCTGCTTTGTAAACCACCACTGAACTCACAATAAAAGTATTGGGTAAATGAACAGAAACTAATTTATGTTACACAATATCTAGAGATAGTCTTATGTTCTTTTAGTAGTTCTGTGATATTCCTGACAGGTAGTTTTCCACTTACGGGAAAATGTGCTTCACTTCTTCCTTCCTGATGTCATATCACAGCCAGCTTGTGGTTCCTTGGGGGTTGAGCCCAGAAGAGATGAACCTGGAGAGTTTGGTAAGGAAAGATTATTCTGGGTCTTGCATGAAAATTTGTGAAATTTCATTTACTCCCTGTAGGCAGCAGAGTCCCCAGAGGTCACTGCTTGGGGGGAAGAAATGTTATCTCATCTCCCACCTGATAAGGACACACAGTGCTGTGTCTGGTCTTAGAGTCACTCAATATCAGCCCCTCCTACTGACCATAAGAGGGCAGCAGTGACTGGCCCTCCTTCCCTTCTGTAGGCAGAGGGTCTACACTCAACATTTAATGAATTGTCAAATCCTCCTAACCTCTTCTCACTTTCCATCTTTCTTCCTGCTTCTCTTTTTAATTAGCTCACAATGTTAGACTCAGTCTGGTCTCTGGGTCATTCTGGGGAGAACAGACACAAAGAGGAAGAAAATAAGAGAGAAAAAGCAAAAAGAGCTGTTTTCAGTCCATTTAGTGAGTTGAGCAAGAAATGTTCATTGGGCCAGGCCAAATGTCGCATCAGCATAGAAATACCACAAAATTGGACAGAATTTCACATTTATTGGGTAAATGCATGCAGGTACTATGCTTGGTGCTGGGGACCCCAGTGAACAAACATGTCCCTATCCTTGAGTTCACAGTCTCATGAGAGTGTGATGGGTCCTGGGAGAGGCTGTGGAGTGAGAGACAGGACAGGCAAGGCTGAGCCTTGAAGGATGTGCTGCCTTGGATCCACCCAAATTTTTTTCTACATCTTCCCACAGGCTCCGTCATTAATTCAGTGGAATTGTGTCAAGTGCCTGCTATGACATCACCAGGAATCCTAAGGTAAACAAGAACAGGGTCCTTGCTCTCATGGGGTTCATTTTGAGAGCCATATAATAAGTAAACCACCAAAAGTCAATTCAAATAGGATCCACACGGTGAGAGCCACATATAGACTGGTCTTAGGTGCTGTCATGTTGGTTCCAACTCAACGATCCAATGTACAACAGATGAAAACACTGCCTGGTCCTGTTACAGGAATGTATACTGTGGGAACCCAAGTACAATGGACTGGCTGGGGCTGTTCTCAGGAAGCCATGCATAAACTGAAATCTGAAGACTGAGTGAGAACTAGCCAGGAAATGGGGGAGATCTTGTAGGCAGAGGGAGCAATCTGGGAACATGACAGGAGAGAGGTTGGCACATGAGGAAGGTGGTAGAGCTGGAGCTTAGATAAGGAAGAGGGTATCTCTAGAGGAAGCTGAGGAGGGCAACAGGGGCCCCCTTTTGTAGAGCCTTAGAAGACATGTCGCCCTTAACTAGAGCGTAAGGAGCTTGCCACAACACTGCGTAACACAGATCAGATGTGCTCTCTTTTGAAGAAGAGCAGGCTGACTGGGCTCAGGCAGGAGGGAGGGCAGGACAGCTCAGTGGTGGCTGTGGACATTCAAAGGCAGCAGGATGCAGGGGGCAGACTTCAGGTCCTTAGACAACAGTTTCTCCAAATTTAGAACAGACATTCTCCTTCTGGGAAAGGGTCCAGGAGGGGCTGTGGGAGCCAAGAAGATCTGATAGTTCAAGCCCACATCTCTGTAGCCTTCCTGGCCAGTCCTTCAAACTGAGCTTTCTCATAAGCCTCCAGTGGAGCAGGTGGGAATGAGTTTCATGTTTGAGACAGGGACATTGAGGCCTGTGGAGGGTCAACGACTTGCCCAAGAACACACAGTAGAATGCAGGTCCAGGTAGACCAGTCTAGGCATCCAGAGTCTGAGCTGGATTCTCTGTGCTTCAGGCCTGGACCTCAGTCTTTGTCTCTCCATCCGGGGCCTCCTCCTTGTGGAGGGGCTCCAGGCAGCCAGGGTCCATGGCCTCCTCCAGAGATGCTGGCTTCTCAGAACCTTCTTCAGGAATTCCATTTGGGGCACTTGTGTCAGCTTCCATTTTCTCCTTCAGTTTCCGTTTGAAGAAGCCAATCTGTGGGGAGACAAAAACGGAGTAAGCAAACAATCAACAGCGCACTTTGGATCAGACTGCGTCAGTGAAACGTGAAAACTCTGTTTGTGTTCCTAAATCACAGATGCTACAAACACGTGGTGCTCAGATGGGGTGATGATACCTACTGCTCACAATTTCTGGCAATCTCTTAAAGCTATGCATTGGACAGTTTGTTCTTTAGGCTCATCAAAATGTCAATTACTAATATATCAATATTGCTTCAATTGCAATAAATGTGTCACAGGAATGCAAGGTGTTAATAGGGGAAACAGGGTGCAGGGATGGAGGGACTATATAGGGACTATATTTTAGACACAATTTTTCTGTAAATCTAAAACTATTCTAGAAAACAGAGGCTATTTTTAAAAGGTCATGCACCAATCTTTTAGGTAGGTGAACTGACAATATCTAGTATTACTAAAAGATAGAACCAACATCTAGAAAGTACTTATTAGGTGCCATGTGCTGGCTATTGGAAGCTTAAAACTCATTGATCCAGCAATTCCCCTTCTAGGTATCAATCCTAAATAATATTTGGACAAGTGTGTAACTGTATAGGTGATGGTGTTTATGTGCGGTGGAGTCGGTTCCAACTCATAGTGACCCTGTACAGGGTTTCTGAGACTGTAAATCTTTACGGGAGCAGAACGCCTCATCTTTCTCCCGCAGAACAGCTGGTAGTTTAGAACTGCTGACCTTGCAGTTTGCAGTCTGATTCATAACCACTACGCTACCAAAGCTCCTTAACTATATAGGTAATAAGAGTATATTTGGGAGGAGGGGAAGACATTTTATAAAACAGGTGTATGTTAGAAACAATTCAAATCCTCATCTATAGGAAGCTTATTAAATAAACGGTGGCACATTTTGAGTAGTCTTTGGTTAAAATGCAAGAGGTGGTCCAATTATGCTGTTATGGAAAACATCAAGATATAAGATTAAAAAAAAAAAAAGATATAAGATCAACTGGAAAATATAAACTCCAGGCAGGAGAGCATCATTCCACTTACATCTTCTAGATATATACAGAAAAACTGACTTTCTCATACATATATAGGTACATATATGAGGGGGCTTCAACAAGTTCATAGAAAAATGGAGTGAAAAGGTAAAGGAATTTGATGGATAGATATACAGGCTGAACAGGTGTGGGAAGGAAAGGGGGAGTATACCTATGCATATATATAGCTGGACAGAGGGTATATGTATGTGGGTATTTATATTTGCTGCAAATAATATCAATGAGTGTGGTAGAGCATACAGGGGCAAAGTGATGAAAATGTCTTAGATATAAGCAGGCCTATTAAGGGAATGAATTGTAGGACTCAGAGGCTCAGCATCATAGTTTTAGGGGACACCTAGGTCAATTGGCATAACATAGCCCACAAAGACGGTATGTACATCCTACTTTGGTGAGCAGCAACTGGGGTCTTAAAAAGCTCATGAATGGTCATCTAAGATACAACTGTTCTTCTCTCCCTGTCTGAAAGATGGAAATTGAAGAAACATGGAAACAATTAGTCCGGTGCACTCATAGACCACATGAACATCAGTTTTCACAACCCTGAGACCAGAAGAACTAGATGGTGTCTAGTTACCACTAAGAAGCTCTGGTAGTGTAGTGGGTTATGAGTTGGGCTGCTAATCACAAGGTCGGCAGTTCAAAACTATCAGTCACTCCACTAGAGAAAGACAAGGCTTTCTGCTTCCGTAAAAATTTAACAGCCTCCAGAAACCCTATTCAGAGTTGCTGTGAGTTGGAACCGACTACACAACCAGTTACCACTGCCAAGCACATTGCAGGATAATGCTCTAGACCACAAGGTCAATATGAATCACAAGGTTGGTGGTTCAAATCCACCAGTCTCACCTTGGAAACCCTAGAGAGGTTCGGTATAAGTCAGAACCAACTCGAAGGCACTTAACAACAATACACAGAATGGGAGAAAATGTGGAACAAAACTCAAAATCACTAAACAGACCAGGTTTACTGGACTGAGAGAGACTGGTGGAGCCTCTGAGACTATGGCCCTAAGTCACTCTTCAGACCTGGAATTGAACTCACCCCGATGGGTCAATATTAAGCCAAACAACAGACAGGTCTATAAGGGGTATATATACCTTAAACTCAACAGACACTTGAAATCAAAAGGGCAGCATTTATCCAAGGAAAAAGTTCAGGCAGATTAGAAAAGAATGATGAATATAAACAGGAAACCCAGGGAGGAAACGGAATAGTGATTTCAATTGTGGAGATTGCAATCAATGAGATGAGACAAAATGTGTACAGATTGTTGACTGGAAAACAGATCTGCTCTATGAACCTTCACCCAAATCACAATACAAAGTTAAAAAGCAAAACCAAAAACAAAGATCATGGATTTTTTCCACAAACTTTCTGAAGCCACTTCATACATGTACAAAAAATTATAAAACTGGAGAAATATAAACTAAATGGTTTTTAATGTACAGGGTCGCTATGGGTCGGAACCGACTCGAGGGCACTTAACAACAACAACAACAACAACAACAACAACAACTCTAGACGAGCAATAGAGAGCAGTTTTTATTTTCTAGGTCCTCATTTGAGCCTTTTACATGCAACACTTGACCGCCCCCCCATTTCACCCCAACTACTCTTCACCTGGTTAGCTTCTTATCCTTTAAATCCCAGATCAAATGCCCTTTCCACACAACCTAGCTGAAGCCTTCTGTTATAGGCTCCAGAGCACATAGGCCCTTTTTATAATCCCCTCATGCTTGTTCCTGTCTGTCTTCCCTTGTGACCTCCAAAAAGGCAAGAACCATGTTTATGTATGCACCTCTGTTTCCTAGTGCCTGGTACAATGCCTGGCACTCAGGAAGCCCTTGACCTAGAGACATTCTTTCCTCTCCCTTGAATATTTCATTCTGGGGTGAAAAAGTCTCTCTTGCTCTTCGGACCTCAGTCACCTTAGCTGAAGAAGGAGGAGGTTGATTGAGACCCTTTCTAGCTTGAATGCTCCCTGGTCTTGGGATTCTCCTCTCTGATGCCTGTTAATTCTCCCTGTCCTAAAGCTGTCTTAGCGATGCTCAAAATTTCCAGAAGCTCCCACCTTGTGGAGCACTATGAAAATCATCAGCAGCAACAGGAGTCCGCCGATGCCACTCAGCACATAGAGATAGAGCATGTTCTTCTCATACACAACATCAACCTTCATGATGACCTGGGAGGAGGGACGAGAGAAAGGCAGGGAAGAAGTCCTTTTTACCTCTGAGATTACCTTTGACACAAGTCCTGATTCCTAGGTTTACCAATCTTCATCTGGACTGTGACCCTCTCTCTCTATAGAGCCTCAGCTTCCCATCAGCCCCAGGGTAAAGTACCAGATTCTTAGCTCAAAACTTTCTAGAATCTGACTTCTGTTTACCCTTCTAGCTTCATCTTCCCTTCTCCTTCTCTACCTGCCAGTCAGCCGGAACTTCTAGCTCTCCACCCTGGGCCTCTGAACTTGCTGCTCTTCTCATTGTGCCCAGTTCTTTACTGGGTGGCTATTGGGCTGATATCCCTTTGATGAGCCAACATTCCTCTTTGCATATGAGTCTGCAACATCTCAGACAGGTGGTCTTGAGGTCTGTTTGGGGGGCTCACTTTCAAGGAAGCCTTTTCAGTACTATGGTTCTGGCTATTGGAAGGTTTTATCTGTGCTCAGCCCTGTAGCCCTTTCCTTGCTAGCTGTGCTCTGGGCTCCTCAGTCCATTCAACTGTCTGTTTCCCCAGGGGAGGTACCTGGGCCAGGGAAGCATTGCTGCCGTAGAGGTGGAAGTGTTTGCTGCTGTTGAAGGAGATGGAGAGGGAGGTGCAGAGGCTGAACATGGAGGGGGCCTGTGAGGGAGTGCGAATAGGCATCAGGGTCACAGAGAACAAGGATCAAGGACCAATGGACTTCTGAACCTACTCAATGGAGAGAAGTAGAGAGAAATGTACATAGTGTGGGGTGCCACCTCTCTTCAAGTCTCACGGTAGCATCTTAAAGTGCCACCTGGCACGGCTGGGAGGAAAGCTTTTTGATTTTCTTATATGATAAGGAATATGAACTACCCGTAGGCCCAGGCAAATAGACCTGTACATTTAAAACAAATCATCATTCTGTTTCCTCAGCAATTGTATAAATATCGGGGATTTTTTCATTAAGATAGATAAAAGAAATGGAAAAAACCTATCTGGTAGGGAAGCCCACTCACCACTATGTAGCCAAGGCTTCTGCGCCCCCACAACCACATCCTGTCTGTTATGAGCAGGTGGATATTACCTCAATCTCTCCCACGAGCTTGAACTCTCCAGTTACTTGGATGAGGGTCTCCTGTTTGAAGATACCCGGGCAGTGGAACTCGGTTCCAGGGAGGCAGGGCTGATGTAGACAAGGAATAGTGGGGAAATCCGAGAGGTTTGTCTCCCGCTTCCCCCTACGCCCTCACATTCTGCCCTACCCCCCCCTACTCCCCCACCTCACGTGCCTGTACCTCAGCAGCGGCACTGGGCAGCCTCTTCAGAACCTCATGATGACACATGACAGGAGGCTCCTAAGAATGATGGGATGGGGTCCTTAGTCCAGAGCAAAGAGAAGACACTAGCACCAGAACCTAGCATTCCTTGCCACCAGCCCAGGTAAGACCTGGCTATTCCATTTCTTCTCCTGCACTGGCCCTTGGTGGGTCCAGACACCACTGAGTCAGACAGGATTCTGTCATCCTCTCTCCCTTCCTACATCTCTAGCATCCATTTCTGAGCCCACCCCTAATAGACCCTTGTTCCTTCCCCACTCTGGGGAGTACTCACCGTCTGCACACTCCAGCTGTACGTGATGGGACCCTTGCTGTGAGACTGTGGCACCCCAACCAAGGCCTCCAGGGTGGGCATGTCATGGTTGTGGATAGAAGGCTGAATCCTCACCTGCACAGAGAACATGGGGCTGTAGAGCTCTGCATGCCAGTCTCGCAGCTCTGGTCCTCCAGATTCTCCCACCTCCTCCAGACTCAGTGACTAAGTCCCAAGAGCCTGTTCTTTGTTAGTAGTGTGGAGTGATCAAGCACACCAGGCCCCTGTTCCCAAGACCTTAAGGGTCTCGGGTACATCTCCTCCCTGCTTTCTCCATGTGGCCAACTGCTCAAACCCTGCCAGGCCTTGTTCAAGTGTTCAATTATCATCTCTGGAGGTTTTGCTGACTCTCAAAGGACAGGACAACATCCCCTCCTGTGTCTCTACAACACTTTAAATCCCCAGCAGGATGGCAGTTTATTTTCTTGTATATCTGTGCATCCACTGTGAGCTTTGTGAGGGCAGGAGCTGTGTGTTTTTTCACCTTTAATTCCCTACTTGATGGCACAATACCTAGAATATAATCATTTAGCAAAGATAAATGGAAAAAAGTTATTGCACCAGCTGGTGCCATAGAATTTTACTTGTCTGCTAACTAAAGGGTCAGTGGTTCAAATTCACCACTCACTCAGTAGGAGAAGATGTGGCGGTCTGCTTCTGTAAAGATGACAGACTTAGAAACCCTTTGGAATAATTCTCGACTATTCTATAGGGTCACTATGAATTGGAATCTGCTCCATAACAACGTTTAAAAAACTTTAAAGATGGAAAAATCATTTGCATGACACAGGCTGGGAAAGCCTCATTTCAGCAACTGTGCATTTGTATGAACGTTTTCCAGTATCTCTTAAGAGTTTTCTATGCTAAAGCTAGGCTACACAGAAATATCCACGAAAAGTGACATACGAGAGTCACCAAGGAGGACATATCAAGGGCGGCTGACAGAACCAAAGGCACGGACATGTGAGCTGAGGAAATGGGTAGCAATTTCTTTGGAGCGTCCTATTACTTATTTATTAATTCAACAAACATTTGTGGACATTTGGAAACATACCAATTAAACTTAAAAGACCTAATGAAAGAGAGGAAACGCTGGTGGTGTAGTGGGTTAAGCATTGAGCTATTAACCACAAGGCTAGTTCAAACCCACTAGTTGCTCCATGGTAGAAAGATGAGGTTATCTACTCCTGTCAAAATGTACAGTCTCAGAAACTCTAGGGTCATAGTCTTATAGGGTCTCTGTTAGTCGGAATTCACTCAGTGGCAGTGGGTTAATGAAAGAGGGAAGTTTCACAGTGGTGCAGACAGTTAAGCGCTCAACAACAAGCTGAAAAATTGGCACACTAAATCCACCCAGAAGTACCTCAAAAGGCAGCCCTGGCAACATGCTTCAGAAAGGTCACAGCCTTGAAAACCTTATGAAACAATTCTACTTTGACACACATTGGGTAATAACAATGACCAATGAAAGAGGTAGCATTTGAGCTGAACTACAAAAGAGAGACCAGTTCTCAACAGATGAAGATGAGGGAGAGCATCCAGAGAGGAAAAAGATAGGGAATTAGGGCAGCACCACATGACTGTGCAGTGGCTGGAGGACAGGGGATCTGGGAAGGCGAGATAGATAGAGATGAAGCTGGAAAGGTGGATTGAGATCACATTGTGCGACCTGGAAGACCTGAGGGGAAAGAGCTGGGTACCATCTACCAGGCAACAGGGAGCTATGGAAGGTAGTTGAGGAAAAAAGTGGTTCCGGGGAGATTTATCCATTGCAGGCATGAGATGAGCAGGAACTAGGAAAGGTGACTCTAAAGCCCAAGTTGGAAACCTATCTCCATAGTCCAGGTGCAAGAAGATGAGGAACTGAGCCTGCGCAGTAGCAGGGACAACAGGGAGAAGTGGATGGAGACCACAGAACTTGAGGAGGCAGTGGGACTCGGCGTGGAGAAAGAAATTCATTCAGACTTGGAAGTTATGCTTTAGGGAATAAGGATTCCCACAAGCCAGAAAAAAAAAAAAAAATGCTGCTTTATAGGGACAAGATGATAAATTTGCTTTAGGACATGTTGAGAGTAAAGTTCAAGAGGAACAATTATGTGCAAATCAAAACCATAAGAGGTGCCACTTTAGCCCCAATGTTATGATGTGCCGTGGAGTCGGTTCCGACTGAAAGCAACCCTGTACAGGGTGTCTGAGGCTGTAAATCTTTACAGGAGCAGAAAGCCTCATCTTTCTCTCACGGAACAGCTGGTAGTTTAGAACTGCTGACCCTGAGGTTAGCAGCCTGATTCGTAATCCCCAATAAGATGGCTAAAATTAAACAAACAAAAAAAACCTAGAAAATAATAAGTGTGGTGATAGTGTGATAAAATTGAAACCCTATCACATTGCTGGTGGGAATGTAAAATAGTGCAGCTACTCTGGAAGACAGCTTGGTTATTGATGTTGTTGTTAGGTGCCATCAAGTTGGTACCGACTTATAGTAACCCTATGCACAATGAAACACTGCCCAGTCCTGGGCCAACCTCACTACTGTTGCCATGCTTGAGCCTATTGATGTTGCCACTTTGCCAATCCATCTTGCTGGGGGTCTTCCTCTTTTTCTCTGACCCTCCACCTTACCAAACATGCTATCCTTCTCCAGCAACTGGTCCCTCCTGACAATATGTCCGAAGTAGGAGAGACGAAGTTTGGCCACCCTGGCCTCCAAGGAGCACTCTGGCTGCATTTCTTCCAACACAGATCTGTTTATTCTTTTGACAGCCCATGGCACTTTCAATATTCTCCTCCAACACCATAACTCAAAAGCATCAATTCTTCTATGGTCTTCCCTATTCACTGTCCAGCTTTCACATGCATATGAGGTTATTGAAAATACCATATCTTGGATCAGGTGCACCTTAGTCCTACATCTTTGCTCTTCAACACTTTAAAAAGGTCTTGTGTAGCAGATTTGCCTAATGTAATACGATGTTTGGTTTCTTGACTGCTGCTTCCATGAGTGTTGATGGTTGATCCAAGAAGAAAGAATTCCTCGACAACTTCAATCTTTTCTCTATGATAAGAATGTTGTTTATTGGTCCAGTGGTGAGGATTTTTGTTTTCTTGACATTGAAAAGCAATCCATACGGAAGGCTGTGCTCTTTGATCTTCATCAGTAAATACTTTAAGTCCTCTTCATTTTTAGCAAGCAAGGTTGTATCATTTGCATATAGCAGGTTGTTAATGAGTCTTCCTCTAATTCTGATACCATGTTTTTCTTCATATAAGCCAGCTTCTTGGATTATTTGCTCAGCATACAGGTTGAATAAGTATGGTGAAAGAACACACCCCTGACACACACAGCTTGGTGGTTTCTCAAAAAGTTAACTGTAAAATTATCATATGACCCAGAAACTCCACTCTTAGGTATATGCCCCAGAGAATGGAAAACAGATGTTCAAACAACTACATTCACATGCACATTCAAAGCAGCACTCTTCATAATAGCCAAAAGGTAGAGAGAGCCCAAATGTCCACCAATGGATAAATGGATAAACAGAATATAGTAGATAGATGTAGTGAAAAAGGAGCTCTGGTAGCATAATAGTTACAAATTGGCCTGCTACCCACAAAGTCAGCAGTTCAAAACTACCAGCAGTTCTGCAGGAAAAAGATGAGGCTTTCTGCTCCCATAAAGATTTACAGCCATGGGAACCCTATGCAGGCAAGGTTGCTATGAGTCAGAACTGACTCCACAGCACACCACCACCACCATGTAATGAAATGTTCAGTCATGAAAAGGAATGAAATACTGAAGGAGCTCTGATAGCGTAGTGGTTACAAATTGGGCTGTGAGCTGCAAGGTCAGCAGGTCAAAACTACCAGCTGTCCCACGGGAGAAAGATGAGGCTTTCTGCTCCCATAAAGATTTACAGCCTCGAAAACCCAGTACAGGGTCGCTATGAGTCGGAACCGATTCCACGGCACATAACAACAACAACAACTGATAAAACAAAACTGAATCCAGTGCCATCAAGTTGATTCTGACTCATGTTGTTGTTGTTGTTAAGTGTCGTTGAGTTGATTCCGACCCATAGCCACCCTGTATAGGGTTTCCAAGGAGCAGCCGGTGAACTTGAACCACTGACCTTGCAGTTCAAAAGACTGTGCTTTAGCCCACAACACCACACCAGGACTCATTCTGATTCATAGTGACCCCCATCAGGTTTCTGAGGCTGTAAATCTTTTATGGGCACAAAACCCTTCATTTTTCTCCCTTGAATCAGCTGGTGGATTTGAACTACCAACCTGCAAAATGATGAAAACTTCTTAGATATTATCAAACTTCTTAAGGTAAGTTGCTCAGCCTGGGGGCTCAGGACCATAGTTTCAGGGGACCCCATGGTCAACTGACATAACAAAGTCCACAAAGAGAATGGTCTACATCCAACTTTGGTAAATAGCATCTGGGATATTAAAAACTCATGAGTGGCCATCTAAGGCGCAGCTATTGGTCTCTTCATGTGCAGAAGAAAGAAGAGTGACGAGAAATGAAGATGCCTGGAATCAATTAAGCCAATGGACTAATGGAACATGTGAACATCAGTCTCCATGACTGAGACCAGAAGAGCTAGACGGTGCCCAGCTACCACTACCAACTGCCCTGAAAGGGATCACATTAGAAGGTCCCTTATAGAGTAGGAGAAAATGTGGAACAAAACTCAAAATTATTTTTTAAGAAGACCAGATTTACCAGTCAGAAAGAGGCTGGAAGAACCTGAAATTATGGCCCTCAACCACCCTTCTTGTCTGAAAGGGAACTCATCCTCGTGTTCCAATTTTAAGCCCAGCAGTAGATAAGCATATAGGGGGGACACCCACACTAGTAAGGTATGCTCCCCACGGAATGGTCAACCATTCAAAATCAAAATGGCAACATTTACCTAAGGACAAAGCTGAGAAGGAATGGAAGGTGGGTGGAATGAAAATGGGAACCGCAAGGAGAAAGTGGAATAGCTGTTGTTACAGGGAGGGGATTGCAATCTTTGAGATGAAACAAAATGTAGGATTTGTTAAATGTGAAGCTGATGATCTTGTCTGTAAATCTTCACTTAAATCACAATAAAAAGTTTAAAAAAGTAATAAAAAGAAAAAAAAGAACTGCCGATCTTTCAGTTAGTAGTCTACTGTTTACCCTGCAGGACTCCTAACTTACAATAAACTCCAATTATGAGAGTTGATCTTGTGGCCAAAAGGACCTGACCAATATGGCAGCTTCAGGACATGAATAGATCACTGGTGCTCCATGCCATGGCGAGTTTTAAGGGCACTGTCTGGGTTTGTTGTTAAGTGTCGTTGAGTGGTTCCGACTCATAGCGACCCTGTATAGGGTTTCTGAGGAGCGCCTGGTGAGTTTTAACTGCCAATCCTGTGGTTCAAACCGATGTTTGTGGCTCAGTGTTTAGCCTACAGCACTACAACAGGACTGGGTTTAGGTAACAGGGAAATCTTCAGTAGGAGTGGCTGTTTGGTGGACTAGCAGTGGGAAGCCAAATGCATGGTGGATAGAGGGATGGATAGAGTTGTCCAGCCCAGATGATGCTTTCAAGTAAGGAGAGGGCGGACGCTCAAGGGACTTGAGTTGGTTCCAGGTTGAGTGAGGCTGAAGTTTAAGGAGGCTTCCAAAGTAGCACTTCACCTACCTGACTGGGCTAACCACCTCCACTTCACTTCCTCAGTTCCCTGAGGAGCACTTTACAGGGAGGTGTGGCACTACAGGATAAGCACTCATCTCAAGGGTTTGAACTATAAGGTGGGCCGTTCAAGCTTGCCAGTTGCTCCTCAGAAACCCTATATAGGGCTGCTATGAGTCAGAACCAACTCAACCAGCACTAACAACAACAACAACAACAAAACAACTTATTTAAAAATTTCACAACCCCCTGTGAGGTTCTTAGTTAAAACTCCATTTTCCATAGGTAGAAGTCCCTGGGTAGCATAAACGGTTAAACGCGTAGCTACTGGCTGAAAGGTTGGCAGTTCAAATCCTCCCCAGAGTGCCTCTGTAGAAAGGCCTGGTGTCCTTCTTTGGAAAGAAAACTATGAAGTACAGTTCTACTCTGGAAAACATGGGGTTGTCAAGAGTTGGAATTCACTCAACACCAAGTGATTTGGTTTTGTTGGTTACCGAAGGAGGGAACTGAGACCCGAGCAAGCCAAGGATACGGGATTCAGAGGCAGTCCTGACTCTTTACCATTATTCTGGGGTTGGGCTCATGCCACGCTAACCTCTTCAGGAAACCCGGGCTCTTTCCCGCAAACTGCACCAGAAGCCAATTCAACTACTTCTTTAAATCAGCCAGTTTAATGCAAATGAATGTCTGACTTCCTCAAAGACCATGTTCCCCTCCCCTCAGCGCTGTATCCTGCTGAGCTCACAGCAGCCCTTTTCTGTGGGCTCCAGCTGATGGGGCCACTTCCCTGTCGGGGCAGCTGCCCCAGTGTGTCCAGACTCTAGTGTGACCTTGAATGACTTCCCCCTTGGGGCCCTCATTTCCTTCACTATCAAATGAAATGTCCTCTCAGTGGTGACCTAGTGTCATGGGGGTGAGAGCTGCGGCTACTCTCCAGGAATACTTGATAGTGCAGTGGAGCAGCAGACAATCACTCAGTGATTAAACACATGGGTTTCTACCTTCAAATCTGTGCTCAAACCTGCTCACTTCCCCTGACAGCTGTGTAGCCTGGAAAATAGCTAAACTGGTCTGTGTCACAGATATGTTATCTGTAAAATGGGAAGGACAGTAGCTGTCATACAAGAATCATGAGATTATTGGAGGTTATAGATAGGAAGCACTAGGCATGTAGTCCAAAACTCCTGTTTGGTGAGTGGGAATTGTAAATAAATTGCTTCTGTGTTCATAGATCTGTTTTCTCTTGAGGACAGGGACTCTGTTATTTCTTACTGCTCCAGCGCCTAGCAAGGTACCTGAACTAGAAGAGTGGTTCATGAAATGTTTTTTAAAAAAAAAAAGGTTCTCTAGATATGGCATCAAAAGCATGAGCAAAAAGAGACAAAATAGATAAAAGGACTTTATCAGAAAGTAAGAAGATGACCCACAAATTGTATGTATATCCAGAATCTATAAAGAATTACTATCATCAATAACAAAAAGGTAACCCACTCCATTAAAAATGGGCAAAGGTCATCTTGTCTAGATGGGTCTGGTAAAAGGAGATGGGGATAAGATTCTTATGATTCAATAGTGAGTAATTGTTATCATGACTAATTGCAACTGTCACAACTGTAAAGGTAGAAGTTTTGTAACAAAAACAGGGACGTAACGTAGTTAATCTTACAGTCCAGAAACAGAGGATCCTAGAACCATCAAGGGAGAAGAGCATGAGCAGAATGCGGGACCTTATCCAGAGAGGTAACACCAGAGATGGAGGCAGAGATAAGGACATGGAGACTCTAGACTCATGGAAAGAGAGGGACTGAGAGCTGGCCACAAGGAGGCAGATTTGCAGAACGTGCCCTTTGGTGGTTTAAATTATTATATATGCCTGAGTGTTTTTTGTTTTTTAAAGAGATAAAAGGAATAGAGAGAAATACTGTTAACTGATGGTATATGGAGGGAATTATAATCATTGTAATGTAACAAAGTATATGATTTGTTGAATGTAAAACTGATAATCTGCGCTGTAAACTTTTACTCAATTCACAATAAAAACTTAAGGAAAAAAAAAATGGGCAACGGATTTTAATTGACTTTTCTCCAAAGAAGATACACAAAAGAATAAAAAACACATGAAAAGATGCTCAACATCTTAGGTAAATACAAAATCACCATGACAACCACATCATCCACACTAAGACCCAATTCAAGCCTGTGTGTTGATTTAGGTTCATGGCCACCCCATGTGGGTCAGAGTAGAACTGAGCTCCGTAGAGTTTTCTTGGCTGTAGTCGTTACAGAACCAGACTGCAAGGCTTTTCTCCGGTGGTGCTTCTGAGTGTGTTCAACCGCCAACTTTGAGGTTAGCAGTGCACCCCCACCCCCAGAGACCTTACCATGTATGGCTAGAATAGTAATAATAATAAAAAGTACAATAACAAGTGTTGGCAAGAATGTGGGGAAATTAGAACCCTCATTCATTGCTGGGAATGTAAAATGCAGCAACTGTGGAGAACAGTTTGCTTCTTTCTCAAAAAAGTTCAACACAGAATTCCATTCCTCAGCATATACTACAAGAAACTGAAAGCAGGGCTCTAAAAGCTACATGTCCACCAATGTTCCTAGAAGCATTATTCACAAGAGCCAAACAATGAGAACAACTCCAGTGCTCATCAATTGATGAATGGTAAAGAAAATTAGGTCTGTCCATATATGGTATATTACTCAGCCATAAAGAGAAATGAAGTTCTCATACATGATTGAACCTTGAAGACATGCTAAGTGAAATAAAACAGATTTAAAAAAACAAACATTGTATCATCCTACTTAAAGAAATATCTAGAATAAGCAAATTGCTAAAGACAGAAAGTAGATTAGAGTATACCAGGAACTGGGGAAAGGGACAATGGGGAATTATTTTCCAGTGAATGCATTTCTAGGGGAGAGTGATGAAAACTGGGAAATAAAAGTGATGGTTACTCAACATTGTGAATGTAATTAATGCCATTAAACTGTACCATTAAAAAGGTGAAGTTTATGTTGTATATATTTCATCACAATAAAACAAATAAAAACTAGGTTCTCTCCCAGAGCCCTTTTCACTCTCAAGTTTTGTGA
This sequence comes from Chrysochloris asiatica, assembly GCF_000296735.1. NCBI lineage: Eukaryota > Metazoa > Chordata > Mammalia > Afrosoricida > Chrysochloridae > Chrysochloris > Chrysochloris asiatica. Next base: position 181,219 of record NW_006408696.1, on the reverse strand, counting down.
GTCTAGAACCTATTGAGTTGTGGAGAGCAGCTAGTGAGTATCCTGCCTCTGGAAGTACCTACACAGGGCGTGAAGCTGCGTCAGATTACAGAACTGGGTGGAGGGCCAGCCTCATTGAAGATAGGACTGTGTCTAAACTGGTCTCTGAATCCTTAGCTCTCAGGTTCTCAAGACAGGACCTCTAAGAACATTTTCACATAAAGGGTCATACCTTATAGATGTGCTTGACATGCTGAATCTTGGGACCCTTGGGGGTGAAACTGATGTAGCGTGTGGAGTTTTCCTGGCTGTCAAGAGAAAGAAGAGCAAGATGGCAGAGACAGCAGCACACTCCGCAGGAGGACAGGGGCCTCGGCCAGGGCAAGTCTCTGAATTGCCAGTCATTGTACCACATACGGCACAGTCTTGATCTCACCGAAGCTTGACAACAACCTTGTGCTTCCCTGTGGAAACTGAGACTTCTGGGAGGAGTCCAAAGGAGAGAAGCAGGTCTGGAACCTGGAGCAAAGTGCTTTGGAGCTCAAGTCTTCCCCACATCACCTTCCCAGTGTTAACTAGTGTAGTCTAGGCCCCACTGTTCAGCTCCGAGATCATCTTGTCAGTCTCACTGGGAGATTGCGGACTCCCTCTCCCAGTCTTTAAATGGTCATGACTAGACTAACCTTCCTAACGTCACTCTCGGACCCTACCACTCAGAAACCATCAATGGCTCGCTGATTCACAGGTGAGTCAGGTCTAGTCTGGACCCGCCTGTCCTCCCAGTATGCCTTCCCATTGCTCCCTTGCACACATTTGTCCTCTGCTGAGCTTGTCCCCTCCTGCTCCATGCCTCCCCTACAATATTCTCTCTTATGAGAAAGTTCTCCCTCTTTCTTGACCTTGATCCAAATTTCACCATCCTTCAGGTACCAGGTTCAGGGCCTTCCACCTCTCCTCTGACCCACCCTCATCTTCCCCGGCTCCAGTTTCATAACACACTTCATCATCTGTTTGACATTTAAGCCAAAGCACTGGGCTTGGGCATTGTCCCTGTCCTTACTTCACTGAATCCTCTTGAGAAAGCTACTCTACATTTCTAGGCTCCGTTTCCTTTTCTGTAAATGAGAAAATACAACTAGTTGTCCTTCCCGTCACACAACTTTTTCAGATTCGCTGATTCCTTGAGTCTGAGTTTTTGATCTCTCCAACTTAACTGGAAGCTCCCCTAGAACAAGGACCATGGTGAACACTTTGCTCATAGCCTTTCTAAATCAACAACAACAAAAACAAGCAACTCACTGTCATCAAGTCAATTCCAGCTCTAAGCAACCCTGTATAGGGTTTCTGAGGCTATACGTCTTTTCAAGAGCAGAAAGTCTCCTCTTTATTCCATGGAGCGGCTGGTGGGTTTGAACTGCCTGCCTTGGAGATAGCAGTCCAGCTTTTATCCTTTTATCCAGCACCTCCAGGGCTCCTACAACACTGTTAGAAACAGTAAAGAACTCTCCTGGACCTTTGGAGTCACACAGACTTAAGTTCAAATACTGACTTCAGTACTTCCTGACTGTGTGACCTGGGCCAAGTACCTCCCTTTTCTGAGCCTCCGTTTGCACATTAATAAAATGAAGGGAGGTTTAGCTAGAAGTCCCATCAACCATGCAGGGAAGCCAGTACCAGCATATGATTAGCATTCAATTATTTTGTTTCATTCAATTATTGACCTTTACTCTCTTGAAGGTTGTAATTGGAATCAGTTCTAATTACTCCCTGGATTTAGAGGAAGAGGCCTGGGTGGGAGGAAGTTAGGTGGCTGCCCGAACAGACTCACTCACTCCTCAATGAGAATATTGATGGGGTACAAGACTGAGATTCTGGTGGTGTCCGTGTTGTCCTTCAGGAAGCCTGAGTCCTCGTTTTCACTGTGTTGGAGCAAGGGAGAGGTCAGAGTTAGGAGAAGGGTTTGGCCAAGACTGCATGGTAATCGGAAACCAGGATAGTGATGCTGACAGGGCTTGCTCACCAGCTCACGTTGGCATGCAGCTTAACAAAGTCCCCCCAGGAGCTGTTCAGCAGCGTGTGAAACATCACCTTGACAACAACCTGGCAGGGAAGGAGAAGGAATGAAGAAGCAAGGGCCTGGGCCTCAGGGAGCAGCCCTAGCCCCTCATAGTCCCATCCCCACTGACCATAATAGTAATCACCATTTACTGAGCATTTAGGAGCTCTGGTAGCATAGTGGTTACGACTTGGGCTGCGAACCGCAAGGTCAGCAGTTCAAAACTACCAGCTGCTCCGTGGGAGAAAGATGAGGCTTTCTGCTCCCATAAAGATTTACAGCCTCAGAAACCCCGTACAGGGTTGCTATGAGTCGGAACCGACTCCATGGAACACAACAACAACAACAACTGAGTATTTACTACATCTTAAACACTGGGTTAGGTGTTTGATCTCCATTGTATAGATGAGGAAATCTAGGCTCCCAATGGTTACATCACATATATAAGTCACAAAACAAATAATCCAATCTCAAATTTGTCTGATTCCAAAGTTCAGGCTTTCAAACATGACTTAAAATAGCCAGCATACATTCCTCTTGGGGTAGAGAGTTGCCAGTCACCATACCCCTTCCCTCTGCCAGCTCATCATCCCTTGGCTCCTTGGTTCCTAGGGACTTGAGGCACTCACCAAGCTGCCGGCCTTAAAGATGGGAGAGCTCACATTGCAAGAGAGGATACTGGTATGAAGCGCGGACTCCCCAGGACGCTCCTCACAGCTCACAGGCATCTGGCTGTGGGGCTACGAGTGAGGAGAGAGAGAGAGAGCTTTTTGATGGGCAAGAGTAAGGGTTTCCTGGATGCCCTCAGCCCATCTCCTCCAGGTTTCTGTCCCTGAACACTCAGAGAGCCAAGGCCAAAGAACTGGGCACAGACAGAGGCATACTACAAAGATGTTCATTGCAAAGGTGAAAATAGTGAAAAATAGGATACATTCAAGTATCCTAAAGAGATGGGAATGGTTCAGTAATTATGATACAATGAGAGGAGGCACTATCATGAGAGTGTTAAAATGCTGCTATACCTACCCACAGATTTAGCAACTATTTTTCAATGTTACCACTAGCTAGACCCTGTGCTAAGTATTATGAAGCGACTTAATCGTCATCACAGTCTTGTGCAGTAGAGATTTCGTGATTTCTCCTACTAGGTAACAGCAGGGATCTGGTAGGGACTTGAACCCAGATCTGTTTTCATTTTAGAGCTCAATTTCTTAATCACTCTGCTACATGCTCCTCAAAGAACCATTTAGTGTTGCTGAAGACCAATCACTCACGACCAAAGGGACCTCTCATTACACAACATTGAGTGAAAAAAAAACCACAACAAACTACAAAACCTAGACAAATAACGACATGGAGAACAAAATACCAATTCTTTCAAACAAACCGAACAAATAAATATACAGTGCAATGTGCACATATGTGTATAGAGACACAACAATATAAATGTATATAGGATAAGCTGACCACAAAGTCGGTGGTTCAAACTCACCAGCTACTCCTCAGAAACCCTAAATAGGGTTTCTATAAGTGCTGTCGAGTCAGTTCCAACCCATAGCGATCCTGTATAGGGTTTTTGAGGTAGAGGTTTTTTGAGGTGGGCTTGAACTGCCAACCTTGTGGTTCAAACTGACCTTGTGGTCTCATCCTGCAGCACATCAGGACTCCAGTAAGAAGGCTAACTTAGCAATTAAGGTTTTGTTTTTTTTTTTAAGTAAGAAGGATAAACACCAAAATGTTAAAAAATAGTCATTGCTGAGCTGCAGAAGTATCGGTGATGGTTTTCTTCTTTAAACTTCTCTGTAATTTTTAAGTTTCCATGAGGACCGTGCACTACTTTCATCAGAGTAATTTAGAACAGAAGCTACATTTAAAACAATCCAGGTCACCCTTCAGCAACACTGTGATTTGTTAGGGGATAACGGATCTTACTAAACCTTAACAGATTTTCTTCATCACCAGGCTTACATGGTGCCCGGTCTGCAAGCCTCTTTCCCATCCTTCATTTCAGCTAGCCCTGTGGGTAAGCACCACCATCCTCTGCTTCAAGATACATAGCTACAGGATGACCATCAGTCTAAGAATCCTGTTTCACACAAAGACCACTGCATTCCAGCTGCTGTCCTGGCTGCTTGCAGCTCAGAGGGGAGTGAAATTGCAGAGAGATGACGTCCATGAATGCGTTGCCTTCTCGCTTACCTTGAGCATCTCCACTTTGCGGAAGGAGAGTCCCCGGGGGTAGCTCAGGCCCAGATGGACCCAGTAGGCATCTTCTTCATTGTTCCTCAGTGTTAGCTCCACAGAGAAGCTGGCTGAGGGGGTCAGTCGCAGGACTCTGGATATGAGGACATCAGGAAACAGTTATGGGGTCAAGATGAGGGAAACAGGATTGGGGTGGGAATTTTGGAAATGAAGGATCCAGTAGGCCATAAGAAAATTAATCAATAAAAATAAGCACCTGTGTGCAGTCTTTGTATTTTGCCTTCTCATCTAATCCTGACAGACATCCCAAAGGAGGTATTATTACTCCCATTTCTCAGATGAGAAAACTAAGCCCAGAGAGGGACAATGGCTTCCCCAGACTACACAGCCAGTGAGTAGAGTTGGAAGTCTTTCATTCCAGCACATAACAGCTGCCTTAGGAAAACAGAGTGGAACAGAAAGACCTAGTGGGTTTGAAGGCTCACAGACCTTGTTTGAGAGAAAGACAGCTCCAGGTTTGCCTCACACTTCTTGTCCTCACCGCAGTTCTTCTCAAAAGGGACCTGAGAGGCCAAGAAGAAAGCACTAAGAGGTTCAACCCTCAGTCCCCCAGGTCCCCGGGCCTCCCTGGGTCACTGGTTTCCGTCTTACCTCCTTAGTCTCAGAATGTGGGGAGGGTCTCAGGATGGGCTGTATGTCCTTGCTCTGCAGAGACAGGAGAGATTAGTTGAGGTAGCAGAACTCATGAAACCGGGCTAGAGGAGCTCCAGGATCTGCTGGTCTGGCTATGGTCTGCCCCTCCCCAGGACAAGTCCCACTCTTCTGCCTCAGCTCCAGCTATCTGTGCCACCTTCCTCTCTGAGAAGGCAGCTGTGGCTCAGGGAGTCATGTTCCCTTTACTGGGAAGAAGATCTGGACCTTGGAAGAGCAGCCTCCAATAGTTGGTTCCTCCCACCCCCAGTTTCTTCCCTGGGTAGGAATTCTTTGCTGCTCAGCCTTCATGCTCACCTGCCCATGAATAGCTCTTTCATTTGGTTCTCCTCTGAGCCCCACCTCCCTGCAGCAGCTCTCCATCACTTATCAAACCAGGGCGATTTTTTTCCCTGATGTTCTACACTGGACCACACCCCATGCTGGGCACTTGGTATACACTAGGGAATACAACAGGCATATTGTCTCCTTCCATATATGGTAGGGAAAAGGAACAGACATTTACACTGAGGGGCCAAGTGTTATGATGAAACAAGTACAGGGCGCCTCGAAAACAGTAGAGAATCTTGGTGTGGTGCTGTAGGATAAGCACTGAACTGCTAACCAAAAAGTTGGCAGTTCAAACCCACCAATTGCTCCTTGGAAACCCTACACAGGGTTGCTAAGAGTCTGAACCAACTCAACGGCACTCAACAACAACAACAACCAGAGCACATACAGGGAATCCTGTCTCAGGAAATTTTCTAAAGAAATGCCATCTCAACATCGATTTAAAGGATGAGTAGGAGAGAACTAGCCGAAGAGCTGCTACTTGGAAACCCTATACAGGGTCGCTCTGGGTCGGAACTGACTCGATGGCACTTAACAGAAACAATGAGCAAAATACTGAATGATGCAGAAAGCATTAAAAGAAGATGGAAGCAATGAAGATTGGATAAACAAACTTTGGTACAGACACACAATTGAATACTATGCAATGTTGAAGAATAACAATGAATCTGCGAACCACTTCATAGAGACCACTATTGTAAAAACTCAAGAAAAGGTTTTCATACTGAAAGAAACATTCTTTGACGGTTACCAGGGGTGGGAGAGAAGGGAAAGTAATTCACTGACTAGAGGGTAGACATGTTAACTCAGGTGATGGGGAGGGCAGTATACAAGAAGAGAGAGGTTAGCAGAAGAATGATGAAGACAGGTGAACACACAGGGAGGTATGAAAGGGTTAAAGGGAATGGAGGTAAATAGTGATAGATGCACAACCTTGGAACCATAGTGTTCTACAGGTAGATGCATGGACAGAGACACAGGCTAAATAGGTATGGAAGGAAGAGTGAAACAATACATGTAAACTAATGATCTTGTCTGTAAACCTTCATTCAAGTCACAATAGAAAAGTTTTGTTTTTGTTTTTAAAAAAGAACACAGAGTCACGGTACCAAAAAGAAACAGTCTATGTTCATTTATTGCAAGAGGTAGCATATGATCAAGAAGAATTGGTGGTCCTGAAGGAAGAAGTCCAAGGTGCACTGAAAGTATTGGCAAAAAATAAGGTTCCAGGAATTGATGAATACAAATTGAAATCTTTCAACAAACAGCCTTGGAGGCGCTCACTCATCTCTGCCAAAAGATTTGGAAGACAGTTACTTGGCCAACTGATTGGAAGAGATCCATATTTGTGCACATTCCAAAGAGACGTGACCCAAGGGAATGCAGAAATCATCAAACACTAATACCACATGCAAGTAAATTTTTGCTTAAGATCATTTGGAAAAACAGCTGCAACAGTACACTGACAAGAGAATTGTCAGAAATCCAATCTGGATTCAGAAGAGGACGTGGAACGAGGGCTATCACTGCTGATGTCAGACAAATCTTGATTGAAAGCAGAGACTATCAGAAATCTGTTTACTTGTGCTTTATTGACTATGCAAAGACTTTCAACTGTGTGGATCATGATCAACTATGGCTAACATGGTGAAGAATGAGCATTCCAGAACACTTAGAGGCAGTCATTAGAATAGAACAAGGGGATGCTGAATGGTTTATCAGGAAAGGTGTGAGCCAAGGTTGTATTCTTTCACCATACTTATTTAATCTGCATGCTGAGCAAATAATCTGAGAAACTGGATTATATGAAGAGTGTGACATCAAGATTAAAGAAAGACTCATTAACAACCTGAGATATGCAGATGATACAACCTCACTTGCTGGAAGCAGAGATGACTTAAAATACTTAGTGATGAAGATCAAAGAGCACAGCCTTCAATATAGATTGTACCTCAATGTAAATAAACAAGACTCAAACTGGACCAATAAATAACATCACGGTAAATGGAGATAAGATTGAAGTTGTCAAAGATTTCATTTTGTTTGGATCAGCTATCAACACATATGGAAGCAGCCATCAAGAAATCAAACTACGTATTGCATTAGGCAAATCTGCTGCACATGACCTCTTTAAAGTGTTCAAGAGCAAAGGTTAGGGATTTAGGTGCGCCTGACCCAAGCCATGACATTTTCAGTAGCCTCATTTGCATGTGAATGTTGGGCAATGAATAAGGAAAACCACAGAATGCATTTGAGTTATGGTGTTGAAGAATATTAAAAGTACTATGGACTACCAGAAGAATAAACAAATATGAGTAGGGAGAAGTACAGCCAGAGTGCTCCTTTAAAGCCAGCATAACGTGACATTGACTCCTCTCATACATTACACGTGTTATCAGGAGGGGCCAGTCCCTGGAAAAGGACATCATGCTAGATAAAGTGGAAGGTCAATAAAAAAGAGGAAGACCTTCAATGAGAGGAATCCACACAGTGGCAGCAGCAATGGATTCAAGCATAGCCACACTAGTGAGGATGCTGCCGGACCGGACCAGGCAGTGTTTCGTTCTGTTGTGCATGGATGGGGTCGCTGTGAGTTGGAGCTGACTCATCAGCACCTAACAACAACATAGCAGAGGCAAGGAGGCCTGGTGGCACAATATGTGTTAGGCTGCTAACTTCAAGGTTGGTGGTTCAAATCCATCCACCTCAGGAGAAAGATGAAACTTTCTGCTCCTGTAAAGATTTATAGCCTCAGAAGCCCTATACAGGGTCTCTATGAATTGGAATTGACTCATGGCAGTTAAGATTGTTTTTCATTTATTTATTTTTTTGGTATGGCAAAGGCAAAGAGCCATGGTGGTGCAATAGGTTAAGTGTTGGACTGGTAACTGCAAAGCCAAGGGTTCAAACCCACCAGCCGCTCCTTGGGAGAAAGATGAAGCTGTCTGCTCCTATAAAGATACCCTATGGAGTCGCGGGACTCTGTCCTGTTGGGTCACTATGAGTCAGAATCAACTAGATGACAGTGACTTATGGCAGAGGCAGCTGGTTATCCGCACATGGCTTTTCTTGTCTTCTTCCTTTAAAATGTGGACTAAAGACGACATTATTCAGCCTCTCTTTAAAAACATGTGGCCATGCCTGCGTATCATGTGGACTTCAAGGGAAAGGCATGCTCTTCTTACACCCCACCTTCCTGCCGGACTTGAAGCCATCACAGTGGCTAGTGCTTGAGCAGTCTCAGCCGCTTTGTTACTACTGTGGCGGAGCTGAGCAGTTGTAGTAGAAACCATCTGGACTATAAAGCCAAAAATATGTACCATCTGGCCCTTTACAGGAAAAGTTTTCCATCCCCTGATGTAGAGGAACAGAACTACGGTACCAATCTTCATCTGTCATTAGCAGGATGGAAGAAAGAGACCTTTTTTTTTCTTTAAGCCACTCTTATAAAGTGTATGGAGATTTTTGGCAAGATGGCAGACTAGGCAGACATAGTATAGGATCCTATACAGTAAAGATACGAGAGACCAAATAAAACAGACACAGATGAAAATTCTGGCACCCTGAACTTCAGAAGAAGAGTTAAAGAGGTGGATGGACTGTTTACTAGGAGGAGAGGCCAAGCAGGGATGGCTAAAAAGGAAAATTGACTGGTGAACTGCTGGCCAGATGCTGCTCGACCATCTTGTGTGTGCTGCTTTGGTGCCTGGATACAGGTGAGCTCAGCTCCAGACTTACAAAACCCACAGAGTCACCAGACCAGCATTTAATCTGTCATCTTGTCCCCAGCTTCCCTGAAGTCCTAAATGACACTGAAATCAACTCCATCCAGGGCCCCCACAATCTTCTTCTGATTGAGTGCCCTGAACATATACAACACTAGGCCATTAGGAACTCCATCTAGGGCCAGGAACTCTGCTGTCACATCCCTTCCACAACCACCTAGTGAGCTCCTTAAATTGCAGGAATCCACCCGAGATTTCTTCCCTTCAAGGTCCAACAGCTACACTGTTAGTTTTTACAAATACAATGATCACACAATGTCCTGAAGACAACAGACAATTGTAGCTCACATGAATAAACAAGAGAGAATGTCTCAAACAAATGACCAAGATGCAGAGACGGAAAAACATTTCCAAGGAAACAAAGGTAATGGAACTAATGGAAAAGAATTCAAAAGAATGATATTTTGGTTAACTTCAACAGATTGACAGAAAGATCTAGGAAAGCAAGGAGAACACAGAAAAAACTTTAGAGGAATTAAGGAAAATGCTACTAGAACAAACAAACAAAATAAATGCAATACAAAACCCGCCATTAGTTTTCAACCTGTCTAGATGGGGCTCTGGTAAAAAGATATGGGGATAAGACTCTTGTGGTTCAATCGTGAATAACTATTATCAGGATTGATTGCAATTGTTGCAAATGTAAAGGTAGACCTTTTTGTAACAAAAAGAGAGGAGTGGTTGATCTTGCAGTCCAGGAGTGGAGGACCCTGGGACCATCAAGGGAGAAGAGCGGAGCACGGGACCCTATCCAGAGAAGTAGCAACACCAGAGATGGAGGCAGAGACCATGATGTGGAGAGATGGAACAGCTGGGGCCTCTGGACTCAGGGATGGAGAGGGGCTGTGTACTGACGGCCGGGGGGCAGGCTTGCAGGGTATGCCCTTTGGTTGTTTGAATGATTACATATTCCTGAGTGCTTTGGTGTACATTAAAAAAAAACAAAAAAAAAACAGAGAGAATGGAAGCAGGGAAAAAAGGTCTGCACAAGAAGGAGTGTACTTAGGAGCCACCACTCAGGACCAAGAGGTTGCCAGCTCTGGAAGAGAGCTCACACTAGAAAACATTGGGACTCGTTTCTTTCATGGCTGGGAAAAGAGACCCAGAGAGAGGCAGGACCTGCTCAAGCTCGTGCTAGGAAACAAACCCAGGTTTTCCCCACCAGATCCTGCTGCCTGCCTGACAGAGACCAGATTACCAGAGGAATGTCAAGAGTTTTTGAAAAGGAAACCAAGCTTTTGGCACTAGAGAGGGAATTTGTCATATAATAAACTAAGGAGGATATTGCCCAGCATCTTTCCTTCTTTCACATGATAACAGCTTCCCAACTTGATTTTGAAGGAACAATCTGCTGCCAATACACTTTGGTGAGAAGGCTAGTCAGAGTGCCCTGCCCTTCCACAACTAAGGATGATCCTGGACCCACAGCTAGGTCTTCTGGAATTCACATATTGTGTAGAGGATTCAAAGACGAGAGAGGTCTGGAGCTGACTCTTTGCAGGGGCCATGCCCTGAGGAGTCCACTCATTGTTTCTTCCCCTTGAAACCCCCCAGAACCACCACCCTGACTCCTCTTCTCCCATTCTGATAGTGGGGTTAATGCAATGATTAGATTTCCCTTTGAGCCAGAGATGCACCTGCCCCGACTCCCATTCATTCCTTTCCTGCTTAGGTAAGTCACATTTGGTTTCTGTCAATTCAAATAAAAGACACCTATGTGATAGAGTTTCTTCTTGCTAAATTGAATTTCTACTGTCTGCTATTTGCTATTCTCCACCAACAACCCCAGGCAATGTGTTCTTACCGTCTTGTGGCCCCTTGGTGTCTCTTCTTCTTCCCAAAGAGAGAAATTTAGAGAGACATTGATGGGAGAGATGAGGTCTTGAATACATACCTGAGGGTGATAAGTAGAATAAAACAACAAATGTCATGATGACTTCCAATTAAATGTGTGTCTTGTTCACATCTTACAAATGATGAAATTCTAGTACTTAGTTGCTGAGTACTTAGTTACCAGTAGTGAGAATTATAATAACAGCTACTGCTTACTACTACTTATCAGGTGTTCTATAATATACTCAGGGTTGCTTCTCAGCACAGGGATTGTCCCTTCTCAGCCCCAACTCCATGACAGGCATCATTAATCAATGACAGCACTTTCCCCCATTGAGCCCTAACAAAATTCCTGTCTTTGTCAAACTACTATAGGCAGTCATTATCAGTCAATCAACATTTGAAAAAGAATATTCCAGACTCATTATCTATTCTAGTTCTAGATATTAGTTCCTTGAGAATAGAGATGAGACTTACTCTTTGTTATTATTAGTGTTTATAGGTACTCAAATGTATTTCACCTAAAGTTTCTACCAGTGCTATGAGGTAGGTATTAATATACCCCTGCTAAAAATGAGACAAATGTCTTAGGGGACAACATGGTCAATTGGCATAACATAGTCCACAAAGACAATATTCTACATCCTACTGTGGCGAGTAGCATCTGGGATCTTAAATGCTCTTGAGCAGCTATCTAAGGTGCAACTGATGGTCTCTCCATGTGTGGAAGACAGAAGAGTTATGAAAACTGAAGATGCTTGGAATCAATTAGCCCATTGAACTAATAGAACATGTGACCATCAGTCTCCACAACTCTGAGACCAGAAGAACTAGATAGTGCCTAGCTACCACTACCAACATTAGAAGGTCCTGGACAGAGTGGGAGAAAATATGGAACAAAATTCAAAATTATATATGTATATAGATCCAGCTTACTGATCAGAAAGAGACTGGAGGAACCTGAAACTATGGCCCTCAACCACATCTTCAGGTCTAAAAGAGGAACTCACCCTCATGGTCCAATTTTCAGTCAAGCAGTAGATAAGTATATAAGAGGTAACAAAAACACTATTAAGGTATGCTCACCATGGAATAACTTCAAAATCAAAAGGGCAACATTTGTCTAACAACAAAGTTGAGAAGGGATGGGAAGGAGGGTGGAATGGAAATGATATATTGAATATAAATTGATGATTTTGTTTATAACTTTCACTCAATTCACAATAAAAAGTTAAAAAAAAAAAAACAACAACTTAGATCTCAGTCCTATGCTTTGTCTTTTATGAAATATTTAAGAGACCATAATAATTTGATATAATCCTATATTTATATAGGACTACTATAAACTCTGGTAGCGTAGTGGTTATGAATCGGGCTGCGAACCTTAAGGTCAGCAATTCGAAACTATCAGCTGTTCCGCAGGAGAAAGATGAGGCTTTCTGCTCCCGTAAAGATTTACAGCCTCGGAAACCCTATACAGGGTCACTATGTGTCGGAACCGACTCCAAGGCACATAACAACAATAATAACTATAAGCAAAGTGAAATTGACTTTTTCAGCAGTTTTTTAAGGTTAAAACAAATTCATTTGCGATAAGTGTTAATAATAAATGACCATATGTATTTGACAAATAATGGGACATCAGCTTGGCTGAATATTCTGTATGACTGAAAATTCTATAGTCATTAAAACTAATTATAATCATAGTGATCCTATAGGCCAAAGTAGAATTGTACCTCCCCAACAGCAAAAATGAAACAAACAAAAACTACATACTATAATTAGGAAATGCTGGCTGCAGCATTTATATATGATGTGTGAGAAAAGTAGTTAAAAAAAAGGGGGGGGTGGATAAATACATATCAAAATAATGTTTAAAAAGTATATGCAAGCAAGTATGTTAACACCTAAAACCAATACCAAATCCATTGCCATTATAGTAAAGTTCATGTTGAAAGTATCAACCCACTGCCTTCAAGTTAATTCAGACTCACAGTGTGAGAAAGTCTCAAGATGGTCCATCTTCAGGAATAAAGGGCTCATGAGATTGCTAGACCAGATATAGGTTGTTGATTCACACCCAGAGTTATATGTGAGCAGGATGAATTGGGGGAAGTGGGGAAATGAATCTGTTCTAGGACTAGGAACTTTAAACAAGAACACAGCCATTCAAACCATGAGTACCATTCTGGCTAAATTGCAGAACTGAGGGGAGGGAACATGGGATGTTCAGGGTAGAATTGTAAAGCTCCATAGTACCCAGTTAAAGGGGAACTGGAGAAGGTGCTTTTTCAAGACAGGGGAATAAAACTGTTTGCAGGCTGGCCAGGCAGTGTGTCTACCCATGTCTCTGGGTTAGGTGCACAATTTTGCAAAATCAAATAAAGAAAATGAGTACAGATTGGATTTCTTGAGTGTTTGTCGGTGTCAACAACTTCCCTCACAAAAGCAATCCTATAGGACAGAATAGAACTGCTCCCGAGGGTTTCTGAGGCTGTAAATCTTTATAAGAGCAGACAGCATCATATCTTTCTCCCTTAGAGTGACTGGTGGGCTTGAACTGCTCTGGCCTTGCGGTTAGCAGCCCAACATTAAGCCCACAGTGCCACCAGGGCTCTTTATCAAAGGTATTAAGTATTATTATTGCTATTGTACGGTAGAAGAGAAAGTAGCTGGTCACCCAGTGGGACTGCCAGAGCCATGCCTCAAACCCAGCGCTCTTCTGTCCCTTCCCCAGGAGTCGGCTCCTTACCGGGAAATGAAACCAGAAAGCAAAGCAGGACTTGGTGGGGCTGACAGCTGTGTTTCCACTAAGCTCACGTCTCCCTCCTGGGAACAGTCCTCGGCTTCTGGTCCTGTGGCCATCCAGCTGCAGGGTGTAGGTGAGATTGGCAACCAGGCTTCCTGGGCAGGGTAAAAAGGGCAGAGTTGGATAGTTGGAGGGTCCTGAGCCACAAGCCGATGTGGAGAAGGAGAAAGGCACTGACCTCGGAACTGGGGAAGGAGAGACTTGACCTGGAAACAAATGGTGATGTTCACCCCTTCCTTCTTTCTGTTAGTGGTTGAGTAGGAGCACTCTACTTCGTGGACTGGAATCTCAGCCGGAAAGAAGATCATCGAAGTGATGACATCTACCACAGGCCGGGAGCTGTGGGGCAAAATGTCAGCGGGGTACCTCCTCAGTCAGATGTGAGGGCTCCCCTGCCACAGTTACTGAGCCCAGCAGATTCTCCCTCATAAAGCAGACTTCAGAGTCACGGGTTCCTCTCAATAAAAATAGCAATTACCAGTTAGGGTTCCCCACTTCCTTCTAGGAGTCCTGGTATAGCATTGTGGGCTAATGCACTGGACTGCAAAGTCATTTGAACCACAGTGTCAGTAGTTCAAGCTCACCAGCCACTCCTTGGAAACCCTATACAGGGTTGCTATAGGTTAGAATTGAATCGATGGCACTTAACAACAACAACAACAACAACTTTCTCCTAGAGAGCTGTGGTGGCATTGTGGTTATGCATTAGGCTGATAACTACAAGTTCAGAAGTTTGAATCTACCAGTCACTCTGTGGGATAAGACATTCCACTCCTGCAAAGATTTACAGTCTTGGAAACCTTTTACAGGGTCACTAGGAGTAGGAACTGATTCAATGGCACACCACCACCACTACTTCCTCCTAGCCCCCTCTGATCCACTTCCTCTGAGTTTTCAAAAAGAAATAATCACTATGCCTATCCCCTTTCAATGTCACACAATATTTAGAAGACATCTTTTTCAACTCCCAACTAGGCCCCTCAGCCTATACTAGGTTTCCCTTCTCATTTCTCCCATAGCTCTTATCACAATTTGGAATGATCTATTTCCTTGTTTAATTTTTAAATTATGTATATTACCCTGCACATACACTATGTGCCAATGGCTTGTTCCGGTTCAGTGTTTAAGACACAGTACCAAACCAGTTGCTGTCAAGTCAGTTTTGGTCCACGGTGACCCCGTCTGTGACTGTAAAACTGTGTTCCACAGTGTTTTCAATGGTTGATTTTTCAGGAGATTGTCAGGTCTTTCTTCCAAGGTACCCGTGACTAGACTCGAACCTCCAACTTTTTGGCTAGCAGTTGACTGCGTTAACTGTTTGCACCACCCAGAGTGCTAAGACTTTGTAGGTACTCAATAAATGTCTGTTTACTATATATATAACGTCACATCTTGGTTCCAACAGCTATAAGACATGGATAAGGCAAGGGATGCCACCATCATTTCAAAGATGAGGAAGCTTAGGTCCTGAGAAATTAAGTGACTAGAGTAAGATCATTCAAGCTGTAAATGGCAGAGCTTCGACCTGAATCCAGGTCACCATGTTCTAACACCATGTCTTTTCCCACTGCACAATATTGCTTCTCTAGGAGGTTTGAGTGTCACAGATAGGTTTGTGTTCAAATCCTGTTTCTGTTACTGATCAGCAATCGTGTAACATGGAATGTTGTTGTGTGTCTTCAAGTTGATTCAACTCATAGTGACTCTATATAGGGTTTCTGAAGCTTTCATCTTTATGGGAGCAGAAAGCCTCATCCTTCTCCCGCAGAACAGCTGAACAAAAGATGGCTGTGGTGAAGATCAAATGCGCTAGTGCCTGGAAGCACTTAGCTTGGTGTCTTGGACATGGTAACTGGTCAAAGGATGGCAACTAAAGGTATTCTTAGGTGGGCTCAGAAGTACCATCTCACCTCAGTACAAACACTCCACCCTCAGCTCCCACAGCCACATCTGCCAGACCGTCTCCTCCAAGGTCCTTCACTCCGTGGATGGACCGTCCAAACCACCGAATTCCTGAGGACACTTGGGCTCCCTTTATTCGCTGAAAGCAAAAAATAAGTTCATGCCAACCTGGGGAGAGGACAGGTTGGAGGCAGGGAAGAGTCAGGCAGGAGAGTGGGTCTGGGCTTGGAGACTTCAAGGTTCCTGGGACTGGCTTTATGATTGGCAGGCAGGGGTATTTTACCTGGCTCGGCCTGGGGTTGAGCCCATCAGGCCGTCCATTGAAGATATACAGAACCCCCTCATCCTCCAGTGGGGCTCCCACAGCGACGTCCATCAGTTTATCCCCATTGATGTCTGTCAGGGCAGTGATGGCTGCTCCGAAACGCCCAAGGGGATAGCCAGGATCCCCCTGCAGTTCTGAGACCACTTCGAACTCCAGCTGGGAGGATACAAGAAGACATGCTGCACCACACTCAGTTATTCAGCAAACTTCTGCAGATAACAGCAAGGGTGACAGTGAGGAATGCTAAAGAAATGGTAGATGGTGCCATCTGGCTCCACCTCCATCTGTGTGACCTTGTGGCTTTGCAAAGTTACCTAACCTTACAGAGCCTCAGTGTTCCCATTTGTCAGCTAAAGCTTGGAGTATCTCAGAAGGTGATTGTGAGGATCAAATGAGATCAGATACATAGAAAACATTGGGCACTGGGTCTTGCTCACAGTCCAGCCACAATGACTATTAGCTGCTATTATCTGTTGTTCTAAAAGTTTGATTAACATATGATCAAGCATGTCAAGTTTTTCAGAATAACTGGCACCTGAATAGACCTATGAACCTCTGCTTCTCCCACCCTCCTTGGCTCAAAGTCCTCTTGATACCCACCTGTTTTCTGTGGTAGACAAACACCTGGCCTCCTCTCTGGTCCCCATAGAACAGGGGGGCTCCAATCAGCAGCAGTTCTGTCTCCCCATCTTGGTCCATGTCAACACCACACAACTCTCCACCAAAATAAGAGCCAATCTGCAAGAAAAGCACGATGTTTGAGAAAGAGCCAGAGATCTCAGAAGATGACAGGACAATTCTGTCCCCATCAGCTGCACTAAATCCATCTTCTTCCAGCTTCTCAAATGTAGATTTAAATCCTGGATTCACCCTAGAGTGCATAAGACAAGACAAACTCTTTGTGTTGATGACAAAGATTACTTCAGAGGTCTTTGGGAGGACCAAATGTGATAATGTTTGCATAGTGCTTGTGCCATATCCTAAGTGAGCAAGTGTCCTAAGACTAACAGAGATTACAACAAATGTCATACATAGTGCCTAGTCTCAGGATGCCCCTTGATTGTGCTCACCTGGGTCCCATCTATTTTCTGGACCTGGGTCCAGTTTCCTCTGTCCTTTGGTTCCTGAAACAGCAGCACCCGCCCCACATGTTGATACCGAGGTGCTCCAGCTGCCAGCAGCAATGTGTGTCTCTGGGAGAGCAGCCAGGTCACGGAGTAACCTGAGTAGCAAGAGAGTGAGCAAGAACCTCCTCTTTCTCCTGTGCAGTGGCTGGTGGGTTTGAACTTTCAACCTTTTAGTTAGCAGCCCAATGCTTATCCAACAGCACCACACTATTCTATAAAATATGTATGTGTGGCACTGCGGGTTAATGCGCTGAACTGTAAGGTTGATTTGAATCACAAGATCGGTGGTTCAAGCCCACCAACTACTCCTAGGAAACCCTATACAGGGTCGCTATGAGTCAGAACGGACTTGACAGCACTTACGAACAACAACATATATTATAATATATACTGGAGTCCTGGTGTGGTGCTGTAGGATGAGCACTGGACTGCTAACCACAAGGTCAGCTGTTCAAACCCATCAGCTGCCCCTCAGAAACCTTATACAGGGTCACTATGAATCGGAACTGACTCCATGACACTTAACAACAACAACATACCATTACCAGCTATCACTGAGTCAGTTCTGACTCACTGTATGTCAGATGAGAACAGCATTTTCAGTGTTGGCTTTTCAGAGCAGATTGATAGGTATTTCTTTCGAGGTGGCTGTGAGTGGATTCTAACCTCCAACCTCTCAGTGAGCATCCAAGAACATTGGCTGTTTGCACCACCCAGGAGCTCCAAACATTTTATTATTTTTTTTTAATTGTAGCCATATTTGAACTCTGAGTTGTTCATGCTGGCTACTCAATTGCTTTCATCAGTATTTTGAAAGTCTGTGTGGGTGACTCTCTGTCCATTGAAAACCAAAAGTACTCAGCAGAAAAGAGAAGCTCTCACCCAAGTATCCTGCTCTTGCTTCCTGTGTCAGTGGTTGATTCCCAACAAATGTGTCACCCCACAGGTCTTCTTTCAGGTTTAGAAAGCCCCCAGCCCAGTCCTTGGCTCCAACTGCTCCCACGACTCCATGACCCTGCCCAAGGGAGGTAAATCGGGTCAGCCATTCTCTTGAAGTGGGCGGCATGTCCATAACAGGCTCTTCAGCTGCTGCTCCGCAGGCCCTCTGCTTCCTTCCCTCCCACCACTCACCCAGCTGAGGTCAGCACTGATTCCGCTGGAGGATAGCTCCATGTTGAAGGACGTCAGGTCCTGTTTGCTTGTGCCTAAGGGACAAAGAGCTCTGGTAGTGTAGCGATTATGAATCGGGCTGCTAACATCATGGTTAACAGTTCGAAACTACCACTGTTCCGCAGGAGAAAGATGAGGTTTTCTGTTCCTGTAAAGATTTACAGCCTCAGAAACCCTGTACAGGGTCGCTATGAGTCAGAACCAACTCCACGGCACATAACCATCATCATCACCAAGGGACAAGGAGCTCTGATAGTGTAGTGGTTATGTATTAGGTTGCTAACGTCGCGGTCAGCAATTCAAAACTACAAGCAATTCCATAGGAGAAAGATGAGGCTTTTGCTCCCATAAAGATTTCTAGCCATAGAAACCCTAGGTATGGTCACTATGAGTCGGGACCATCATCACCTATCACATGGATCTTTTAAATTCTATCAACATGTCTATAAGAGTTAAGGTCTTGTGTCAACTTGACTGGGTCAGAATTCTCAGTAGATTGGCAATTGAGATGTAGCTATCCCCGTAATGAGATCCTAATACAAGGTGATTAACTCTTAGATGATTGGCTATGAGGAGCCAATGAACTGAAAGGATGTTTCCTTGGGGTGTGGCCTGCTTCCAATATATTAGACACTCAAGCAAAGCTTGTTTACTTTCTGCTGGGCATGGATCTTGTCCTCCAACCTCCAGTACTTTGGACTTGAGCCAGTGGCCTGCTCTGTTAACCTGTACACCTGCCTGCTGATCTTGGTTCATCTGACCTGGACTTGGGACATCCCCATTTCTACAATTGTGAGCCATTTCCTTGATATAAACTTCCCTCCATATATATATATATATATATAATGTTATATATATAACTATATTTTACATATATATTACAAATATGTGTGTATATATATATATATGTTGTTGTTAAGTGCTGTTGAGTCAGTTCCAACTCATAGCAACCCTGTATAGGGTTTCCTAGGAGCAGTTGGTGAGCTTGAACCACTGACTTTGCAGTCCAGTGCATTAACCCTCAGCGCCACACCAGGACTCCACATACATACATATACAACTGCAAAGTTGGTTTGATCCTCAGACCTTAACAGCACTTAGCAACATACATACATAAGTTTCACTGGTTTTGCTTCTCTAGAGAACCCAGCCTAAGTCAATGCCCTTCCCCACCTCCTGGACTTTATACTCGCTCTTCTCTTTTCCATTGCCCATATTCTTCACATAACTATTTGTTTCTCATCTTTCATGTTTCAGCTCAAAAGTCACCTTAGAAAGGCCTTCTTTGATAGACGCCTATCTAAAGTGACCTTTCCTGTTAAATCTATCTCATCACTTTATTCACTTCACAGTCCCTAATTGTCATGTTGTTTACTTGTTTGTTAACTTTCTCAATCCAACTTTAACACGAACTCTGCTTTGGCAAAATCCCTGCGTGTCTTAGACACAGTGCCTAGTACATGGTTGTTGCAAGCATGAATTAATCAAGTGAAAAGATCACCAGCCTTACAAGGATGCTGAGAGGACTGAATTCAGTAATGTAAAGTCCCTGTAACATGTAAGCTTCCAAGAAATAGCAATTAATTGTGATGATTTGTTCATTGATACAGTAGCAACAAGAGTGGATCAAGCATAGGAATAATTGTGAGGATGGCACAGGGCTGGGCAATGTTTCGTTGTACCCTGGGTTGTTATGAGTTGGAACCAACTTGAAAGCACGTAACAAAAACAACAACAAATATTAGGTGCCAGGGATAACAAGGTGAAAAAGTGCACACAATGTCATGATAGACCTTACAATGGAATATGGGAGACAGATATTGAGTAGACAACAGAGCCCAAAGTCACAGGGCTAGAGTAGAGAACACTGATAGATTCAGTAGTACACACAGGAAGGAGTTCCTAACACAAACCTGGGATGATCAGCAAGAACACAGCAAAGAAGAGGACATCTAAACTAAGATGTGGAGGTGAGTAAGAGCAGGTCAGTCAGAGTAGAGAATAAGGGCTAGAGATAAGCACTATCATTAATAGAACGCCTACAAACTACCAAACACTTTGCTGAGCAGTTAAATCTTCCCTGTAGTATTGTCCCCATTTCACAGAGGCATACAATGATGCTCAAAGAGGAATTGGCATTAAGGTTAAGATTGCAAGGCAAGTCAGATTCTTGAGTGTGTCTGGCTGAATCAATTCTATCTATATACCACTTTGCTTCTTCAACTAAACTGACTCCCCAGACTGTGTGTTATCAAAGGAGACTTGCCCACATGGAATCATGTCTTTTATAACATTTAGGCTTCCTGAGGAATATCCTCCTATAGACAGCTCGCTATCTGGTGACTACAATAAGAGCCTTCTCCTGGTGTGGCGCTGTAGGATAAGCACTGGACTGCTAACCACAAACTTTGGCAGTTCAAACCACCGGTTGCTCCTCGTAAACTCTATACAGAGTCTCTAGGAGTCAGAACCTACTCAATGGCACTTAACAACAACAATTCTAGGTTAAAGAAGAGGGTCTGTGAGCTCTCATTGGGCCCCGATTCGCTTGCCAACGGAAGCCTCAGATGAGCAATTTGGAGCCTAAGGTGAGTGAAATGAGTGAGGATAGGAAGAAATTGCAACCCATTCTTCATTACTCAGGCGGCAATGGAAGAGAAAGGTCAATCATGGATCCTACCCTGGATCAAATTGAGCTCCAAAAGAAAGATGGGATTTCGCAGAGAAATATCAGAGGCACGTTTATCACCCTCTCCTAAATTCCCACTAGAGGCTTTTCTCAGGAGAGCTCTGTCACAGATTCATATACTCAATGTTGATGATGTCATATGTGCCGTTGAGTTGGCTCCGACTCATAGTGACCCTGCATAGAGTTTCCAAGGCTGTCAATTTTTATGGGGGCAGAAAACCTTCTCTTTCTCTTGGCATATACTCAATGTTGTGTTGTTGTTGTTAAGTGCCATATAGGTTTCCTGAGTTTGAACTGCCAACGTTGCAGTGTTTATCCTACAACGCCATACCAGGACTCCATACTCAATGTGCTCATACTGTGGAGTCCTGGTGTGGTGCTGTGGGTTAATGCACTAGACTGCAAAGTCAGTTTGAATTGCAGGTTTGGTGGTTCAAGCTCATCAGTCACTCCTTGGAAACCCTCTACAGGGTCGCTATGGGTCGGAACCGACTTGACGGCACTTAACAACAACAACAATCCAACGATACAGGGGAGACGCTGTGCATATCCCCTGTGTACAGTGCTTGCCACTCACCCTCAATGACATAGATCTTCTTTTGCAGCTCATTGAATAGATTTTTAAGCTTCTCAAATGTGTCCAGAATCTTTACAAACTCCTCCACAGGATTTGAGGCAAATTTATGGAGTGATTCCTGATTTTCCTTTGTCTTAAAATGCTTCCCAATCTGTAAAAGAGTGAAGAAGTGGCATCCCCAGAACCACAGACCTGTTTTCTGTTATTTTCATAACTCCTGGTGCTCAGGTAGGAAGGGGGATGGAATTAAGGAAGAGAGGAAGAGATAAGACATAAGAAGAAGCCAGGAAGACGTCTAAGGGCCCATACCCCAATGATGTAGCGGATGACATCTTTGGCCATGTCAATGTTGCCATGGTCAGTGGCTTCCCCATCTGTGATGATGATGAGCACTTTAGTGGCATCTGGCCGGGCCCCCAGGTCTTGCCGGAACACCTCTGTCCTGTGTCCAGGGAGAAGGAATGTGAGAGACTCATCCCAAATCTGGGCCTAAGGTCTTCCTCCTTTCTTCCCCTTCTGGTCCTCCACCCTACAGCTGGAATTCTGCATCTGGTCATTGCCTTCTTACGCACTTTGCAAAAGACCTTCTCACATTTCCAGGCAGATCCTCCAAACCTTCACCTCATCTTGACTGCCACACATCTCCTTTGAGATTATTGCTGGTTTCTGTGTCTGCTTTCCCCCTAAACCCTGAATTCCTGCAGTGAAGGACCGTCTAGGTTTGATTTGCTGCTATAGCTTTTATTCCTGGCTCAGAGTTCATACATGTGAAATAAAGGGAAGGAAGACTGAAGTTAGGACTTGGTTCTTCTAACCAACCGCCCAATAGGCAGATGTCTTTCACTACTCCCTGTGGGTTCAGTAACTCACTAGACTGACACACAGAACTCTCAGAAGGGGTGTACTCACTATAAGCTTTAAAATATAACCACAAAAGGATATGAAATGGTTGCTCAAGCACAGGACTGTGCAGGGAGATGTTTAGTAAAGACCTAGTTCTGGAGTGCGGTGGTCCCATACAATGAGCGCTGGACTGTGAACCGCAAGGTCCACAATTCTTGCCTGCCAGCCGCTTGGTGGGAGAAAGATGGTGCTTTCTGCACCTGCAAAGATTTATAGCCTCAGAAATCCTATATAGGGTCGCTATGAGTCAGAACTGACTGGATGGCACTTAACAACAACAACATAGCAACAACAACAATTCTTGGTTGTTGTTCAAGATTGAAGGAGATAGAAATGTGCATGGCCTGATGTCAGAGATGGAAATCTGGAAAAGCAGGGATGTGAATTATCTTCACATTTTGGGGGTCAGCCTTGGGCTAATTATTATTGATGCAGAGTTATAAACACAAAGAAAAATCTGCAACAGAGACCATATCTTGGCTAACAAAGCCTAAAATACTCACTGTCTGGATCTTCACAGAAAAATGGTCAACCCCTGTTCTAGAATACTGCCTATCACACTAATATGTGTGTTGTTGTTGTTGTTGTTATGTGCCATGGAGTTGGTTCTGACTCATAATGACCCTGGACAGGGTTTCCGAGGCTGTAAGTCTTTACGGGAGCAGAAAGTTTCATCTTTCTCCTGCGGAGCAGCTGGTAGTTTCGAACTGCTGACCTTGCGGTTCACAGCCTGATTCGTAACCACTATGCTACTCAAGAAATATTTGTTAAGGGCTTGCTTCGGCAGCACATATACTAATTGGAATGATAAAGAGAAGATCAGCATAGCCCCCTCCTCAAGGATGACACAAAAATTCAAGAAGCGTTCCTTTTTTTAAAAGAACTATTTGTTAAATAAACATCCATGACTGTCTCTTTTTGCTTCCACAATTGACACCTTTTAGGATGGCTTTCCCTTCTATGGTGTCTCTTTTCTCCAAGAACAGCTCCTGTCCACAAAGGTTGTTACTGTTGTTAAGTACCGACTTACAGTGGCACTGTATGGGGTTTCTGAGGCTTTACAAATCTTTCTGAGAGTACAAAGCCTTCTCTTTCTCCTGCAGAGCAGATAGTGAGTTTGAACCATGGACTTTGTGGCTCACAGTCTTGTGTTGATCATATGGAGCCACCATACTGGTTGGACCCATGGATATCTGACTTAGGATCAGCCAATCTGATTTTCCATCTTCAGGCTGAAATTCAGGTTGTTCTTCTGAACTAAGGAACTGAAGCAGCCTTCTTATGAATGGACACATTTGACCCTTTACATACCGGATCTGTCTACAAAAAGTGAAGAATGAAGTGGACATGGCTGACCAAGGGAGCCCCAAAAGAAAACAACTGGAAACGAGCATGGAGAGTCTTAAGAAGGTGTATCACATGCACGTTTAACTTATGCAAATTCAACCACACATGCTTTGCAAAGAAATGAAGATGAGAAAAATAAAAGAAATAGTACACAAGAGCCTACTTCTATCTCAGTGTCTGCCCAGAGTGAGGATGAGACAGAAGACACCATTCTCCTCTTCCCCAAACCAGTTCTGTGTTTTCGTGGCAGCTCTACCATTTAAACAGGGGTTCATCTTTTTGTGTTTGCTTTAATACAGTATGGCCCTTCAACACAACTGAACTGCTTTCATCCAAGCCTCAATTTTAACCCAGAAGTCTGGTCCAACTCTGGGGGAAAACATTTTCTTCATTGAATTTAGGAGATTAGGGTATGCCAGCTTCCAACATGGGACTTGAATATACTGAATTTTATGAACAATTCAAAGAATCTTTCAAGTATAATTTTGACTATTTGAGGTTTTTGTTCATTTACTGTCTTCAGACACTGACTCCCACTGTGGCTGCCTGGAGTCCTGGTGTGGCACTGTGGGTTAATGCGCCAGACTGCAAAGCCGTTTGAACTGCAAGGTCGGTGGTTCAAGCTCACCAGTGGCTCCTCGGAAACCCTATACAAGGTTGCTATGGGTCGGAATTGACTCGACGGCACTTAACAACAACAACAACTGTGGCTGCCTGTGTTCATGGTCACTATCCATATCCTTATTCTCGTCTCTCATGAGGACCTGGCAACACTTTGTGCTCCCAAGGTTCATGTGTTATCACTATACCCTCCCAACAATTTCCATTTTGGATTTAGTCAATGTAGAGTGGGTTTCTGCTACTTAGAATCAAAACCTTGATGAACATTCCTTCACTTGAATTTTCACAATAAACTATCCCTTACTGAGTCCTTAGAAGAGGTTAGAATGGATGGACTGTCTCCTGCCAAAAGGAACTCACATGACATATTTGATAGCACCAAAGGTGTTGGTCAACTGGCGCATATGGTTTACGTTGGCTAACAGGATGTCGGGGTCTTTTCGCTGAGCATAATCCAAGAAACTAAATTCCGTTTTGTAGGTTGTGGAAAACTGAACCGCAGCAAACTAGAAAAGAAAGGAAGAAACAATGTGGAATTACATATCTTTTTTCATTTAGCTCTTCAAATTTCTACATCCTGTATAACTTCTGGGAAACTCAACACTACATTCTTGCCTCATACCATTCTTTTAAAAATGAGGCAAAATATAAACAATCATAGAAATAACATTAAATAAACTCCTGCTTTGTTATGTTGTGCTGTTTAGTGAACTCTTTTCTGGGTTCACCTTCTCACCAATAGGAATTGTTCCCAGTAGTCATATTTTTTTCTGAGTGACCCTGCTAAATTGGATGCAGCTGGCTGAGCCAGGGATGGTCACTCAACAGAGGCAAAGTCAGTCAAAAATCTCTGAAATTTGGAATTTACAGAAAAAGGAGATGGTTGAGAAGAAGGTTAAAAAGACATGGAGCTTTTACAAGCCCATGTGACCCAAAGAAGCTAAGGGAGACAGCTTACAGAGGAGAAGAAGGAAACAAAAATACAGAAAGACGCACAAATGAGAATTAGAAAGTTCTAGCCGCTTTCTACTCTCTAGTTCTTGTCCCTTCCTGAGATTCAGTTAAAGACATACTCTTAGGTTTTGGAGACACCTCATATTAAAATTTCCATAAAGGTTTAAGCTAGTTCAGGTAGACATCCGTTGCTTGCAACCGAGAATTTTAATACATTTACCTGGTAGGAAGAGTTGCTGAGTTTCTTCATCACTTCCTTCATGAAGTCCACAATTTTCTGAAATTCATCTTGCTGCATGCTCATTGAACCATCAAACAGAAAGACCAGGTCTACATTGCCCTTTATACATTCTACAAAGGCCAGACATAAAGAGACTTGAAGTGTCACCAGTGTTTGGATTACCAATGCTGGAAGTACTCTTTACCCACTGGACCTGTTGGGGTCTTTCCCATCCATGGATCAGGGTGGCTTACCCTGATAACCAGGGCGTCCTTGCAGCACTGGGCTCTCCAAATTCTGGTGGAAGAGGTAACACTGGCCACTTAGATACATATTCTGGTCACATACCCGAGACAGCCCAGGGTCACAGGCCTGAAGGAAGCAAATGTAAAAGGGTTCTTCCTGATCTGTCCTTTGAATGTCATTAGCCAAGAACAAAACCCTTCAGTGTCATGATCCTTCTCCCTTACTCCTTACATCCAATGAAACTGCTGTCTAGTTTATTCCCACTCATCATGACCCTACAGAACAGAGGCAACTGCCTCTTTACACAGGCCAACTGCCTTATCTTTCTCCTGTGGACCAACTGGTGGGCTCAAACCGCCAACCTTTTGGTTAGCAACCCACCACTTAACTCACTGTGACACCAGGGCTCTTTCTTTACATTTCATTGGTTGACTTTGCCTCCACAATAACTTGATTAATACTGTAGGTCATTGGACACTGACTACCTATAGTGAATAAACTCTTAACTCCTTAAGTTGGCATTCAAAATTGCTTATACTTGGGCACTAGCCAACATCCAACCTCACCCATTCCTAATCTCACATTCTGCATTTATGCCCAATCATTCACCACTCTCAGAATACAAATGCTGTTTCTTACATTTCTAGCCATCTTTCCTGCCAGACCAGACTTTCTCACATGTCAGAGTTCATATTATGGTCATCTTTGTATCTCATTTCTCTTCTCCCATCAGATTCTATCACAGAGTCTTGCATATAACAATAGTTAGTACTAAGCTCCAATTATGTGAGAGATAGGAGATGGAAGGAATTAGTGAGAGGAGCTCTGGTAGCATAGTGGTTATGAATCGGGCTGTGAAACTTAAGGTCAGCAGTTCGAAACTACCAGCTGTTCCCCAGGAGAAAGGTGAGGCTTTTTGCTCCCATAAAGATTTACAGCCTCGGAAACCCTGTACAGGGTCACTATGAGTCAGAAGTGACTCCATGGCACATAACCACCACCGTCTTCTCTCACTAACAGCTGGGTCAGAGGGGTGCTACTGGTGAGAATTGGAAAGAGCAAGGAACTTGGGAATTTAATTCAAATCCTGGCTTTTTACAACCATGTGACCTTGGCAGTCTCTCAACCTCTTTGGTCCTATTTCTTCTTATGCAAAATGTATATATGGGTCCCTGTCTCACCCAACTGTTTTTTTTTTTTTTTGTTTTTTTGTTTTAATGTTTTATTGTGAATTATGTGATAATTTATATGGGAGAACATAAGTTTTACATTCATCCTATTGTATATCATTTCATTGCTATGGTTACAATCCCCTCCATGCATCATCAACCAACCAAAGGGTAGACAAGCCTACCCCCGGTCGTCAGCACACAGACCCTCTCCCTCTCTGTGTCTAAAGTCCCCAGCTGCTCCATCTCTCCACGTCATCGTCTCTGCCTCCATCTCAGGCATCACTGCTTCTCTAAATAGGGTCCCGCTCTCTGCTCTTCTCCCTTGATCCTACCAGGGACCTCCGCTCCTAGACTGCAAAGTTAATCACTCCCCTCCTTGCTATAAAACATCTACCTTTACATTCCCAACCTTCACAATCAATCCTGATAACAGTTATTCATTATTGTATCATAAGAGACCTATCCGCATTTCATTTCATCAGCCCCGCCTAGACAGATTGGATACTACTCAGTGGAGATTCTACCTTCCTCCACACCCTCTGGCTCTAGGTTCCCTCTTGAAAGCTTGTAAGCCAGTCACTTCTTGCCTTTGTAGCCGCCCCCCCACCCCCCCATTTTGGGTAGCCAATGTCCAAGTTGCCTATCCCTGTCTACTCTGTGTGTGGAGGGGGTGGGAATGATCCTTGCTATAAAGATTTGTGCCCTCTTTTGACCTACTGCATCCATAGGCGTAAGTCAAGTTCATCAAATTGTATCAGATTACTCTTTTTTTCTTCTAGTTGAGCTCTGATCATCCAGTCATTGAATCCAGGTTAAGTGGGTGTTATCTGCAAGTGTAGGTGTTCTTGTGCATATGCCCTCTCTTCTTATCAGCTAGATGCTTCACTCTCCACTCTAGTCCTCTGTGGTTATGTCACTGACTCTGGGCCCAAGAGTCCCCAGGTCTTGCCACACTGCTGGCCAACCAGGTCTCCACCCGTCACCCAACTGTTTTGAGGGATGTGCAAAATAAGGCAGTGTTTCCCATACTTTAAGCATTTGTGCACCACCTCACAATTTCTGCCTGCTTGGGCAAATCACCCATACTATTATTCACTTAAATTTTCCTTTAAATATAGTTTTCTCTTTCTTACTTTAGTCTCATCCTAAGCAATACAATTCAAGAAATCACAAGTTTTATGTACGTGCATACTTTTCCCAATGATTCATTAAATAAATATATAGCTATTAAACAGGAGAAAGATGAGGCTGTCTAACCCTGTAAAGATTTGCAGTCTGGGAACCCTAAGGAACAGCTCTGCTTTGTCCTATAAGAATCGATTCTGTGGCAGTGTGTTTGGCTCTAACTATTAAAACTTTACAAGTTTGTATAATTAACCTTTACTTAAAGACATAAAAAGCTTTTTTAAAATGTGTAACTTTGACCCAAAGCACAATGAAATGTTAAAAACAAAAAAAGTTTGTGTACCACCAAAAATAATTATATATCAATCAATAGTCACATACATTTTATATTTGGGCATGGAAAAGGTAAAGTAACTAAGGTCTTGAAAATAGCTGGCTCTTAGTTGGTTCTTTAAAAACACTGATAAATCAGGAATCTCTCTGATGCCTTTAACCCCCTGTGGAAACTTTTCTCCATTTCCTTCTTTTCAGTGTCAATTTCCTAGCCTTCATAGGGTTTGCTCTCACCCTACACAAAATCTTACCAAAAGGTTTCCACTTGTGAGGTCAGTTGTCAAGGTCATTCCCAAGTATTTGGAAGTATAGTTGAAACCTGTAGGCATCAGAAAGTTGGTCTGGAAGAACTTAGGCAATCCAGGTGTGTAGGGGCAAGTTTTGATTTCCCTGAGACACCACCCTCCCAGTTTCCTCACAGGTTACTTACCACTCAGGCTGACTGGTAGGCAGTGCCCAGTGTCTGACTGGCACTGATAAAGGTTCCCCATGCTGCTCCCCTCACCTGGAGCTCCTACGACAACCCTGGTGAGAAATGTCACCTGTGAGATGGAGTGCTCAAATCTTTACCTACCTGTGGCGGTGTGCCATGGAGTCAGTTCTGACTCATAGTGACCCTATGTAGGGTTTCTGAGGCTGTAAATCTTTATGGGAGCAGAAAGCCTCATCTTTCTCCCACGGAACAGCTGGTAGTTTTCAAATGCTGACCTGCCTGACTCGTAACCACTACGCTACCAGAGCTCCTTTTACTCCTGCTTATTGATGGGGTTCCGATCCCCACCAGTTAACTCAAAGCAATATGTTGTTGTTGGTAAGTGCCATCAGGTTGATTTTGACACACAGCGACTGAATATAGAGTTTCCAAGGAGTGGTTGGTGACTTTGAACCACATACCTTGTGGTTCAAACCAACCTTGAGGTCCTGAGCTTATCCTAAGGGCCAAACCAGGACTCCATATTGCTAAATGCTTTCAAGTTGGTTTCAACTCAAAGCAAACCTGTATAGAGTTTCCAAGGAGCAGATGGTGGGTTTGAACCACCTACCTTGCAGTTCAAACCCACCTTGCAGTGCAGTGCTTATCCTACAGCACCACATCAGAACTTCAGGAAGTGTTTTAGGGATCCTAATATGTTTCCCCTTCTATTAGGCACTTGTGTGGCACTTTAACAATGTGATTATCATACCTAGCGTACTTGATAGCCTTATTTGTCCCTGTGTTTCCAGAGAAATCCCACTTAGGAAATCAAGAAAGGCAGGCCCTCACAACTTGCTCTGGTTCATCTACTGGCCAACTTAAGGAGTCGGCCAAGATGACATGGCTACCCTCTGGGAAAGCACTAGGGCTGACATCAGGGGCACCTTACCGGTGTGGGGCTGAAAAGACTTGGGGTGGGGTAGGGGATGTGTACAGCTCACCCGTTTCCAACCTGCAGGACGCGGTACCCAAAATGCCTCCCAGCATCTTGGAAGGAGAAGTTCTGTACATGAAGCACATCCAGGTTGTAGCTTGAGGTCGGAGCTGAGGAAACGAGGGGGTATCAGCCACTTCAGCCAGGGACCCCCGTGTACGCCCTGAGAACTGTGGCCTCTGAACTATGGGCCTATCAGAATAGGACTCCAACAGACTTATAAACTGGCTGCTTCCTCCCCCAGCCACCCACGTCTAGGTGAGGCAGAGCTTGAATCTGCCTTCCTGGACTTCCTTTTGAGGGCCTTGACTCGGGAAAATATGGAAGCAGTGACTCCTTCCTACCCAAAGTTCTGGCAGCACCAAGGTCTGGGAAGAACACAGCAACTTTCTGCTTGACCTCTCAGCAAAGAAGGAAGTATAAGAAGGCCCATGAGAAAGGAAGAGACGGAAGGCCCACTCCTCCCTGTGGCATAGTCACAGACAGGGACAAGATGGGGATTCCCCAAAGCAGGGCACACTTCCCATACACTTGTCACGGGGTCCATGTTCCTGAGAGCTCAGATAATTAGTCTCAGACTTTCTCCAGCATACTTGAGAATTTAACATGTACTGGTCCCTGTGAGGCTACCTCCTCATTCAGCTAAGGCTTTCCCACTTCCCACCCTCACCATGGACCAGGCTTCCCTTTGCCATTAGATTTCAGATCCTCCGCCCCAAGCTCCACCTCACAACCTAAAGAACATGTGCAGACCCAAACTGTCCCTTCTGTCGTGCCCTCCTTCCAGGCATCAGACTTATTCCACAGAATTTGAGGGGGTCAGAGATACTGGTCTTTTCTTTGTTTAGATACAGATACTCAAGTCCAGAAAGGGGAAAAGTCTTGCCTAAGATCAAATGGAAAGATAGTGCCATGGGTAGAACCAGAGCCCAGCATCCTCCTCCAAACTACATATCCGTTAACGATCTGTCTTTTCAAAGGACCCCTCATCCCTCCTCTCTAACCACCACCATCTTTGTTTCCTTTCTTTGTGTTTCTCCCATACCTTGCCTCTGAATGTCTTTCTCTTTCTTTTTCTCTGTCTCCCTCCAGGATTTATGACCCCAACATTACCTATGGCCAGTCCACCCTTAGAGAAGCTCCTCATTTATCCAATTTCACAAAGCCTTGCAGTTTCTCTGATCACAGGTACACGTCCTTCCCCTTCCCTTCATCTGTTCCCCCTTCCCTTCTCCTTAGCTTACCGAAGAGAAAGGGTCCAGACAATAGCAGCTTCATTAAGATGATGTAAGAATTCTTCATCTCTCTAGCCTCTGGGACAACCAAACGATTCAGGTTCCAGTCTCAGAGAGCCCTTGGGATATGTTGGCAACCTAGACAGAGTGAAAGAAGGAAATGATAATGCTCTGGGGCCTCTCACAGCAAGGCTTTCTCATAGAGGCAAGAGGCTGGTGACATTGGGAGTAATGTGTGACACTAGGGGTTGTGAAACCACAGGGTTTGGAGGGGAAGTAAAAGCAGGTTCGAGATGTTTCCTGTGCCTACTTTTGCATGTTCACATCATCTAAGAGCAGGAAGCCCAGTAATCTGAGGACTGCCTCTCTTGCCCCAGAGCAATGGCATTGCAGTCTCTAACCAACACATGAACTTAAGGCGGTTTAAAGTTCAGTAGAAAACTGTTTGTGTAAGTTGCAGTCAGCCATAATAGAATGATGTATCCATAAAACGAATGAGGAAGAGGGGGAAAAACTTGGCAGAATCAAGAATGAAGTAGCTCTCCACTGAGAGATGTCCACGAAACACTTTTAAAAAGAAAAAAAGATCAAGTTGCAGAGCAGTGTATTTTGTAATTCATCTTGGTTCTAAAAACAAAAAGTGAAACACACAGATTGGGAGAAAATATGTGAAGATTATATTTCTGAAAAGGGACTTTCATCCAGAATATAGAAAGGACTTTTATAATTCAATAATAAAAAGATAAATCACTCAATTTTTAAAAAATGAGCATGGACTTGAATAAACAATGTATTGTGTTCCAAGGTGCCATCAAGTCCGTTCCCACTCATAGAGACCTCCTTGTTGATATTGTTGTTAAGTGCTGTTGAGTGAGTTCCAATTCATAGAGACGCTGTATAGGATTTCTGAGGAGCAGCTGGTGGGTTTGAACTGCTGATCTTATGGTTCACAGTCCAGTGCTGATCCTATAGTGCCACACTAGGAGTCCAGAGACCTCATGTACAACAGAAGAAAACACGGTCCAATCCTGTACCATTCTCACAATTGTTGCCATGTTTGAGCCCATTGTTGCCACCCCTGTATCAATCCATCTCATTGAGGGTCTTCCTCTTTTTTTCTGACCCTCCACCAAGCATGATGTCCTTCTCTAGGGACTGATCTCTCTTGATAACATGTCCAAAGTCTGTGAGATGAAATCTTGCCATCCTTGCTTGTAAGGAGCATCTGGCTGTATTTCTTCCAAGACATATTTGTTTGTTCTTCTAGCAGCCCACGATATATTCAATATTCTTTGCCAACACCATAATTCAAGAACATCAATTCTTCTTTGGTATTCCTTATTCATTGTCCAGCTTTTACATGCATATGAGGCAATATTTAAAATAGTTTGCTGTCATTAAGTACCACTGAGTCATTTCCAACTCATAGTGACCCTGTATAAGGTTTCCAAGACTTTACATCTTCAAGGGAGCAGAAAACCTCATCTTTCTCCCACTGAGTGGCTGGTGGGCTCGAACTGTGGGCCTTGTGGTTCACAGTGCAGTCCTTATTGTTGGAATCCATACTCCTGATACATGCTATAGTATGGGTAAACCTCAAACACACTGATGTGAAAGAAAATAGACACAAAAGGCCACATAT
Organism: Chrysochloris asiatica; assembly: GCF_000296735.1. Classification (NCBI taxonomy): domain Eukaryota; kingdom Metazoa; phylum Chordata; class Mammalia; order Afrosoricida; family Chrysochloridae; genus Chrysochloris; species Chrysochloris asiatica. The sequence continues at coordinate 148,517 of NW_006408696.1, read as the reverse complement.
TGTACTTTTCCATTTAAATATGTCCTAGCGTAGTGGTTACGAATCGGGCTGCGAACCTTAAGGTCAGCGGTTCGAAACTACCAGCTGCACCGCTGGAGAAAGATGAGGCTTTCTACTCCCGTAAAGATTTACACCCTCGGAAACCCTATACAGGGTCACTATGGGTCGGAACCGACTCGATGGCACATAACAACAACAACAACAGTAGACAGAGCTGTATAGACAGAAAATAAATTAGTGGTTGCCATGGAGCAGGGGAAGAGAATGGGAGGGGGAAGTTAATTCTTCAAGTTAGAAAGGGCCAATGGCTAGAAGAGCTTGGCAATAGCTTGTGATGCAGATATAATCCTTCTAGGTATCATCTTTGTGACTCCCACCCATTGACTGGGTACACAAATAAGGTGCTTGTGGCCCACCTAGGGGATCGAATAACTTGCTGCGGGCTAATACGCTGGCCTGCAAGGTTGGTTTGAACCACAAGTTCGGCAGTTCAAGTTCACCAGTCACTCCTCTGAAACCCTGTACAGGGTCGCTATGAGTGGGAACTGACTCAATGGCACTTAACAACAACAATGCAAATAAGGAGCATGGAACCTTTGTGGGGTCTGCTGTTGTTGCTGATAAGTGTTGTTGAGTGGGTTCCAACTCATAGCAACCCTGCATAGGGTTTTGAAGGAGCATCTGGTGGGTCTGAACAGCCAGCCTTTTCGTTAACAGTCCAGAGCTTCTCCATAGATCCACACCAAGATTTCTTTGTGGGGATAGGGCATGCAAACAACGTGTATGAAACTCCAGTGAGGGGACTGGTCAATTTGGCCCCCCTAAGCTTAAAGGGACACATGGAGAGAGAGAGAGAGAGAGAGAGGAATTGTAACCCAGAAGGCAGTGAGAGACAGTGCAACAACAGTAACAAGAGAAAGTGGTGCAAAATGGCTATAGTAGGGCTTGCCAACCCAAGGAGTTAAGTGTTGAGTAGTAACACTTGCCGGAGTTTCTGGGCAGGGCCCTACAGCTGAAGGTGAGAGCTGTTCTGGATCACGAACTATATGCTGAGCTCTTTCTGATACTTTGGGGTCATTTCTAATCCTGAGATGTATTCTGTTAATTCCCTAAGAAGCCACTTAACTGTAAATATGTTTCGTGCGTTCCATGAGACATTGCAACCCACTGATCAGAAGGAAAATACTGAAGAGAGGAGAAGTTGATGTTAGTAATGATGAAGTGGTACAGTAATTTGGAAAAATTAGACATTTGGGTTATCTTTAACATTTGCCTCATAGGAACCAGCTTAGTGTGGATCCTTATCAAATGAAGTATTCATTTACACTGCTAGTGGATATAGGGTTTCTTTTGGGGACAATGAACATGTTCTGGAATTAGATAGTGGAGACGGTTGCACAATATTGTGAATATATTAAAAACCACAAAATTCACTTTTAGTGAATTTTATGGTACGAGGGTCATATCTCAATAAAAAGTAATTTAAAACAAAAATAAAATGGTGTGTGTCTAAAAAACATCTAAAAAGATACACAAGCAAACTCTAAACAGTGGTTACCTCTGCATAATGAGGTTTATACATTGATGTGTCATCTGAACTTTTTTTGTTTGTTTCTGTTTTAGTTTTTGCAAGGAAGATATATGATTTGGGTAATTAAACAAACAGAAATACTTAAAATGCAACAAAATAGAAGAAGTGCATTTGTTTATGGGAAAGTGGACTGGACATGCTAGTTCTCTCTGTGTTAGAAAATCCTGCCCAACCTGCAAAACCACTTCCAGTCTGCCCCGGGAAGGCTTTGCTGCACATTATCTATGATCAGTACTGCCAGGCTGCTACAACATGACAAGCTGGCACATAGCAATTAGATGGTATCAGCTAGTCAAATTCAGTTAGATAACACACATTGATACATTAAATTCTTTGATTCTCTGTAGGATAGCTCCAGTTTACATCTAATCAAATATCTTTGCTCAGAAATTACAAAAAGAATATACATTTAAAAAATTCAAACATTTCAGAAACATGTAAGTAAAAGGATAAAGGCCCTCTTTTAAGATACTCCCCTTCCTAGTCCTAAATAACAATTAGGAGCCTTCTTAGTTATATTTGTTATTGTTTCTGTTAAGTGCCTTTGAGTCTGTTCCGACTCATAGTGACTCTGTACTGGGCTGTTGTAACAATGTCAGCCACTAAAACCCCCATACATAGGTGGTTTTAAAGAACAGAAATCAATTTTCTCACATTTCTGGTGGCTAAAAGTCCAAATCTGTGTCTCAATTGTTTCAGTTCCTTCTGTGGGTCTCTTTCCTAATTTCTTGTGCTCCCAGCAGTTCTGGAGATTTGTCTGTTCCCGTTAATTTTTGCCCACGAGTGTGTCTCTGGGCTATTCTGCTATTGTGAATTATATGATAGTTTACATGGAAGAACTTTAGTTTTACGTTCATTCCATCGTATGTTATCTCATTGCCATGGTTCCAATCCCCTCCATGCATCATCAACCACCCAAAG